>NC_082684.1:174791120-175123503 GCF_949987515.2 Delphinus delphis
TATATATTCTTTTTCAGGTTCTTTTCCCTTATAGGTTATTACATAATATTGAGTATAGTTCCCTGTGCTGTAAAGTGGGTCCTTGTTGGTTTTTTATTTTATGTATAGTGTCTATATGTTAATCCCAATTGCTTCTTATCTTGTTGTAAGTGCAACAGAAGTCTTTATGTGATTGATACTGTCACCCATATTTTAACTTACTGGTTTATATTTTTGTCTCCTCTTCTGGACTAGAATCACCTGAAAACCAAGTATTACATTTACATACCCTCTGTAGAAAATGCTTGTTGAATTAAATAAAATTGAATGGGATATCAAAAAAAGAAAAGAAAATGCAGTCTAAATGTAGATAGGCCTTTTGTTTATTAAATCTAGGAAAGTTTCAGGTAGATATTCAAATCAGTGTGTATTGTTAGTGTGCTAGACACAGTTTTTTAATTGAGAGGCAGATAGTATAACCAAGGTCCATCTTGTAGGCTGCTTGGGTTTGAATTAAGTTTTAGTACTTAAATTTTAGTACTAAAGTTAGTACTATTAAGTACTAATTTTACTACTTAAGTTTTAGTACATTACAGTCAAATGTTAACTTGAGTCAAATTTATGTGAGAAGCTTCAATTCAGCATTAAAGAAAACAAACATTTGAATCAGATAATAAAGCAAAACCTGACACATAATCTCCTATGTTAAGCCTGTTGACATATGTGACCTGTTCACGTAGTGAGATAACCATATATGAGATGGCTAGCCTGGGAAAGTCAATAATGATGACTCTGTCTCTGACCATCATTGATAATTGCTTTTCTTAATTCAGCCTTATAAATGAATTGGAGAAATGATGGGCTCGTGTTTTTTTATACTCATCAGGTTTTGTTGTTGTTGTTTTTTAATCTATTTACAGATGTTGGGACTGACCCAAATTTAATGGATTGTAAATAAGCACCATACTAATTATAGCTCTTAGGATTTAGTCAACGATAACTGGACAAGAATAGTTAAGTTAAATTACCAGCCACACATGCATATATTACAGAAATATAGATACCAGTTGAAAGTAATTGTCACATTCTTCCCCCCTCCCCTTTCCCCAACTAATTCTCTTAGGGCCAAAACAATTAAGAACACAGTTTGTGTCAATGTAGAGTTAACTGCAGAACAGTGGAAAAAGAAGTATGAAAGAGAAAAAGAAAAAAATAAGACCCTGCGGAACACCATTCAGTGGCTTGAAAATGAACTCAACCGATGGCGTAATGGTAATGACTTACGAATTTGTTGTTTTGAGTTTGCTGAATCCAGATTTAGACCTGTTTTATAAATTTAAAAGGCATTAGGGATCATCAGATAAAAATGAATAAAATCTTTTACCTTAAATTCTGATTTTACCTGAAATAATAAATAGAGGCATAAAGGCCAACTAGCTAGCTAAAGAAGTCTCAAGATGGCAAGATGCTTAGCTTAGGGTGAAATCAATTAAAATGATATGATTTGGTGACTGGCTTTCGAAGATGGGGGAGAGTCAAAGGTAATTCCAGGGCTTCCCTGGTGGTGCAGTGGTTGAGGGTCCGCCTGCCGATGCAGGGGACACGGGTTGGTACCCCGGTCTGGGAAGATCCCACATGCCGAGGAGCGGCTGCGCCCGTGAGCCATGGCCGCTGAGCCTGCATGTCCGGAGCCTGTGCTCCGCAGCGGGAGAGGCCACAACAGTGAGAGGCCCGCGTACTGCAAAAAAAAAAAAAAAAAAAAGGTAATTCCAACTTTTCATATCTCGGGGACTGAGCAGATAAAGTTGGTAAGAGCTGCTGAAATTGAGTAAAATTGAAATTAGTTTTAGACAGGTGGGTTTTATTAACCATTCTGTTGTCTTATTTTAGGAGAGACAGTGCCTATTGATGAACAGTTTGACAAAGAGAAAGCCAACTTGGAAGCTTTTGCAGTGGATAAGGATATTACTATTACCAATGATAAACCAGCAGCCACAATTGGAGTTACTGGGAACTTTACTGATTCTGAAAGAAGGAAGTGTGAAGAAGAAATTGCTAAGTTGTACAAACAACTTGATGACAAGGTAGGTATTGTTCATGTTCAATTCTGTTTTAGAACATTTTTGATTTTTTTTTTTATGTTCTAATTTTTATGTTCTAATTTCAATATTATGGGTCCTTGTGACCTATATACATCTTCCTAGATTTCTGTTAACTTTTTCAAGATCATTGTATTAACAAAAAATATAAAATCACAGTCTCTGTTTGTATGTAGAAACTGTATATGAAGCGTATCTTTTTTTCCCTTTTCTTTAAGCTAAAAGAACTTTCAAAAGGAAATTTGGCATGGGTCCTCGGAGAGCCTTAATGAAATGTTCGTAGAATCAGGGATCTGAGGGCTCTAATAATAAAAGTGGTGCAAGAGATTAGACAGAGGGAACAGAATTGAGTGGAAATAATATCTTATGCTTTGATTATATCAGTAGTGTGAAAAATAGCACAATTTTGAACCAAGTAGAGAGGGTGGGAAGAACAACAGTAAAGAGACCAGAAGAAAACTTTTCTGGCTTTGTTTTTGGTTTTTGTTGTTAGGTGATGTTTTTATTGTATTTTAAACAGAGATGGTAGGTAGGTTTGAAGTGGCTACATGGCTTTATTTTCAATACAAAGCTTTCAACATGTTTATTACTTTTTAGCATTTAAAGTATTTAATGAATCGCTTTCATAAACATAAGCCTTTTTTTCTTATTGTGTGATAAGTATGTTACTATGATTGATAATTGAAATTCCATCTGTTTCAACGCCGTCCTAAGATAAGAGATTGGAATAAGCTATGTTGAATTTGGAGAAAATGACTTCGAAATATTGGGGGGTGGGAAGTAATCAGAATTTGTGTTAGGAATCAGTTAGAACCAGGTTGTGAGCTACTTTGTTAACCTGTTACTAAAAATTCTAGGATGAAGAAATTAATCAACAGAGCCAATTGGTAGAGAAACTGAAGACCCAGATGTTGGATCAGGAAGAGGTAAACTGAATACCTGTCATATTGCTTCCAGAAAAGCTTTATAGTCTGTCCATGTCACTTAAATATAAAAGATGGAGGCACCTACAGAGCTCGGAATATACTCGAGTACATTTAAAACAGTTTTGAATATGTTCGTGCTTCACTGTGGGTATCCTATGAGACCAGTACATCATACAGACTGAAGCAAAGATTGACTTCCTCTTAAGGTTTTTGGGGGTTGGGTTTTTTGTTTTTTTTTCAGTTTGAGTTCTGACTGGCGGGGGGAGGATGACTTTTTTCTTTTTAACTCTGTCTTCTTTCCTTATACAGTGCTGTTTTGTCTTATTTTCCCCAAAACATTTCTTTCTTTTTTAAAAAATTTATGTATTTAATTTATTTATTTTTGGCTGCGTTGGGTCTTCGTTGTGGTGCTTGGGCTTCTTGTTGCGGAGCATGGGCTCTAGGCACACAGGCTTCAGTAGTTGCAGCACACAGGCTCAGTAGTTGTGGCTCGCAGGCTCTAGAGCGCAGGCTCAGTAGTTGTGGCACACGGGCTTAGTTGCTCCGCACCATGTGGGATCTTCCTGGACCAGGGCTCGAACCTGTGTCCCCTGCATTGGCAGGCGGATTCTAAACCACTGCGCCACCAGGGAAGCCCCCCAAATCATTTCTTACTGATCCTTGGGAAAGACTTACTACACTGAGCTGGAGTAACCTTAGATTCCCCCTCCCTTTATGAAGCATATTTCGTCATGGAAATGATGAGGGAAGGAGTATAAAAAACAGTTAAACACAGATATATGTCTAAAGGGATTATTAAAGAAAATACTGATTTCTGAATTGTATTGGCTTTGATTTTAGTAATTTGTAGTTCAGGGTATGACTTTTATCGAGGAAATGAGAATGTCAGTGAATAAGATCATTTTTTACCCCTTCACCATTTCTACCCTCATCTAACTTGTTCATTTCTGTCATCTTCACTTTCATCTTATTTCTTTCAAGTTCCTTCTCTCTAGTTTTTCACTGTGGACCCTCATTTCATCTCACTTGGCAGAATGGGGGGATAATTGAAAAATGGTCCTTTGTTTAAGGTTTGTTCTGGGGATGGGAGCAAAGACTATACAGCTTCAGTGAGAGATACCCAGCATCAGTGAAATTAATCCTGGTCAGATCATCTTTATTCTTGTTTGACCTCTCGCATTGTTTCTCAAAGGAGCACTAGTAACATTGCATAATTCTCCATTTATATGGTTCTGTCCTGTACATTATAGTAGGACAGTGGGCATCCCTGGCTTCCACTTCGAAGTGCCTTTGGCATTCTGCCCCATTAGAAATACTCCTGTACATTTCCAGATGCCCCTACTTAAAAGCCACCGACCCTGGGTGACTACAGTATTCTCCTAACTAGTCTCTTGGCTTCTTCCAGTTCAAATTTTATTTACTGATAACATGTTTTCCTGAGGCATGGCTCAGGTGCCACCCTCTGTTGCCCAAGGAAAATCTAAACTTTTAAAACATTACTGATTTCTTTCTTTTTCTGTGCCCACTATTGTGAGCCTTGTATGCCTTTTTCTTTCTGTTATGTTAGTTTGTACATGACAGAAATCTTCCTGTCATAGCCACCTTCTCCATGAATACCTGTCCAGAAATATCCCCCCCCCCGTTTCCTATACTACCAAGCAGTTTGTCATGTCCTATCTCCTTTATGGCTCTTACATTTCATTTTGTATTGCATTTATTTGTGTACCTGTCTTTCTTCTACTAGATTCCTCAAAGGAATCTTTGATTTCCTTTCCATCTCCCACAGTGTCTAGCACAGAGCCTGCACATAGTAGCCATTCAGGAAATCGGTTGAATGAATAAATGTTACCATGCATAAGAACATCCACATTTCATTCCCGTTGTGATTTGCAAATGATAACGGAAATAGGTTATTTTTGGTTTGTATACATTTTAAAAACCTGTGTACATTTAAAAACCTGGGTAAAACAGTTATTTTTATTCCTTTGTATAGCTTCTGGCATCTACCAGAAGGGATCAAGATAATATGCAGGCTGAGCTGAATCGTCTTCAGGCAGAAAATGATGCCTCTAAAGAAGAAGTAAAGGAAGTTTTACAAGCCTTAGAGGAACTTGCTGTCAACTATGATCAGAAGTCTCAGGAAGTTGAAGACAAAACTAAGGAATATGAATTACTTAGTGATGAGCTCAATCAGAAATCGGTAGGCTATAGTTTTCTTTCCTAATACTATACAACAAGTATTCTTAATTGAAAAATTACCTAAGTAACTTATTTCTATATAAGCTCAAGATTGATAACGTCAGTTCTTAAGGAACTCAAGTGTCAACTTTATTTCCTCCCATAATGAAGCCTTAAAGGTGGAGGGAGGAGGGTTATCTTTTTAGTTTCTAAACATCTATTAATACGTAATTAAATGCTATTTTAAAACATATTGACTATTCCAAATATTATTCTACTGTTAAAAAAGTAAAAGTTGGCTTCTAGTTGCTCAGTAAAGTTATTAGCTAATTGTTCAAACTAGAATTTAAAATGTGCACGTAAAAATAAAATAGCAGGATATGTAACTTCATGTAACTTATGTTTTGTTCACTGTTACGTTTCCAGCACTCGGACCAGTGCCTTCCTAGGACAGGGTAGTTGGATCTTCCTTGTGATTCCCCAGGGGATGAGGGTTTTGTTTTCATAGCTGTAAGGTGGGAATTGCTGCCCCCCAACAGTGATGCCAGAAATAGTATATAGCTGTGATTGCTGCTGCAGTATTTTGAGTATCACCATGGATGAGCTCTTTTTCTTAAAAGTTTTCTTGTTGTTAATGCTAACTTCTTGTTTAGGAATCACATTTAGAGTTGGACCCAGGATCACTGCTCACTATTTATCTCCCTATCCGTGTCAAGTGTCTAAAGGAAATCAGTCAACACTATGAAATGGCATTTTTAAAAGGCTTCCTGCCCCTGGAGAAGTTCCTTTTCCCTTTTTAACCTCCCAGCTTACAGTTAGCTTGTAGTTACAGTTTAATACCATGGAGATCAAGACACCTTTATAACTCTTAACTGAGTTGCATTATTAGCAAACCTAATTTCTGTTTGGAAGAACAGTAGGAGTCTCTTACAACTCTGTAAACTGTAAGTGGGTCCTTGGTCACTGATTTCAGTCTTTAAGACAGTTCTGTTTGTGTCCCAGTTTATATATCAGCACTGTATTGGTAAGGAGTTAGAAACCCCTAGAGTGTTCTGCTTCTTTTTATATGCTTACAATATTGCTGTTCAGCTGCCAGAGAAAATGTCTGGTAATTTAGACCTGGTATTACACTGTAGGTCAAACTGAGTGAACACACAATATACCGCTATTCAGATACTTAAGGAAATGAGCAGCTGAAATGATACTAAAAGATATTGACTAAAAGTCAATAACCTACATTTAAAATGCAGTATCTGATCTGTGATATAATGAATAGTTTTACAGCAACCAGATTCGGTTGGGTTTTCAAAATTGTGGTGACTTTGTTGCTGGTAAGCCAGGTAGTGTTTTAAATTTATAGTTATAGTAATGTAACTCAGGTAGTAATGCTACTTTATCACTCTCTCCTGGATAATTGCTTGTATCATAGTACATAGTAGTAGTAATTATCAGGTGGATTCTTTTCAGAAGCTAAGTAGTATATAAAAAGCAGATGAAGAAAACATACCAGCCATCTAGAAGACTGTGAGTTGCATTCTAACACTTATTTTCTCAGACTCAGTTTCCACAAACATACCATACTATGGTCATAAATGAAAAGCAAATATAGTTAATTTGGAAGTTTTCCATTTCTAAGTAGAAAACATTACCCAATCTCAAAAATGAGTGAAATAATACAAACTGTTTGCCCTTAATGCAATTACAATATAGCTACTTTACATGGTCTCTTAGGCCTAAAATATTTTTTAAGTTTGAGCTGGGAGCTTTCGCAGAACTCAGTAGAGAATTCAAGAAAATGAAAGCAGAAAATAATGGTTTTGTGAGTACTAGGTGAAAACTTGAAATACCTGTCAATATTTAAATTGATCTTTCATTTAATAGATTTAACAGTACCTTTTGTTTTGGTTCTGTTAGGCAAGTTTAGCAAGTATAGATGCTGAGCTTCAGAAACTTAAGGAAATGACCAACCACCAGAAAAAGCGAGCAGCGGAGATGATGGCATCTTTACTGAAAGACCTGGCAGAAATAGGGATTGCTGTAGGAAACAACGACGTAAAGGTAACTGTAATTACCAAATATTAAGCATGATAATCTTTACACAATTCATACTTTCATTTTTCACAGAGTTCTTTTCATACCCATTATCTCCTCCTCACAACAGCCATTTGTAGTAGATGGTATTAACTTAATTTTAAATAGCCGAGGAACAAGGGGGAGAATAAGGGGTGCTTGGGGAGACATGCTCGGTAAGTAGCATTTATTTGGACCCCGTGTTTGTTTTTTTCCTCTTTGTAAAGGTTTTGTGCTTAGAAGTTATGTTAATAGATTACCACACAGGAAGTATGTAATTGAAACAACAGTGAAAATTAGCTCAAGGAGTAAACTGTGAATGAATTTGATTGCTTTAAATGTTTAAAAAGATGAAAGGTGAGCACTGCTAATTAATGCTCTCTCTCTCTTTATTTTGAAAAATTTCAAACATATAACAGTAAAGAGAATAATATGAACCTTAGAGTTAATCAGTAATCAAAATTTTGCCGCACTTATTTTTTCTTTTCTAATAATCTTTTTCAGGGTGCTAATACTGGTTATATTAGCACTAGCTTGTGGTAAAAAAAAATTTGTGACCTGGTAGATTTTAAAACTTAGACCAAAAAACCAAAGACTCTTAACTGCAAAAACATACACATAACGTGAAAGATTTGTATGTTGTAGTAGGTATTTGTTTAGACTTCCTTTTTTGATTAAAGTCTAGTTATAGTAACAAAGTAAAGTCTAGTTATAGTAACAAACCCAAACTTAAACTTGGGTTTATAGTGAGAACCAACTAAGCAGCCGTTTAACAAGAGTTGGAAATGAAATAAAAGTTTTCGCTGTGGAGCACACGTTCCTTCTGTTAGATGTTATTCAGAGCTACTGTTTGTTGATGGAGGCAGGCCTTCGTTCTCGTAATCATGTCATTTTTTAATGCTGGCTCACCTCATCGAAACAGAGCAAAGTGTTGTTATTAAATGCTGGATGACATGGCTTGCTCTTTCTTCCCCATCAGTCTGAACATCCTGTCCTGTCCTGTTTATGGTGAAGCAATGTGAGATTGATCGAGCTCTGTGGGAATCTTCTGGGATGAAAAAGTAGATTTCCTTCATATTACTGAACACTAGAAAGGTGTTGTTCAAAATTTGCTTTGTAGATTTGTGACTTGTTTTTAGAAAAATCCTTCCATTTCATGTTCAAATAATCTTAATTTAAGTGAAAAAGTGGTAAAGATAGAGAAAATAAAGAGTAAGACTGGCTTATGTCTAGTGGCAGAGTGATAATAGTACAGATACCCTGACACCTAAACTGCTTCTTTCACTAAACCATTACAGTATTTTGAAAACAAGTCAGCCTTGCAAATAGGTTCTTTAAAGAAAAAAAAAAAACAACAGGATCCTCGATATTTTTGTGTTTTGCATGTAGTTCTTGTCCTGTTAATAAACATCAGTAAGTGCTGCTTGAGCTCTACTTGTTTTGTGTTTTTTACATTATGGTTCACTAGATCATATGTTAAGACTATGTTAGCTTTGTAAGAAACTCCCAAACTCTCTTCCAAACTGGCTTATATAGCATTTTTTGTTCCATCCAGCAGTGAATAAAAGTTCTGTTAATTCACATCCTTACCAGTATTTGAGGTCATCAGTTTTTTTAGTTTGAGCCATTCGAACAGATATGTGATATTATCTCGTTGTGCGGGTTTTTTGTTTTAATTTATTTTTTATTTTTGGCTGCCTTGTGTCTTTGTTGCTGCACGTGGGCTTTTCACTAGTTGCGGCGAGCGGGGGCTACTCTTGGTTGCGGTTCCCGGGCTTCTCATTGGGTGGCTTCTCTTGCTGCAGAGCACGGGCTCTAGGCGCGTGGGCTTCAGTAGTTGTGGCACTCAGGCTCAGTAGTTGTGGCTCGCAGGCTCTAGAGTGTAGGCTCAGTAGTTGTGGTGCATGGGCTTAGTTCCTCCACGGCATGTGGGATCTTCCCCGACCAGGGCTCGAACCTGTGTCCCCTGCACTGGCAGGCGGATTCTTAACCACTGCACCACCAGGGAAGTCCTCATTGTTGTTTTAATTTGCATTTGGTTGTTGGTTTTCTTACCTTCAGTTTTAAGAGTTCTCCTTGTATGTTTTGGATAATAGTCCTTCATCAGGTATGTGTTTTGCAAATATTTCTTCCAGTCTGGCTTATCTTTTCATTTTTTTAAGTGTCTTTTGTAGAGCAGAAGTTTTTAATTTTAACAAAGTCCAACTTACCAATTTTTTTCTTTCATGGATTGTGGTTTTGGTGTTATGTCTAAAAACTCATCTCCAAGCCCATGGTCACCTAGATTTTCTCCTGTGTTATCTTCCAGAAGTTTTTTAGTTTTGTATTTACATTTAGGTTTATGATCCATTTGGAGTTAATTTTTCTGAAATTAAATTTTTCTGTATTTACATGTGGATGACTAGTTTTTCCAGCACAGTTTATTGAATTGAATTCCCTTTGTCAGAGATTAATTGACTGTATTTGTGTATGTCTATTCCTAGGCTTTCCATTCATTTCTAATGACCTATTTTTCTGTTCTTTTTTCAATACCACATCATCTTGATTACTAGCTTTATAGTAAGTCTTGAAGTTGGGTGGCATCAGTCCTCCAGCTCTGTTGTTCTTTAATATTATGTTGGCTATTCAGGGTCTTACCATTTAAACTTTAGAATCACTTTGTCAATATCTACAAAATAACTTGGAGGGGCTTTGATTAAGATTATATTATATCTATAGGTCAAGTTGGGAAAGACTGACATCTCATTATTGAGTCTTCTATCCATGAATATGGACCGTCTCCCATTTATGTAGTCCTTCTTTGATTTCTTTTGTCATCTGGATCTTACACATACTATGTTACATTTAAACAACCGTGTCATCTGCAGACAAAGACAGGTTTATTTCTTCCTTCTCAAGCTCCTTATTTTTTTCCTCTCTTTTTTTTAATTGAAGTATAGTTGATTTACAATGCTGTGTTAATTTCTGCTGTACACCAAAGTGATTCACTTATATACACACACACACACACACATTCTTTTTCATATTCTTTTCCATTATGGTTTATGACAGGATATTGAATATACATCCCTGTGCTACAGTAGGATCTTGTTTTTCCGTTCTACATATAATGGTTTGCATCTGCTAATCCCAAACTCCCACTCCTCTCCCCTCCTGCGCCTTGGCAACCACAAGGGGATGCCTAAGAGTGGGATTGCTGGATCATATGGCAACTCTGTTTTTAATTTTTTGAGAAACTGCCATACTGTTTTCCATAGTGGCTGCAGCCATTTCCATTCCCACCAGCAGTGTAGGAGGGTTCCTTTTCTCCACACCCTCTCCAGCATCTGTTATTTGTAGACTTTAATGATGGCCATTCTGACCGGTGCGAGGTGGTACCTCATTGTAGTTTGGATTTGCATTTCTCTGATAATTCATGATGTTGAGCATCTTTTCATGTGTTTTTTGGCCATCTGTATGTCTTCTTTGGAGAAATGTCTGTTTAGGTCTTCTGCCCATTTTTTGATTGGGTTGTTTGTTTTTTTGATATTGAGTTGTGTGAGCTGTTTTGTATATCTGGGAAATTAAGCCCTTGTCAGTCACATCACTTGGAAATATTTTCTCCCAGTCCGTAGGTTGTCTTTTCATTTTGTTTATGGTTTCCTTTGCTGTGCAAAAGCTTTTAAGTTTGATTAGGTCTCATTTGTTTATTTTTGCTTTTATTTCTATTGCCTTGGGAGATTGACCTAAGAAAACATTGGTACGATTTATGTCAGAGAATGTTTTGCCTATGTTCTCTTCTAGGAGGTTTATAGTGTCATGTCTTATGTTTAAGTCTTAGAGCCATTTTGAGTTTATTTTTGTGTATGATGTGAGGGAGTATTCTAACTTCATTGATTTACATGTGGCTGTCTAACTTTCCCAGCACCACTTGCTGAAGAGACTGTCTTTTTCCCATTGTATATTCTTGCCTCATGTGTCAAAGCTGTGTGCTTGACCATAGTTGTGTGGGTTTATTTCTGGGCTGTCTGTTCTTTTCCATTGCTCCATATGTCTGTTTCTGTGCCAGTATCATGCTGTTTTGATTACTGTACTTTGTATTGTCTGAAGTCTGGGAAGGTTATGCCTCCTGCCTTTTTCTTTTTCCTCAGGATTGCTTTGGCAGTTAAGTCTTTTACCTGCTTGGTCGGGTTTATTCCTAAGTATTTTAATTTTTTGGTGCAATTTTAAAAGATACTGGGTTTTTTACATTCCCTTTCTGGTGTTTTATTGTTAGTCTAAAGAAATGCAACCAATTTCTATATGTTTATCTTGTATCCAACTACCTTGCTGAATTCCATTTATCAATTCTAGTAGTTTTTGTGTGGAGTCTTGAGGGTTTTCTGTATATAGTGTATATCATGTCATCTACATATAATGACAGTTTTACCTCTTCCCTTCCAGTCTGGATACCTTTTACTTCTTTTTCTTGTCTGATTGCTCTGGCTAGAACTTCCAATACTGTGTTGAATAGAATTGGTGAGAGTGTCTTGTCTTGCTCCAGATTTTAGCAGGAAGGTCAAAAAGCTCTTATTTTTTTGCCGTGCTGTGCAGCTTGCAGGATCTTAGTTCCCTGAACAGGGCTTGAACCCATGCCCCAGCAGTGAAAGTGCTGAGTCTTAACCACTGGACCACCAGGGAATTCCCCTGAGCTCCTTATTTTTGACACTGAGTATTATACTGGAATTTTGTAATGAAAGTTACTAAGGAATGTACACTGACCACAGTTCTTCCTTGGAGAACTTAAAAGTCATCATTTCCCTGCCACCTAAACATCATTATTTGTTAAGTTTTGAACTGGACATATACATGATTAACAGTGGATTTACTGTAGCGGGCCTTTGAGGAGGAAATCCAAAAATTGAAAGAGGCAGGGTTCATTAGTGTTGTTTGTTTGTTTTTACGCTTACATCCATCTTCCTTGTAGGCATGTATTAACTTTAAGTTTTAGAAAGTAAGGAAGGCAAAAATCAAGCTCTGCTTTACTCACCCTTTATTAAAAACAATATTTGATAAAAAATTCCAGACTTCCTACAAATGTTGAGTAGTATTAAAATATTTAATTTTGTTTTAAGATTTTAGAGTCTAATTGGGTAAACACTAACTAGACATTTCTGTCTTTCATTTCTGTTTCCCTTTTTCTCACAGCAGCCTGAGGGAACTGGCATGATAGATGAAGAGTTCACTGTCGCAAGGCTCTACATTAGCAAAATGAAGTCAGAAGTGAAAACCATGGTGAAGCGCTGCAGACAGCTAGAAAGCACACAGACTGAGAGCAGCAGAAAAGTGGAAGAAAATGAGAAGGAGTTGGCGGCGTGCCAGCTTCGCATCTCCCAGGTACGCGCCGCAGAGCAGGGTCCTCATTCCTGAACAGCCGCGTGTAAAGTTTATCTATTGTAAACGTGTTACTAAAAATGACCTTCCGTAGGTTATTTTGAGTAACAACATTAAGAGGTTAATCCAATTAGTTTTTCTTACTCTAGCTGCAGTAAAATAACATGCATGATTTAAGTGGGTCATATTTGGTAACGTGTATGTTACGTATGGGAATTTACTAGAGAGCTGTGACTGATGTGACTATTGAAGAATCTAGAAGGATTCTAGGGTGAATAAAAATGCGGGGCTGATTTTGTGGCTTTGGCAACTAAATGGGTGAGACCATTCACCAAGGTAGGAATTGTAGCAGGAGGGATGAGGGTAATAATGTTAGTTGGAGATAACAGTAAGAATATTATCTCATATGTCAGCCTTTAGTGCCTTATTTTATAAGTGTTAAAAACTTGTACACATGACCATTTCATTGATTAAATTCTTTATCATTGTAAATCTTGCCCCTGAACATTTTAGGTTTAAATATCTTATTCTGTAAACGTATTATATGTTTAGATAATGTCGATAAAACTTGCTTACTTTCAAATATTCTGGACAACAAAGTATGTGTCAGAGATTTTATTCCACCTCATAGCAGTATATTTTTCCCAAAAGCATGAAGCCAAAATCAGATCATTGACTGAATACCTTCAAAATGTGGAGCAAAAGAAAAGACAGCTGGAGGAGTCTGTGGATTCCCTCAGTGAAGAACTAGTCCAGCTTCGAGCACAAGGTACTCACTTCCGGTTATTTATGAGTCATATCTCTATTGTAAGTTATTACCTACTTTAGTATAATTGTAGTCAACATTCACACTGATAGAGATTAGTAGGAATACAGGTAACTTGGAATAGTAAACAAATAACACATTTTAATGTGGCTTTGAAACATATTTTTGAAATCGTGTTTGAATATTCAAGTGGCCAGTCTAGGAATTTCCCACAAAGTTATAAAGTGGTGTGCGTGTGTGTGTGTGTGTGTGTGTGTGTGTGTGTGTGTGTGTGTGTGTCAGGCAAAGAAAGTAAAGGAAGGCAAAGAAAGTAAAAGGAAACACAAAGAATATAAAGTTACAAGTCAGTATGTCTTGAGCATAGAGAGCAAGATTTACCGTTTGGCATTTGGATAATTTAAAGTCGAGTACTGTTAAGGAACATAGCCTCATAAAACCCATTTGCCCCTTGGTTTATATCAAGAACTCTAAGGCCCATTTCCTCTCTTCTGTTTTCTCTCCCCACCCAAACAGAGAAGGTGCATGAAATGGAAAAGGAGCATTTGAATAAAGTTCAGACTGCAAATGAAGTCAAGGCAAGTTCGACGTAGCATTGGATCCTCACAGTTTTCATTCATCCTTGTTAATCTTGAGTAATCTGACGTAATATCTTTCCCCCAATGATTTTAGCAAGCCGTTGAACAGCAGATCCAAAGCCACAGAGAAACACATCAAAAACAGATCAGTAGTTTGAGAGATGAAGTCGAGGCAAAAGAAAAACTTATCACTGATCTTCAAGAGTAAGTATGCTTTCCTCTGAGATAGCAGAAACTACTGGTGGACAGTATATCCTTATTAGAAACCTGCATTTTTCTTTGAAACAATTTTTGACTTGAAAATGAAGAATCTTTTCATTTATGAGTGGAACTTCTAAGTTCCATAGGAAATTTTGGAAAAATGTCTTAGGTCTTTTGATGTAAATATTCAGTAAAAAGTAAAGAATTCCCAACTTCAGCCATTATTACAAATAGATACTACTGTCTCCTCCGAATCATTTCCTTAACTTTTAAAAAATATTCTTAACTGAGAAAAACTTTATTGGAAATTGTGGATTTTAGAAGTGTGTGTTTTAATAGGAGTTATCGTCTCCATTTTTCTGGGACACATTTTCCTACTTCCAGAACCATATGCGTATAGCACAGAATTTATAGAAATTTGAGATCTGTGACCAAATCATGATTTGAGTAGGAACCAGAGGAGAGTAACAAAAAACGATGGCAAAGTTTGAGACATGGGGCTTATTGTTAATGGATTTAGGGATAAGAATTCAGGGAGATGAAAGATACAAAATCAAGTTATGGTTTCAAACCAAAGTATAAAAAGTACTGTGGGCTGAACGTAGCCCAGTCCTCTTTGCTGCTGGGGGTCACATCCTAACAGAGGAGGCCTGCCATGTTTGAATGGTGAGACTGTGGAATTGGAGAGTTGGAAAGCTTTAATGGGAACATCTAGAAGATGGGGATGTTGATGCTGCGAGGTTTTTACTTTGTCAGCCAGAACCAGAAGATGGCATTAGAGCAAGGGCGCCTGAGAGCGGAGCACGAGAAGCTGAAAGCTACGGAGCAGGACAAAAGCAGAAAGCTACGTGAACTTACGTGAGTAGAGCCTTGGTTCAAGTATAAAAGTGAAAGCTAGATGCGAGAGTTACTGGCAGTACTCTCAGAAATATCCAGTGGATAAAGTTTTCACTTCGTGTAGGCTAAAGGGTGTTTTCCTTAAACCCTCTGAGTTGGTTTGATTTATACCTAAAAACTTGCAATACTTTCTTGTACTGTAGTGAAAGCCAGGTCTTAATATTTCACTGGTAATCACCTAAAACATGACATTTGGTAATTTAGAAGATTTCAGGATCTGCCACAAAAACGGAATTTTTGTCAGATTTGACCTTGCATAAATAAAAGACCATTATTGTTTTAGCCTTGCCTTTTGAACAGAGGTTTTTGCCATTTATTATTTTTTTTATTTACTGACTAAAAGTATAGTCAACACACAGTTTTCTATAATCTGAGCAGGTAGAAAACTCACGATTATAACTTTCACATACCTTGAATTTATCAGAGACAATTTATAAAGGAACAGTTGGTTAGGATGGGCACACCCACAGGACCAGCTCAGAGTTGATTTTTTAACAATTCTGCTGAATCTCAGCCATAATTTTGTTTAGAGTAACGTTAACTTAAAATGCATAAAATGTTTTAGTCTGCGATAATTTATAATCTCTGTAATTTTCAGTTAATCAGAATTATTTTGGATAAAGATCAGTATGCTATATGATAATGCATATTCTTAAAATATAAAAAGAACCTCTCCTTATTACTTGAATTCTGCCATGTTTTCTTTCATCGCTTCCATTGCTATATTAGGACAGTTTTTTTCTAATAAACCATAGATTTAGAAAATTACAAGGCATATAGAAATTTCTTTGAAAGACACAACATTGGTAAGCTGTTTTTTAAAACTATGATGATCTTTTTTTTTCTATGATAATCTTTTACTTATTTGTAAGCATTGATCCTGTCAGATAAAAACATTTGATTCAATATTTCTGCTAAATATAGAATTTACGGACTCAAAGTTGAAAATGTATTTGTATATTCTTCCACTGTTTAGGGTTATGCAAGATAGACGAGAACAAGCGAGACAAGACCTGAAGGGTTTGGAGGAGACGGTGGTAAGTAAAACTTGGGTATAAATAGGATTGGGGAATATTTAATGGGTTCTTCCCCTAGTTACTCAGTTTGAAGACCTACTTCTAAAAATACTGCTTTCTTAATTCAAGGCGAAGGAACTTCAGACTTTACACAACCTGCGGAAGCTCTTTGTTCAGGACCTGGCCACCAGGGTTAAAAAGGTAATAAAATAATACTGGGTCGGTGTTACTGTGTTTACTGTGTCTAATTGCATTCTGAGTGGAGTAGCCTCACACTGTCATAAGAGTGGGGAGGTAAGCGTTGCCCTTACTTGGTCTCATAGCACTTGCCCGTCTTCTCTAGAGCGCCGAGGTTGATTCGGACGACACCGGAGGCAGTGCTGCTCAGAAGCAAAAAATCTCCTTTCTCGAGAATAATCTTGAACAACTCACCAAAGTCCACAAACAGGTAACAAGGAGAATGTTTTGTGTTCGCTGCAATAAAATCTGAGGAGTGGCATGTATCTGAGTCTTCAGAGTCCTAAGGATTTTCATACCCTGAGCCATTCCATTATTTTATCACGCAAATGTAGAAACAAACAACTAGCAGTTTTTATGGGAGTTAATATTCCTAACAGCCTTTAGCAAGAGGTCAATGAAAACGTGTTGTTTTCTTTGTAGGGTTTCAGGTCTGTTAGTTTTCTTAATTTATTCATGGTCATTTTTAAATCTCTGGAAGACAAGTCTTTGAGTTAAAATACCCCCCCCCTTTTTTTTTGATCTTTATACATTTAATGCCCCAGAGTCTGAAATACTACAATAATGAGGGAGTTCATTTTTTTTTTTTAAGTAATGCTTACTGTGGGGTTTTTTGCTTATTTTTTATTAAGGCTTGATATGTGATTCAGTTACTTACTTCTTAAGTTTCTTGGCATACTTTATTGTATGTCTTTGTTACTAGAAACCTGATGTTTGCAGTAGAGTGAGGTTAAGGGAATTTTAGCCTTTCTTGCTTGCAGTGCTTATTAAGGGACTTGCCAAGTTTATGTGTAATTGTGGATCTTGCTGTATCTAAAAAGGTATTTGTTTCCACCAGATTAGTATCTTAATGAAGAGACCTAACACAGTGTTGTAGCATATTGTCATAGGGAAAAAGAACAGTCTCCCCAATCCCCCAGTATTGAATGAAGTTATATTTTGGGGAGAAATATATGTGAGGATGATATTTATGGGTATATGTATTCTTTGTTGCTGTCTAAATTATTTAAATTAGCTAAGTGAGAAAAACCTTAGTATAAAATGTAGTTTTCCTTTCAAGAGAAATTATGAAATGTTTCTGTTTTTTCAAATCATTGTTAAAGTCAGAATCCTTATTTTTCCTATATACCTTTAGCTGGTACGTGACAACGCAGATCTTCGCTGTGAGCTTCCTAAGCTGGAAAAGCGACTCAGAGCTACAGCTGAGAGAGTGAAAGCTTTGGAGTCGGCACTGAAAGAGGCCAAAGAAAATGCATCTCGCGATCGCAAACGCTATCAGCAGGAAGTAGATCGTATAAAGGAAGCAGTCAGGTCAAAGAATATGGCCAGAAGAGGGCATTCTGCACAAATTGGTTAGTAGGACACAATAAAACCTTTAAACGAAAAAAAAAAAAAAAAAAACCTTTAAACTTTGCTTTGGTTTGAATATTTTTATTTACTTGAGAATGTAATCTGATTGATTTGTTATGTGATGTCACAGTGGTTTTTGTCTGTATTTTCTAATTTACCAGAGTGGCATTGTTGGGAATGCAGAGCATTGAGGAATAGCCACCTTAATTAACAGGACAAGGAGATAAATCAGAACTAGACAAGCAAGACTGGTCAGGTGTAGGAGCAGCTGTGTAGAGCGATGTTATGAAAGCAAGAAGAGACTTGCAAGAAAATGTCCTGCACGGTATTTCATGCTTTAATTGCTAGGCATTGATGCAGGAATAAGGTTTTTAAGAGGCTAAGGATTGTATAGGTCCTGGAGAAAAGGATGTAACTGAAAAAGAAAAAGAGAGATAGAGGGATTCCCTGAGAAACAAGAAGGCAAAGAAAAACAAGACATTTGGGAATTTGTTGTAAATAAGAAAAGACACTTAACGAGTCATTGGGGTTGTGTGTTATTTGTTCTGAAGTCAGTGTTTGTTTTTCATCCCAGCTAAACCTATTCGTCCTGGGCAACATCCGGCAGCTTCTCCGGCTCATCCCAGTGCAGTTCGTGGGGGAGGCGCACCTGTGCAGAACGGCCCGCCGGCGGCCGTGCGAGGCGGAGGAGGTGAGCAGGCGTGGCCTCACGCGGCGCCCTCGGGTCTGTGCTCTCTGGCTGGCTTCCGAGTCGCAGCTGTCCGTGGGGATGTTCAGCCGTTGGTGGCTAAGCAGTGTTTTGGATTCTCACAGTAGTGTTATGATTTCTTCATAATGTATGGGATTATAAAAGTAACTTAGCATGATTTCGTCTAGTTTTTTCATAGTTCAGATCATACTATATGTATATTCAAATTTGTGCTCTTACTGTTTTTAACGTAATATTGGGTCATTTTTCAAAGCTCTGGCTATTGTCTGATGAATATACCATGGTTTATAACTTTTACTGGACATTTAATTATGTCAGTTTTTCCATACTTGAAATTTTCCAAAATTGAAATTTCCATGTATGAAATCTGAAGTATGAAACATCTTTTTATACCTCCTCACTTTCAGATTATTTCCAGAAGATTCCCATAAGTGGAATTATGAGAAAATGAACATTTTTAAGACTCTTGACACATACTAACACACTGCTCTTCAGAAAGACTGCACCAAATTGTATTTAGCCAAGGACACTGCATTTTGTTGCATCTTTGCCAGTATTGAGTATTAATAGTTTTTAAGTTTCTAATAGGCTAAAATAAGCGTCTCATTGATTTATTAATGAATTTGGATTTTTTCGTATATTTATTGGCCCACTTATATACGTATGTTTTTTGTGAATTATTTCTGTGTCCTTTCCCATTTACCTGTTGTGAGTGGTTTTTCTAACTGATTTATGAGTTCTTGTTTGTTTCTTTCTAAATACAAGTAATATCTGTTCCCTGTAGGGGGATGAGGAATTTTCACAAAGATAATTATCAAGAAGGTAAATGTCATCCAGAGACACCACCCAATATATTGTATATATCCTTCTGGAGCTTTCTTTACATATTATAACTTTTAAATTAGAAAGTTTGAAGTGTCTAGTAAACATTCTAATATAACATAGTACCAACATACTACGCTATTCTATATATGTTACTTTGTAGCCAGCTTTTTTTAACTTGGCAGTATATTCTGAACATATTCTTATACAGCATGACTGATTATAGCTGCCTAATATTTTATCATATGACAGGAACTCAGATTAAATTCTTCAGCAAATCCCAAGTGTGTAGGTGGTTTGGAAACTAAAAGCAGTAGATAACTCTGAGATAGGGACTGGCTTTGTTTCTAACAGTACTAAAGTCAGTTTATTTTAATCCTGCTTTTTACTTTGTCATTTTTGCATAACATTGGCTCTCAGTTTGAGTGGAAAATTATGCAATATTCTGGAGGAATCATATTTCCATAAATTTAATATAGTTTTTTGTCCACACGGTAGAGGATTGATACAGTGAAAAGAGTACAGATATTGGAGTCCCATCTAAGTTTGCATCCTGATTTTTCTACTTTTATGAGCTTGAGCAAGTTACTTTTTAACAGTTAATTTGTCTCGTTTTGACTCCTTTTAAAATTCTTTAAAAATTCTTAAGTGTAAAAGTAAATTACGGATTTATGACCTATTTAATGTATCTCTGAAATAAAACATTTTTCTACATACCACAATAACATTATCACACTTGACAAAACATTTCTAGTATTATACCAATCCATATTCAGATTTTTCTAATTATTTATTTGTGGTTAAGTCTTCTACAGCTGGTTTGTCTACACCAGGGAGTAACCCAGGACTGATGTTTACATGCGGTTATTCCCCTTAAGTCTCTTGTAATCTAGAGTAACACCCCCCCTTTTCTAATGACACTGACTTACTGAATAGACTAGGCCAGTGTCCTTGAGCATATGCCTCCTCGGATGTGTTCGGTTGTTTCTGTGTGTAGTTAGTTGCCTTGTTCCTCTATTCCCTGTTTATTAGAAGCATTTATTGGATTCTTTCAAACATGTTTACAGACTACACCGTGGGTGATACGTGTTTAATATTGTGTCACATCAGCAGACATTACAGGAGTTTTCCTGCCAATTAAGAGATGGCCTCTGTTTTTCCCCCTTTGGATTAATAACTTGTTGAGCCCCTTTACTAATAAAATGAAAGTCATTCTTGAGAATTATGCAAGTTAAGATGTCATTACCTAGTACAGCACGGGTGCTGAGTAGATGTGAGCTGCCTTTTCTGGAAGTGGAGCTGGGCAGTTTTCAAAAGATAATTATAAATACAGGTAAAAGTTTATCCGTTTTGGATATTGTCCTCACATTAAAATTCACATGTGAACTTTGAACTCCTATCTCATTTGCAGAGAGGATAGTCCATGGCCTTTGTTAAATACAGCTAGGTTTTAGCTTGAAAGTAGAATGCTGATCGCAGTGTCATGACAGCACTTAAGCACATGAGGGAGATGGCTAACCTGGCTAACCCAGGTTTTCAAGACTTGAAGTAACTATAAAAGTATAACCACTTACAGGTTTGTTTCATTGCTGGTCCAAAGGATAATGGTTATTATTTTTTAAAGTCTTGCATCGATCATTCTTAACCCATGATTGAGTATATGATCTACATAAGTGATAAATTGTTGAAAAAATTAGATACTTTGTAGAGATTTTTAAATTATTTTTTAATTATTAAGAAAAACATTTCAAAACACTGGGTTTATTTTGGGAAAAGATGGCAATGTATGAATGATACTGATACTTTCAGTACCCAGTTTTACATGGCTGGTTCTTCTAACTGTGTAATGCTTTGGACAGGTGGAGGTTTTCTAATAAACACGGAGGCAAATAGGCAGCTGAACACGGGATGCCTCTAGGTGACACCTGCTGCTGGGGTTGTTTATTTTATATTATTTTATTGGCCACACCCGCTCGGCTTGCAGCTGCTTAGTTCCCAGACCAGGGATTGAACCCGGGGCACAGCAGTGAAAGCACCAAGTCCTAACCACTGGACCGCCAGGGAAGTCCCTGGGATTGTTTATTTCACTGTCACTTTCCCCACCACATGGACCTCTTGCTTATCCCTGCCCGACCCCGTTTTGTTTCTTACAGCTACCATGTGTGTAACATTGCTAGTTAGTTAGTGGTCCTTGGCTTCATGTCACTGCCACTGCCTACTGGCTGCCATTTTATTAATCATCTTTTTCTTTTTTAAAAAAATCTAACTTACACATCCGCTCACTCATAGCTCTTGCGGGGAGTAAAAACATGCAGGGTGACCTCCTTTCAATATTGTACTGTCCCTAAATGGCTCTGCTTAGGAGGCATATAAAAGGAAAAATTCAGTCATTTAATGTTGCCATCTTTTCAGTTTTGGGGAAAATGGTCAAAGCTGTTGGCTAAATGTTTTTAAACTCATTAGTATATTTTATTTAATTCTTTTCATGATTATCTCAAACACAAGTTTTGTATAAATAAAAATATTTTTCTCTGTGCTTTCTTCCATCTTCAGGTGTTAAAAGTAATTGAAGTATGAAGAGGACATTATATCAATGACTATAGCCTGTATCCCTTGGGAACTTCAGAATTATAACCTTTTTTTAGTGTATAAATTGTACCTGGCCTGTACAGCTGTTTCCTGCCCTCTCTTCTCGTAAACTCTGCTGCTTCCCAACACAACTAGAGTGCAATTTTGGTGTCTTAGAAGGGAAAAACGACAGTTTACAACTGTGGCCCTATTTATTACACAGTTTGTCTTTCATGTCTTAAATTTAGTCTTCACTGTGCCAACCTAACTGTGTCATACAGGACTGTGCTTTTTGTACTTGTTTTTTTGTGTTTATTTTTTAATCTCAGTTTAAGTTACCTAGCTGCTACTGCTTGTTGTTGTTCTTTTCTTATTAAAACAATATTTTAGGGGAAATGGAACCTTTAGATTAAATGTCTTAAATTTTACCACTTATAACACTACATGCCCACAAATTATATCAGGTCAGTACTGTACCTTAAAATCCCTTGAAATGACTTCGGAGTTAAAAATTATCTGTATCATCTCTGAAGTTTGCTTCTGAAAACTACTCTTTGAGCACTGAAACCTTTAAAACTGCCTAACTAGACATTTGAGACTGAGCAAGGCTACTTACTTATCTCATGAAACGACTGTTCTTGAATTATCCTGAATAGAAATACTTTACAATATCAAAAGCAAATCTTCTGCTTTTGTTTAAGAAGGAGAGTTTGGAAAAGGAATTTATTTCTGTTCTTCCCAGTGCTTTAATCCACATAGATTGATGGAATGGAAACACCCTGCTTTGTTTTGGTGAGCCCACTAATTAATAGAAGAATTGGATGGATAATGATTTGTCATCTTACTATAGTGAAGTGAACTAAGATATTATAGGATTAAACATAATTTTATATTGTTAGTACCGTATTGTTTGATCTAAATTTATAGCCTATGGAAATTGAGAAAAAATGTGGAAGGACAAGACAAATATATGGTAAATTTATGAATATATAAGTTAAATTTTGGTCTGAAATCCCTGAGGTTTTTTTACCTGGTACACTAAGTCATAACACTATAATTTATTTCTTGTTTAGTCTAGAAGTAGTAAATTATTTGCAAGTCACTAACAATCCTCAAATAAATTATTTTGTTGGCAGTAGCTGGTAATTTTGTTGTTAAGTGTACCTGTTCTTCTTCCTCAGATGATTAAACTAAGTCAGCAGTTTGTTTTAGAAGCTATAAAAGTTAACAGGGGAAGAGATTTCAATATGTGCTTCATCAGTTGGGGGTGAGTAACTGCAACTGTGTTAGCAGAAATTTGCAGAGAATGGGGATTTAAGGTTACTCAGAAGAGAAAGTTGGAAAGTTCTGTTAGGATCTGGGTGGCAGAATTAACTTTTCGAAAAAGTTTTATATACAGATATTTGTATTAAATTTGGAGCCGTAGTCAGAAGACTCAGATCATAATTGGCGTATTTTTCTATTTCCTTAACTGTTGCAATTTCCACTTTTATAATAGTTTTGATTTAAAAGATAAATTTATTTTTTTAACAGTCAAAAATCCTTGCTGTTACGATCTGCAACCTTACAAATGATTGTATTGTTTTTAGGAATGATCAAAAGAAACACTCCAAAAATTGAGATGAAACCTTGTAGAGCAGCAAGATTGAAGCAGGGCAGTTCACTAAAAAAAAGTGCTACCACCTATTTGTGATGATAGTTTTCTAAATGGAGAAATGTTTGGCTGCATTCACATAGACATTTGTATTTTGTTTTCAAACGAAAGCTTGCTTTTTGGGCAATATTCTTAGATGAAGCAGAATTTTTTTTCTCTCTTTTGTCTGAATATGGTAGTTTCATTCTTATAAGATACATCATGGTATTGGTACTATGTAACAAACGATGAATTGTAACTAGCATGTGGTTCAGAGTATACAGTGCTAGGGTTTTTAAAATATCTTAATGGTTCTTTTCTATTTATAATTTCAAACTTTCACAAAATGTACAGAGAATTTCCTAAATTTGTTTTCACTGAACTGCTTTTGCTATGGTAGGTCATTAAACACAGCATTTACTCTTACAAATGAAAATTTCTGATCATTTGGAACATTGACACTTATTTCAGTTTGCAGTGTCTTTTATTTTTGACTGACTATATTAATGTTCTTCTGAGTGGTATTGATAAATGGTTCAGAAGAGAAACTCAGTGAAATAAAAATATTTATTCATGGTGATCAATTAAATTATTTGCCTAATTTAAGAAAACTACTGTGCATAACTCTCAGTTTGACAGGAGGTGATAGAAAAGAGTCTGAGTCCACCTGTGGAATGTGTTGGTTTCTTTTCAGTGCTTGAAGATACATTCAAAGATAATTGGTTTGGGAAGGCGCCATGTAATTATAGCTAACCTGCATGCTGTAAATGTCTTCTGTGTTCAAATAAAGAGGAAAACATTTTTTGGAATGTCATGACTTTCTTAAACTCAATTCAGTGACGTATTAGGTTGATTTTACATGACCAAGTGGCCTTCTTTCTTGACAGAACAGTGACTAATATGTCATTATATTCATGTGTACTTTGTCTCCTAATGTATTGCATACGCTTTGGACATCAAGTATTAAATATGTAGGCTGAAGAATTAAGAGCTAGAGATGAACCATCAGCCTCCCTTATGTTATTTTACATCAGTGTAGCCTGATACGTGATGAGGACACTTCGCCGTGTTATTCTTCCCCCAAAACTATTAACCCCAGTCTGATCGTGAGAAAAACATCAAACTAACCAAATGGAGGGACATTCTACCAAATGCCTGACCAGTACTCTTCCGAAGTGTAAAGGTCGTGAAAAACCAGGAAGACAAGTCTGAGGAGACTTGGCAGCCGGACGCAGTGACGCAGGGCGGTGTCCTGGGTTGGACCCTGGAACAGTAGAAGGACATCGGGGAAAACTGGTGAAATCTGTTAGCAGTAGTGTGCCGGTTAATTTCCTAGTTCTGACAAAGGTGCAGTGGTGATGTGAGATGGTACATTAGGAGGGAGAGTATGAAGGTGACTCCCTGTATTACCTTTGCTACTTTTCTGTAAGTTAAAATCATTCTGAAATAAAAGGTTTATTTACTAATTTATAAGGCAGCAAGCCACAAAGAACAACAGAGGAGACCACAAGCAGGAAAGCAAAACTCAGCAGACACCTGACTCAACCAGCAGTGGGGAACGCCAGGGAGCAGCTCGGTATCCCCCCCAGAGCACCCCTAAATGGTCATGAATGTGACCTCCGTACCTCTGGAAGTAGGAGTGGAAGGAGGCTGAAATAGGACTAGTCGAAAGTCTATCTAGACCTTTCCGTTTGACCCGTAGATCCCTTCTTCAACGCTGCACAGCTTGCCAGCTGCCCCTCTCACATCCCAGGGTGAGCCTGTGTATTCTCTCGGAAGGGTAAAGCAGAGGGTCTCCAGATGCAAGTGCTGGTGGCAGCTGAGGGTGGGGTGACGTGCTGGAAACGAGGAGTGCGCCCGTTAGCAGTGTCTCCCCTCATTGCCACAGCTCCCCTTTGGCGCTGCTAGGGGTTGAATTGTGTACCCTCAAACTTCCTGTGTTAAAGTCTCAGTCCTCAAGAATGTGACCTTCCTTGGAGGTAGGGCCTTTTCGGGCGTAATCAAGTTAAAGGTCCTCAGGGTGGCTCTTGCCAATGCGACTTGTGACATAAAAGAGAAATTTGACAGGTGCATGGAGGGAGACACAGGGAGAAGATGGCCATCTACGAGCCATGGAGAGACGAACAGTCCTCCCTTCATAGCCCTCTGACGGAGCCAACCCTGCCAACACCCTGGTTTGGGGCTTGTAGCCTCCAGAACTGTGAGACCATCCATTTCTACTGCCTCGCCTAGTCTGTGGTGCTTGCGTTCATCAGCCCGAGCAGACCAGTGTGATTGCCGACACTGGCAGCGAGCTGGGCCCTCTAAGCATTCCTCCTTTCTTTCCTTCGGTTTGCGTCTTGTTAATACCATCCAGTTGTCAGTGGTGTGAAGGGGGCCGGTGAGGGGCACCAGGCGTACACGGTCCCTTAGTGAGCAAAGAGCCCGGGCCACATGACCACCTCTCCAGCAGCAGGTGGCCTCCCTCTGGGAGCCTGCCCTTCAGCCTCAGAGAGGAGCTTCCTGCCCACCTGATCTATGGTGGTGGGTGGGGGAAGGGCAGCCTTGGCCCACTAGGATCCAGTGAGGTGTTTCCTCCCCACCACCAGTCCCAGCCAGGGTCTCGACCTGGGCTGCCCGCACCCCAGAGGGATGCTTCCCGCTCACCTAGTGATTGGACCAGCTCTAGCCTGGGAAACCTAGCAAGCTTCATCATCCATTGGGCGGCAGCCATGCCTTTGCAATGAGATCCGAACCCCAGACATGGGGCAGGAGCCCCTTCCAAGTCTGTTCCTTCCCTGGGTACTCTCCCTTAGCCCTAGACTATTCTTGAAAGTTCTCTGTACCCATTTCTAGTTCATCCCCTCGGACCTGGCCTGATACAGAGGGTAATATGAACGTTTGCAATCAGAATACTTAGAAGCCCAACCTTCTTCCATTGCTTGGTCACCTGAATGCTGGCAACCAGGCTTATGCTTTCCAGCCAGGAGATGAGAGGACTTCGGTGAAAAGTTTGACAACTGATACAAGGAGTACCCCAAGAAGCACAGTTTCAGAAATGCCACAGTCAACAGTCCTACTCCTGTGAACCAATTGCTTCCAGTCAGCTTCATCGTGTCCCCACCTTACATAGGTGCAGACAGCCAAGGATCACGAAGCATGTGAAGAAAGCCTTTACGATGACAGGATCAAAACAGAAAATAATTAATAATAATATGGAGGAAAGTGGAACTATGAAAGGGGAAGAAAACATTTTTAAAAACATACTAAATTTGGGGCTTCTCTGGTGGCGCAGTGGTTGGGAGTCCGCCTGCCGATGCAGGGGACGCGGGTTCATGCCCCGGTCTGGGAGGATCCCACATGCCGCGGAGCGGCTGGGCCCGTGAGCCGTGGCCACTGGGCCTGCGCGTCCGGAGCCTGTGCTCCGCAGCGGGAGAGGCCACAGGAGTGAGAGGCCCGCTTACCGCAAAAAAAACATACTAAATTTAATACCTTTCACTTCCACCTTGAAGAGCATGGGTATTAAAGTGCTAATATAATTACCTTCCCTAGTATATCTTTTTTACTTTTTCTTATGTATAAAAAACAACTAAAAACATGCACGGTTTGTGAGGAAATGACAAATTTCAGAAAATTCAGAATCTGAATACACTCTATACATAGCTTCTAGATAAAGACACAAAATTACCAGATACTCAGAGGCCCCCTGGGCCCATTCTAGTGACTCCCCTTAAGGTTTAATATTGTTCTGGTATCTAACAAAAAGATCACTTTACCTGTATTTTATATAAATGTTATGACACAGTATAACCACTTTTGGATTGGGCTTTTTTATTCTTTATGTTGTCTGTGAATATACCTATATGCTTGCCTGTTGTGATCATGCATTGCCACTGTTGCATAGGATTCCATAGTGTAAACATTTTAACAATTTATCCCAATGTGTATTACAATATGAGTGATTTTCAGTTTGTGTCTATTGAGAATAGCACTGGTATATAAATTCTAGAACTTGGGGGAAAAAAAAACAACCTAATAGTAAGAGCCTCAAGATTTTGACATAGTGAAAAAAGAGTTTGTCTCCACTAAACAAAACAAAAAACCAAGGGGTCATAAGAAAGAAATACTGAGAAAACAAAAAAGTCTTGAAAATAGAAACAATAGGAAGGTTAGAAGATGAAGTTGAGAAAGTTGCCGACAAAGTCATACACACAAAAAAAGTCAGAGGGCTTCCCTGGTGGTGCAGTGGTTAAGAATCCGCCTGCCAATGCAGGGGATACGGGTTTGAGCCCTGGTCCAGGAAGATCCAACATGCTGCGCAGCAGCTAAGCCCATGCACCACAACTACTGAGCCTGTGCTCTAGAGCCCACAAGCCACAACTACTGAGCCTGCACTCTAGAGCCCATGAGCCAGAACTACTGAGCCCGCGAGCCACAACTACTGAAGCCCGTGCACCGAGAGCCCATGCTCCGCAACAAGAGAAGCCACTGCAATGAGAAGCCCACGCACCACAACGAAGAGTAGCCCCCACTCGTCACAACTAGAGAAAGACCAAATGCAGCCAAAAATAATTAATTTAAAAAACAATAAAATAAATGGTCATTTTAAAAAAAAAGTTGGAAAATAGGAAAGAAATTAGAAGACCACAACACAAGGCTTCAGGTCTGAATAAGTTAAATAAGAAAATGTAACTGAAGGCCATCTGTTGCCAATGCCCAGAACAGTGGATAAAAATAGAACCACACTAAGGCACAGTACAAAGAAAACCATAAAAAAAAAAACAACAAAAAAAACATTTCGTACAAAGGTCTGAGAATCTGAATGTATCAAACAACACTGGAAATTAGAAGAAAATGGATCAGTACCCTCAAAATTCTGAGGGAAAGTGATCTCAAACCTCAGTTGGTATAAAGGTAGGTAAAATAAGGTTTTCAAACACACAAGTTCTCAAAAAATGTACTTCTTATGTATCATTTATTGGGAAGCTATTGCTCAACCAAGTGAGAGATTAAACTAAGAAAGAGGAAGATGTGGGACATACAAAAGAAGAGACCAACAAAAGAAGAGAAGCACCAAGGTGACAGCGTCAAAAGCAACCTGTCCAGATGGGAGTCCATCAGTCAGAAGACTGCCAGAGATACGTTTCCAAGACAAATCAGAGTGATTGATGTGTGAAGATTTTGAGAAAAAAATTTATATAACTGAAGATCAGTTTAGGGTTGACTAAATGGTACATAAAACACTAAGGGAAAAAAGAATTACTGAGGGACTTCCCTGGTGGTGCAGTGGTTAAGAATCTGCCTGCCAGTGCAGGGGACACGGGTTCGAGCCCTGGTCCGGGAAGATCCCACATGCTGCAGAGCAACTAAGCCCGTGCGCCACAACTACTGAGCCCGCGTGCCACAACTACTGAAGCCTGCGTGCCTAGAGCCCGTGCTCTGCAACAAGAGAAGCCACTGCCATGAGAAGCCCGCGCACCGCAACAAAGAGCGGTCTCCACTCGCTGCAACTAGAGAAAGCCTGTGCGTAGCAACGAAGACCCAACGCAGCCATAAATAAATAAATAAATTGATTTGTTTTTTTAAAAAAAGAATTACTTATTCAAAAAAGAATCCGGGGGTGGTGGTGCTGTGATGAATTGGGAGATTGGGATTGACATATATACACTAATATGTATAAAACAGATAACTAATAAGAACCTGCTGTATAAAAAACTAAATAAAATTTAAATGATAAAGCAGAAAAAAAAAGACTCCTAAATATAACCCAAAAAAGTAGACTCACAGATATAGAGAACAAACTAGTGGTTACCATTGTGGGGGTGGGAGGCACAAACCATTGGGTATGAGATAGATTCACGGATGTGTTGTACAACATGGGGAATATAGCCAATATTTTGTAATAACTGTAAATGAGAAGTAACATTTAAAAATTGTATTAAAATTCTTTTAAAATAAGTGCCAAAAAAAAGAATCCTAAGATAAGCAAGAGAGGAAAAGTCACCATAGTATATTACATGACTCAGCTGTGCTTGGCACATTTCATCGTAGTAATGGAAACATGGATTGGTAACTAAACTTACAACATGACCTTATTGAGAGGAAGAGGGGTTGTGTCTATGTGTTGATGGTGGTGAAAGAGGGTTCAATCCTCGTCTTCCACAGAATAAGACAACTGGCTCCACTTAACCATGACTAATCAATAAGTAGCAGAGATTTGGAGATGAAACAAAATGACAGTGGCTGCTTCTGGAGAGTGGGAAAGAGGTGAAGTGGGGCAGGGGACCGCTGTTTTGTTTGGGGTAGAAGGAACCACTGTTTTTGAAACAAGTTTTCTAGAGCGTGTTTGACTTTTCAGGGCTCAGTTTGTATCCTGTTGTAGGGTGGCTCTCCGAGGATGGCTTCAGAAGCATGTCCCCGGTTCTTGACCCAACCTAGAATTCAACTTGCCCATTTGCAGAAAAACACTTGAAAACCTCGAGGTGACCCTTAGGCCTTTTGTTCTGTAATTCTGAGATGCCAAGTAATCTGGTCTAGAGTTATAACATCTGGTGCTCGCTTCAGCAGTACACATGCTAAAAATTAGAACAAAACAACAAAGATTAAGTAACATTGCCCCTGCACAAGGATAACACACAAATTCGTGGAGCTGTTGCCTACTTTTAATTAAATGTCCTCTGCGTTCAAAAATATATATATATGTAGATCACATCTGAAAGGTTTGTTTATTTTAAATTAAGTCTTCAGGGACTTCTGTGGTAGTGCAGTGGTTAAGACTCTGCGCCCCCAAGGCAGGGGGCCCAGGTTTGGTCCCTGGTTGAGGAACTAGATCCCACATGCATGCCGCAACTAAGAGTTTGCATGCTGCAAAAGAAAGAAAGAAATTAAGCCTTCATAATCACCGACTTTATGTGGAAATAAATCCACAGGTCTTTCAAGCTGAAGTAAGCAGTTCTCGAAAGTACTTTTTTTTTTTTTGGCCGCACAGTGCTGCTTGCGGGATCTCAGTTCCCCGACCAGGGATTGAACCCGGGCCTCAGCAGTGAAAGCACCGAGTCCTAACCACTGGACCGCCAGGGAATTCCCAGAAAGTACTTCTTTCTTCATTAAATGAATGCTTCCAAATTTTGAAGATTTAGAAGAGAAGTGGATTTTTTTTAATTGTGCTAAAATGCAAATAAATAAAATTTACCATCTTAAGCTTTTTTAAGTGCGTTGGAAGAAAAGTGTTTGCTTTGGGGGTTTGTGTGTGTGTGTGTACACAGAAATTAGCTCAGGACTGGAAGTATTTGTGTCATGATCTACACCAAAATATTTATTCAATGTTCTTCAGTTCATATTAGCTTGATGGAATGATGTTATTAACATTATAAACTTTCAGATGTTTCCACTGTAGGTAAACTCAGAACTGAGGACAACTATTTAAAATATTCAAGAAATTAACCATTTTTTCACCCACTTAACAGTCAAGAGCCAATGGAAATGAAAAATCAGAATACTGTAAGTAAATCTGAGAAATCCCAAATAAGTGCCCGTTGTTTCTTGAGAGACAGACATCACTAGTATGAGCTCCAGGAAACACCCACGTTACCATCTCAGATATATTCTTTTCTTGCCGAATAAAAAGTTAGGCACACAGCTTTTCTATACAATAAGTGGAATTGTGCACAGCCGCCCTGCATACCGCTCTGAAAATGAACTTCTGTTTTATGCAAATGCAGGCGAATTAGAATGAACAAAAGGCACACATTTTAAGGCTGAGAACATTCAACTGAAAATGAAAAACGGATTTTTCTTCTGATAGAAAACCAGCTGGAAAAATTTTGCAGCAGGCCGGTTGGGGGCAGACCTGAGGCCTCTCAGCAGTCCCCTCTTTGCAAGGCGGCTGCCCACTGGCAACGACTTTCTAAATGCCCCTGTCAGGGGTCCCGAGGTGGCCCCTCTGCAGGCGGGGCCCTCTCTCTGGTCCCCCCGTCCCGTGGGGGGTGATGAGGGCCAGCTCCTCCCCGCACACACCGCTGGAACTACCTGCTCACCCCAAGGTCCAAGCCGCCTGCTGGACAGCGGGGCCCACAGAGGTCTGACGGGGGGCTGGGACACTGCTGCAGACACCTTCTTTTTTTAATTTATGTAATTGAAGTATAGCTGATTTACAGTGTTGTGTTAATTTCTGCTGTACAGCAAAGTGACCCCATTATACATATATATATTCTTTTTCATATTCTTTTCCATTATGGTTTATCACAGGGTATTGAATATAGTTCCCTGTGCTCTACAGTAGGACCTTGTTGTTTATCCATTCTCTCTCTATAATAGTTTGCATCTGCTCATCCCAAACTCCCACTCCATCCCTCCCCCACCCCCCTCCCCCTTGGCAACCACCAGGCTGTGCGCTATGTTTGTGAGTCTGTTTCCATTTCATAGATAGGTTCATTTGTGTCATGTTTTAGATTCCACATATAGGTGATATCATATGACGTTTGTCTCTGTCTGACTTACTTCACTCAGTATGATCATCTCTAGGTCCATCCGCGTTTCTGCTTCAGACCCTTTAAGGGGACTTTCACAGGAGAGGAAGGAGGGCTGGAGACCCCTGCTTCGGAAGCCTGATGAAAGGATGCTTGGTTATTCAGGAATGTTGAGGTCCTGGTTCCTGAGCCTGGACACAGAGGCAACCATCAGAGAGCCTTGCTACTCTGCCCGCCACACACACTCCAGGGTCTGTTTTCACTCTGCTGTCTAACAATCGCTCCATTGAGAACTCTGCGGCTGGCAGCTCCACTGCCGTGTCTTCACGGCTGCAGCCTTGGGCCCAGCCCAGAACGAGGGCACCTCTGCCCCGTCCAGTTCACACTTTCTTTGCCACTCTTCCCTCTGTCCCTTTCCCCCAAGAACTCCATCCATTCCTCGGATTTAGATGTTCCCATCACTCTTCTGGCAGAACGTGCCTTCTGACATGTACCCTCATGACTTTAAATATTATCTATATGCTGATAAATCCAAAATCTGCTTTTCCAAGCCTGATTGCTCCCATAAATTCCTAACTCATGTATCCAAATGCTTACAGGCCATTTGCACTTAAAGACCCCACAGGCACGTGCAATTCAACACGTCCAAAGTGAACTGAAAAAACCCCTGGCATCATGTGCGTAAAGTCCACAATTGCTTACTTGAAATCCTTGGGGACAAATGTTTTATGGAATTTTAAGTTCTTCAGAATTTAGAAAAGATAATACATAGTATATATATAACAGCACCAGTGAGCTCTAGGCCAGTACCATGGAATCAAACATGATTTTTCTCTTCAGCAAAATGTACCACTATTCACATTAGCGGAATATGCAAAGGCTGAAAAGTGTCATGTCAGTTGAAGTCATGTTTTATTATCAAAAGAGTTGCACCAAACTCACAAAAAACTTAATTTTCAGAGCCTCTTAGCTATTGGAGTTGTGAATAAGTGATTATTGAACTTTGTCACATATGACATTAAAGGGCTAATATCCCTAATATACACAGAGCTCTTAGAAATTAACAAGAAAAAGAAAGATGAAAACCCAGGAAGAAAATGGACCAAGGAGGGGACTTCCCTGGTGGTGCAGTGGTTAAGACTGCACTCCCAATGCAGGGGGCCCTGGTTCAATCCCTGGTCAGGGAAGTAGATCCTACATGCATGCTGCAACTAAGAGTTCACATGCCACAGACTTCCCTGGTGGCACAGTGGTTAAGAATCCACCTGCCAATGCAGGGGACATGGGTTCGAGCCCTGGTCCAGGAAGATCCCACATGCTGCAGAGCAACTAAGCCCGTGCACCACAACTACTGAGCCTGCGCTCTAGAACCCGTGAGCCACAACTACTGAAGCCCACGCACCTAGAGCCCGTGCTCTGCAACAAGAGAAGCCACCACAATGAGAATCCTGCACACTGCAACGAAGAGTAGCCCCTGCTCGCCGCAATTAGAGAAAGCCCTCATGCCACAACGAAGACCCAAATGCAGCCCAAAAATAAATAAATAAAATAAATAAATAATTTTAAAAAATGAGTTAACACACCATAACTAAGACCCGGCGCAACCAAAGTAAATAGATAATTAAATATTTAAAAAAAAAAGAAAAGAAAATGGACCGAGGACATGAATAGACCATTCAAAGATAACATTTTTAAATGTTCAACCATACTAATTGCAAGTTGCAAAGAAATGCAGCTTTTTGCAATAGGAAGATGTTTTCTGCTTATCAGATGAGCATGGATGAAAAATAAGTTAGCAAAAGTATAGAGAAATAGGCACTCACATATATTAGTGAGTTGATATTTGGGAAAACCTTAGGCCACTTGCCTAGTAAACATAGAGCAAGCTTTATATAAATGTTAAATAAATATTGCTGGAAGTTTTTATTGATACAAACTTTTTCAAGGCAACTTATCAAAAATCGACATCTATTAAAAATTTATATGTCTATGTCCTAGTCTCCAGAACTTCCAGTTCTAAGAATTTATTCTACCAAAATACACCAATGTGCAAAGATATATTGTGTAGAAAGATGTTCACTGAATCACTGCAGTGATGAAATTTGGAAACAACACCCCATCTTCAGTGGTGTGTTTCTTCTGCTCGACAGACTGATAGGAAGATCTCAGCATCATATTCAGACACAGTAATATCCAGAGGAAGAAGACAGTGTCTTCCTGTGACTCTCTTTTAAGAGTGGAAAAACTTTTCCCAGAAGCTTCCCAGCAGACTTTCTCTTCCATCCACTGGACAGACCTGGGCTACATGAACATTCCCAGGCCAAAGGGAATGGCATTACTCTGTCTTGGGACCCATTTAGGCTCTTAAGAATTAATAAGAACCCCAGAGAGCTTTCTTTTCCCCTTCGGTTAGCTAAAATGTTTTATTTTTAATTTAATTTTTATTCTATATTGGAGTATATTTTATTTACAATGTTGTGTTTGTTTCAGGTGTACAGCATAGTGATTCAGTTATACATGTACATATATCCATTCTTCTTCACATACGGCAGAAATCACATATGACCTCTTAACAGATGCTTTTGCCTGATCCTGTATGTATTTACCTACTTTTGGTCATAAGAACATAAATATTATCTTATTGCACCAACCCCAGTGTATTAGTTATCTATTGCTGTTTAACAAATTGCCCCCAGATTCAGTGGCTTATAGATTAAAATGTCGATCTTTCCGTTTTTGTGGGTCAGGAATCTGGGCACAGCTGAGCTGAGTTGCATGACGTTGCAGGTGAGCTGACGGCCCGGTCTGGAGTCTCATCTAAAGACTGGACCTGGGCAGGGGTGGGGGGTGGGGGGAGGAGCCACTTCCAAGCTCGCACACCTGGCTATTATCAGTCTCAGGAAATCGGCTTCCAAGCTCTCTCACCTGGGCCTCTCCATGGGGCTGACTCACAACATGGTCGCCGGCTTCCCCAAGTGAACCAGGCAAGAGAGAGCTGGAAAGAGAGCGTCCAAGATGGAACCTGCAGTCCTTTGTCACCTAATCTCTGCATCGAGGCCATCGCCTCTGCCACGCTGTCTTCTCTAGAAGTGAGTCACTAAGTCTAGCCCACGTGCAAGGGAGGCGGGGATCAGAGGGGGATGATTTCAGAGGCTCCTGCCGCGACCAGAATCAGCCTATGATGACCTTGTGGAGAGGAAGTAGCGAGTTGCGCTGTTATTTTTGTCTGCTTACTGTCTATTTGGGAAAAGACCTCTTCCTCTTCCTCAGTCTGTGTGGCTCTGGAGACCGAAAGCTCCCCTCACCCTGGCTCTTTGGGGGGTGGGCAACTTTGTGGCCGGAGGGAGTGGTTCAAGGATGAGCCTTTCAGAGCCTTTTTCAGGAACTGACAGGGGTGCTGGGAGAAACAGGGTCTCCTAAGATCACAGGTGCTGTGAAACATGGAAAACTGGAATTCTTCTGGCTTCTATGTCTATATATAGGACTCCTTTGCTCCATGTGAAAAAATTCTTAGTAAAACATAGCTGAGAGGAGCAGGGTGAGTGAAACACACCAAATCCTCGTAACATCTCCGCCCCTCCGTGCCCAGCTTTGCCTCAAGTCAGGCTTAACTTTTCTTTTTGAAGTTAGTTTTGAATTGGGTTTTCATCACTTACAACAGCAATAGAAAAATGGTTCTAACATATGTTAGAACCATTTGGGACCCCATCAATAACATGGAGGGGGTCCCAAATACTCTATCTCCCCTTAATAAAACCATCATAGCAGTACCTTTTGTGGAATTATCTAACTACTTATAGTATATTTAAAATTTTCAACCTTATCAGCATAATGCTTGGAAAGTCAAGCTCCATGTTTTTCCTATTGTGTGAACCGTTTCCTTTATTCACCTTAAATTTACTTTTCTCAGGATTCAGGAAATGTCTTCTTGTTCCATTTAAGTTCCCTAAGAGCAGGGAGAAATGCCTTCTTAATTATTATTTCCTGTCCAGCTTGTAGCGCAATAGCTGGCCACATAGCAGATCCTCAGTAAGTGTTTAATGAACGAATGAGTAAACGAATCTTTTAAGTATCCTTGAGGTTACTGTTCCCTAAGTTCAAGACTTAACTTTTGCCCATATGAAGACCAGTTCAACATTTTCACGTTAACTTCAGGTTATTCCTATATACTTAGGCTTTTCATAATCACTGCTCCAAATAATTCACGAAAGCATTAAGCAAGACTAATCATAGGAGAATGCCAGTGTTTACACTTCTTCCCACAAGAAATGCCCTAAATCCTAAACCATTGTTCTCATCCCTAGGCAACTTCCCTCTACGTCACCCCAGTCTCCATTATACCACGATGACTCAATTTTTAGATAGCCTTTTGTGTGGAACTTTGTGAAAGGCTTTTTGAAAATCTTAATAGATGCCATTCATGAGCTTTTGTCCATACACATATGCACCTCCTACAAGAGCTTTATTAGATCGATGAGGCCTGATTTCCTCTTGGAAAACCATACGTTCCCCTCCAGCTCCTTCCTTGCCTCCCCCAGGTGAATTGGTGTACAATTGTCTTTGGGGGAGAAGGGCTCAGATCTTCTCTGTGGGTCTGCTTTGACGGGTCTTTGATCCTTGTCAGGTATTGTAGAATCATGTAAGGTGGAGAATGTCAAAATCAAACTCTCCTAAAAAGGGATGAATAACTATGGTTAAGTTAGCATGTTGAGGTCAGAAACAGGGCTATAGGGACGCAGGTGTGGTCAATATGGGCAGAAAAAGGAAGTTAGGTTAGAAATATAGGAAGTTGGTGGTTGCCAGTAGAGGGTCAGGAATGTCTCAGGTCCTTTAGGAATTTGATAGTGTCGTTGGTTTCCCCTTTCTTCATGCTTCCATCCTGCCTTGGAAAATGTTCCTTCTCAGTCATTCCCTGGAGGCTCTCTTTGTCTCTTTAATGTGGTTGTTCTCCAGGTTCTGTCCTTGGTTTTATTGTGCCTCCCTCCTAATGTTCTCCATTGTCAATTTCATGTCCTCCCTTGGAGTAAGGTTGTCTATTTATTCTATAGACTGATAGAAATGTAAGTCATAACAACGATACATACATGTGTAAATTTCAGGCACGCACTTCTTCTCTGAGCTTCAGGTAAGTCTATTCACCTGCCTAGTGGACATTTCCATGTCAATAGCCCATAGATGCTCCAAACCTGTGTCAAAAACCAAAGAACATCTTAACATGTCCAAAATCAAATGCATTATCTCTATATAATTTAAGGCCTTTTTTTTTTTCCCCTTGGCCACACTGCATGGCTTGTGGGATCTCTTTTTTCCCCTTGGCCACACTGCACGGCTTGTGGGATCTTAGTTCCCTGACCAAGGATTGAACCCATGCCCCTGCAGTAGAAATGTGGAGTCCTAACCACTGGACCACCAGGGAATTCCTGAGGCCTTTTTCATTATAGGTGACCAAAAACAAACAAACAAACAAACAACAACAACAAAAAGAAACCCACCATATTTCATGGAGTCTAAGGAGAATCTGAACAGCATAGCAGTACAGCTAGGATCAGAAAGACCTGGAACCAGGACCTAAAATCCTGATGATTTCTCTCTCCAAATTATACCTCTACATTCCCCCATGTATCTGTTTCATAGCTCCCCTTGATGCAGACTAAATTCTTCTGCTTCTCCATCTACCTGGTGGGAAACAGAGAAGATTTCCATTTTGCCTGCTTCAGTCATACAGAGCAAGACTGACCTGATTCTTTCTGGGTCTTCAGTTCAAAATCCCAAAGAAGAAAGTCATTGGCCTGGCCAGGGCCAAGGTATCCGCCCATCAATCAATCAACTTTGGCCTCACATACAGGGTTACAATGTACACAATTTGAAGTTGTGCTGTAGTTCACTGATGCTCTGCTCATTTTGCGTTCAACCTTTTTTCTCTGTGTTTCATTCTGGAAAGTTTCTATTACTATGCATTTCTACTCTTTTCTTCACTTGTGTCTTAATCTGCTACTAATCCCATCCAGTATATTTTTCACTGGAGATATAATATTTTTTGTGTCTAGAAGCTGCTTGGTTTTTTACTTTATTCCATTTCTCTACTTAATGAGCTTAATCTTTTGTTTAGATCCGTAAGCGTATGGACTATGTAACCATATATAATTATTAATATAACAGCTGTTTTAACGTCTTTGTCCACTGATTCCATCTTTGTCTAATTTGATGTCTCTGTCATCTCTGGGTCTGCTTCTATGGATTTTGCCTTTTCTCCTCATTATTCAGTGTTCTTTCCCTCTTGTTTCCATGCCTGGTCATTTGCCACTGGAGGCCAGATGTTGTGAATTTTACCGTCTTAGGTGCTGGATATCTTTCTATTCCCATAAATGTCTTCTTGAGCTTTATTCTGGGAAGCAGTTAAATGACTTGGAAACAGTTCAATCGTTTCAACGCTCCTCTTAAACTTTGTCAGGCAGGATGAGAACAGCCTTTATTCTGGAGCTCATTCTGCCATTCCACTGAGGCAATGCTCTTACGCATACTCTACCTGATGCCCTGTGAATTACAAGGTTCTTCCTTCCAAGATTATTCCCTCTGACCCTACCCTTGAGTAGCTTCCCCACACTCAGGTGCAGATCAGTACTCACCTGAAGACTTTCGGGGACCCTGTGCCGGTCTCTGGGGCTCTGTCCCTGGGCCGTGCTCCCCGCCCTGTGATGCTGCCTGAGATCTCCATGCCAGGGCCTCCCCAGACACCCAGGCTCCACACTGGCTCCCGTTCTCTAAGGTGCCCCCTGGAGACGCTCCGGGCAGGAAGCTGAGACAATCACGGCGCTCATCTCATTTGTCTGCCCCCTCTCAGGGACCATTGTCCTCTGCTGCCTGGTATGCAGTGTCTGAAAACACTTGTTTTCTGCATTCTTCCTCCTTTGGAAATTGTTTCAGAGGGAGGAGGGTAAAGCCAGTCGCTGTCACTCCATCTTGGCCAGAAGTAGAAATCCAGTTGAACCTTTTGGAACTATTTGCAGCTTCTAAAAACTCTGGGCTCTTGGGGCTTCCCTGGTGGTCCAGTGGTTAAGACTCCACACTTCCACTTCAGGTGGCACAGGTTCAATCCCTGGTCGGGGAACTGAGATCCCACATGCTGTGCAGCGCAGCCCAAACAAGTAAAAAAATAAAAGATAAAACTCTGGGCTCTTGAATGTCTGTGCACTTTTATGTCCGCTTGAAATGTCCTTCCTTTCCACCCTGTCTGCCTGGGAAGACTCAGTTCTGGCATTAGCTCCTCCCAAACCTTCCGAGTGCCCTGACGCCTGCACGAGCATCCTTCCTCTGTGCTCCACGACATCATTCGCACACCATGCAGGCTGGTCCCCTCAATGAACTCCAAGCCCTGTGTGCACAGATCAGAGCTAATTCATCTTTGTAGCTTGGAATTTAACACAACAGGTGCTCAACATATGCTTGGTGAAAGGAATTGAAAACTGTATATAATTACACCCAAACAGAGAACAATCTTCGCTGTTTATTTCACAGTATTTTATAAGCTGTTACCTGCAAAAATGGGCTATCACTTAAACATTCCTCTATTCTGAAGTTCTGATATTACATGTCTTTGAGTCAAGTGTGTCATTAGCAAAATTCTCAGCCATCCGACTGAGGCGATTCTCCAACAGAGTAGTTTACTTAGAAGCGTATCTCTCAAGCCCTCCTACTGAGGAGGGTGGCAGACGGCTGGCATATGTCTGTGCATTTGGTTTGTTGCTTTTGTTGAACATGAGATATTTTCAGTGTGTCACAGATTTTGAAAAACGGCTTGTGTATTTACAGCCCACGCTGAGCAGACTGCAACCGCAAACTCCAAGCGAACAACCTCATCATTTGCTTCTTCATGTGGTGAAACACTTCCTTGACTCAAATCAAAGTCACACCACCATCTCTAGCAGGGCTTTAGAGCCTATGGAGGTGCAGTGGACACTCAGTGGAAATAGATGCTAAAGTTTGACATTAGATTTGTTGGGAGTTAGACCTCTGAGATCCCATCATGTGTCCTTCCTGGACTACACATGTCTTGTATGGTAAAATCCCCCCACATCTCCCTTCCCAGACCTCTAGCACACTGTGTAGTTTGAGCTTAAACCGACTTGAGGTCTCAGTGCTTTCTTTTTTAACCTAAATAAAAAATTTACCGGGGGAACTTCCCTGGTGGCGCAGTGGTTAAGAATCCGCCTGCCAATGCAGGGGGACACAGGTTCGATCCCTGGTCCGGGAAGATCCCACATGCCACGGAGCAACTAAGCCTGTGGGCCACAACTACTGAGCCCACGTGCCACAACTACTGAAGCCCGTGCGCCTACAGCCCGTGCTCCACAACAAGAAAAGCCACCGTAATGAGAACCCTGCGCACTTCAACAAAGAGTAGCCCCCGCTCGCCGCAACTAGAGAAAGCCTGTGCGCAGCAAGAAAGACCCAACACAGCCAAAAATAAATTAAAAAAAAAAATTACTGGGACTTCTCTGGCGGTCCAGTGGTAAAGGCCTCATGCTTCCACTGCAGGGGGCGAGGGTTCAATCCCTGGTGGGGGAACTAAGATCCCACATGCTGCACAGCGTGGCCACAAAACAAAACAAAACAAAACAAAATTTACCTGAAAAATAACTGACATAAATAGGACATGTTAACTGTAAAAGAAACAAAATATGTGTATGAGCAAGTAAATAATAATCACCTATCATCACACCACTCAGAGTGTATTATATATCACATATTATATATCACAAAGTGTATAATATGTGTTTTTTTTAAATTTTATTTATTTATTTATTTTTGGTTGTGTTGCGTCTTCATTGCTGCACACGTGCTTTCTCTAGTTGCGGCGAGCGGGGGCTACTCTTTGTTGCGGTGTACGGGCTTCTCATTGCACTGGCTTCCCTCATTGTGGAGCACAGGCTCTAGGCACATGGGCTTCAGTAGTTGCAGCACGCGGGCTCAGTAGTTGTGGCTCTCGGGCTCTAGAGCGCAGGCTCAGTAGTTGTGGCACACGAGCTTAGTTGCTCCGCGGCATGTGGGATCTTCCCGGGCCAGGGATCGAACCCATGTCCCCCGCATTGGCAGGCGGATTCTCAACCACTGCGCCACCGGGGAAGCCCTATAATATGTATCTTACATCGTACCTGCTATTTTGTAAATTGTAATCTCCTCCCACCCTGTATCTTTCCAAGTCAACTAATATCTTTTCTAATTCTCCAAAGCAGTAAAATTTAAAACAAAGTCTTCTACAAACATTACTTTTTGTTATGCGCCCTCTCTCTTTCTCTCTGGAGTATCTGCATTTTAATTAAAAACTCTTCATTTGCAGCAACATGGATGGACCTAGAGATTATCATATTAAGTGAAGTAAGTCAGACAAGGACAAATATCATATGATATCACTTATATGTGGAATCTAAAAAAAGGATACAAATGAACTTATTTACAACAGAGAAATAGTCTCACGAACTATAGAAACAAACTTATGCTTAGTTACCAAAGGGGAAGGGGGGCAGGGATAAATGAGGAGTTTGGGATTAACATGTACACACTACTATATATAAAATGGATAATCAACTAGGACCCACTGTATAGCACAGGGAACTCTACAGTAAGTCCCCTACATTTGAACGAGTTCTGATCCGAGAGCGTGTTCGTTTAAGTCCAACAAAGTTAGCCTCGGTACCCAGCTAACACAATCAGCTCTGTAGTACTGTACTGTAATAGGTTTAGAATAATTTTCACACAAATTGAACATAAAAAACAAACAAACACAAAAATAAGGAAAACATTTTTAATCTTACAGTACAGTACCTTGAAAAGCACAGCAGTCCATTACAACCGCTGGCGTCCAGGGGCTGGCATCGAGTGAACAGGCAAGAAGAGTTACTGACTGGAGGAGGGAGAAGAGGTGGGCGATGGTAGAGGTGAAGGGTCCTCAGCAACAGGAGACGAGGGCAAGCTGCCATTTCACTCAGGCCAGACATTGATGGAACGCACCTTCGCACCTTTGAGTGTTCTCAACTTTCTCTAGCCTCAGGCCGTTTCCTCATGTGCTGATCACACACATGGAGACCTGAGGGGAACCCTCTGCAATTCCCAAAAGCTCTCTTTTGTTGTCTTCTTTGCTCTCCAGTACTCCTCCCTGCAAATTCTAACCACTTTCATCTCAATTCTATCCTTTTCAACTCTGTTTCCTGGACTCAAAGAAGCCCTTGGGCGCCATTTGTGTTTCTCCTCCTTGAGCTACAGCCTGGAAAGTGCAGACAGTGAGCTGGGACGATGGTAGAGCTCCCCTCACGTGTTTCCTTCTCTGAGGAAACACTGTCTTTTTTTTTTTTGGCCACACTGCCTGGCTTGCAGGATCTTAGTTCCCAGACCAGGGATGGAACCCCGGGCCCCGGCAGTGAAATCCTAACCACGGGACTGCCAGAGAAGTCCCAGGAACATTGTCTTAAGATTCTTGTGGGCCAATATCTGTGAACCAGTGTTTCATCTATTTTGTCCAGTTTCTTAGTTAAGGTAAGAGGGTAAATCCAATTCCTATTCCATCACGGCTGGAAGCATAAACCACTTGATGCTTTTTGATCCCACTAAGTGACCTTGCTCATGGTGTGATATCTAGTAACAGGACAAACAGGCCCAGGGAATTCCCTGGTGGTCCAGTGGTTAGGACTCTAGGACTCGGTGCTTTCACTGCTAAGGGCCCAGGTTTGATCCCTGGTTGGGGAACTAAGATCCTACACAGCATAGCCACATAAAAAAGAAAAAGGAAAAAACAAAACAAAACCCAAAGAACAAGAAAAACAGGCCTATAATTAGACTGATACACTCAGTCAATTATCTACTGTGTATCAGGGACATTCTGTTTCATGGGCTGACAAAGAAGCTCCCTGTAAAGTTTTTGTAAAGACTAGTCTCTTCAGTTTTTTTGGCGCCAACTTTTTATTTTTAAAGATGTGAACCTATGGAAAATTTGAAAACCTTGAACAGTGGAGTCCATAGCCCTTCATCTAGGGTCACAAATGATGAATATTTTGCTGCGTATACTTCATGTCTCTCTATTTTTCAACCAATTAAAAGTAAGTGTTACACCTAAATATTTATCCTGCATGATTCAAGAAAAGGACATTCTCTTACACAACAGTAGCGTTATCCTCCCTAAGAAATTTAACACTGATACAATAATATCGGCTCCGATATAGTTCGTATTCAAATTTCTCTAATTACGCTTCCTTTTTCCAGAATCACAGTCCAATCAAGAATCATTCACTGCCTTTGGCGATTATGTCTCATGAAGCTCTTTTTCTCTGAAACAATCCCCCTGCCATTTTTGTCTTTTATATTGTTGACGGTTTTGAGGGGCTCAGGCCTGACATCTTGTTGAATTTAGATTTTTAGAAATTATAATTGTGTTAGTAAATTTTATGACAACTTGGGAAAAAGAAACGCCTCATTGTTTTGGAATGATATTCATCCTGTCACTTTGAAGACTATGTTGAATGTTGCCTGTGAATAAATCTCGCGTTAAGAACTAATGTATCTGAAAATTGCTCAGTGACTCAAGTGCGCTATTTCAGACTTAGAAGTGGAAGCTGTCTCATACTGCATTTCTCCCTGGTGAAGGGAAAGGCAATTGAGACATTTTAGCTGTTTTGTTTTGTCATTTTTCTGTCTTACAGTCACAAGGTTACTTAAAAATGTGGTGCAACTTTTTCACAAGCACTGTTCTTGTGATCATTATGGAAAATCAACACTTTCATCTCTTGAGTAGCTGAACTTGTTGCTTACTCCACCACCCCCCACCAAGTGAAATGGAATAGAAAAGTGCTTGTCATTTTATTATTTTTTTTAACTTTTTACCTTATATTGGAGTAGAGTTGATTACCAATATTGTGTTAGTTTCAGTTGTACAGCAAAGGGATTCAGTTATACCTATACATGTATCTATTCTTTTTCAAATTCTTTTCCCATTTATGTTGCTACATAATATTGCACAGAGTTTTCTGTGCTATACAGCAGGGCCCTATTAGTTATCCATTTGGTCCAGTGGTTAAGACTTTGCCTTCCAGTGCAGGGGGTGTGGGTGTGATACTTGGTCGGGGAGGTGGGATCCCACATGCCTCGGGGCCAAAAAACCAAAACGGAACAGAAGCAGTATTGTAACAAATTCAATAAAGACTTCAAAAATGGTCCACATCAAAAAATCTCTTAAATGAATAAGTAAATAAATATAGCAGTGTATACATGTCAATCGCTTGTTGTTTTAGAACCCCAGGACATGCATGAGAGAAATGAATGCATTTTTCTCCCGATGAAAACTACTTTACTTTACTTCCGGAAATTTCAAAACTACCATCTGGTAGCCAACCCTGTTTTTCCACCAGATGGCAATAATCCATAATGGCTGAGCACGATGAATGGAATGTACACAAGGGCGTGAGCATTAAAAGGGCTGTGAGCTCTCAACGTGTAATGTAAGAAAAATGATAAGCCCCAGGAGAAGAGGATAAATAACGGGTTGCGACGTCTGGCCCACTGGGGGTTCACACAACCATCGTAAAAGGAATCCCGTCATTCATCTTTAACTTATTAGCGTCAAATTATAGAAGGAAACAATCTGCACCATTTCTTTTTTTTGTTTCCAGAATCACATAGTAAAGGAAAGCTGACAGAGTGGAGAGGTTGTTGATATTTATGTAGAATTAATCACATTCAGGGCCCATTTGCATTTTTGTTGCATTTTTCCTAACAGAAGTTACAAATTCAGAAAGGGTACTTTAAGAAAAAGGAGGAGGAAAAAAAAAAAAAAAGGAGGAGGAAAGGAACTTGCAGGAACGGCTGATGCAACCTGTGAGCCAGTTCTCTGTCTGGCTGATACGTCTTTGTTGGTCTTTCAAAATCTGTGCAGCTAGTATATCTACTTGGTTTCGATTTTAGGTGGCATCACAAAAATCCAAGCCAACACTACACAGTCTCACGCAAATATATCCGTGATGTGCTATCATCCAAAATCATGGTACACGGTGGGATAGGGAAGATGGGAGGGAGACACAAGAAGGAGGGGATACGGGGCTATATGTATAAGTATAGCTGATTCACTTTGCCATACAGCAGAAACTAACACAACATTGCAAAGCAATTATACTCCAAAAAAGATGTTAAAAAAAAAAAATCATGGTACAATTCTACTCCTTGACAGGCCTTATGTGGAGGGACTTTCCCCCTCCCACTGAATATCTGTCATTTTCTCCTCCTCCGGGTTCTTTGTTTCTAAGTACTGGATAGGGCTCTGATAAAGGCCATGCTGTTCTTTTTTGAAGACTAAATAGTACCATCTTTTATCATTGTTTTTACCATTTTCCTTTTTTTCTTTTTGAAAAATAAAAATATGGTCACAATTAAAATTTAAAAAGAAGTTCTAGCTTTGAGGGAGATGAGAATTTTAGAGTTCAAAGTAAACTGGAAAGAATCAAAACAAGGCTGTGTTTTAGGGCACATTCATACAAAACTTCTAAGGAAACTGTTAGGGACATTTCTTTTTGTTTTGGTTAATAGATCAATTATCTATCTATTTAATATAGGTTAGGATAGTATAGAAATCAAAAAGAAAAAAGTAATAGTTATGAGAGATGAGATCCAGGGAATTCAGTTTTTCTTTCAGACAATATATTTTAAAGGGGACTATATGATGAAAAATGTTAAGCTTTTATCTTTTTTTTTTTTCTTTTTTGGTCGTGCCACACAGCATGTGGGATCTTAGTTCCCCAGCCAGGGATCAAACCCACGCCCACTGCATTGGAAGCCCGGAGTCTTAACCACTGGACTGCCAGGGAAGTCCCAAGCTTTTATCTTTTTTTAAAAAATGCTTTTATCATTATAAAAAGTCCTAAGTGATCCATATGAAATGATTGAAAATACAGAAAAGTAAAAAGAAGAGTTACTAATCTGAAGACAACTCCTATTAACATTAGTGATTTCTTTTGTTGTTTTCTAGAAACAATTTTTTTTCATCTTTAAGAAAAAGCTATTTGTTTTCATGGTTTTTATGACCTAATTTCTCACATTACATGATAACATATGTATTTTCCTATGTGATTAGAAACAATTTTAATTGCTTCACAATATTTTGGTCAGGGCAAGTCATACCTAATTAACCTATCATTGGACATTTATTTAGTATCTCCTTCTTGGTTTAGCAAACAGCCCTATGATGAACGCATTGCTATAGACAAAATGGTTTCCATATTTGGACTTTCTTAGAATGGATTCCCAAGAGTGAAGTTACTAGTTCAAAAATCATAAAATATTTTAATGCTTTAATTTTGATTTGCATCACTGCCAATTTTCTTTTTAACAGAGTTAAATCTGTTTCCACTGCTCCTAGCCATGGGCCAGAAAGCGTCTTTCACACTGATGCCAGTGTGAGTATTATCATAAACAACAAACAACCAAATGCTTCGCTAAATGCTCTCTCATTAGTGTTTTAATTTGCATATCTTTGATTACTAGTGAGATGGAATCTTTTCCCACTGTTTGTCAAACAGCTGAATTTCCTCTTTTGTGAACTGTTTACTTATATCCTTTGTCTGTTCATATCTTGGAGGTCTTTGTTATCCCTACTTACAAAGAAGACTTACAAGCACTGCCCAGAGAAAGGCCTTCTGTCTGCAACACTGTGAATTCCTCCCCTTCTAAGTCATTTCAGACTCAGCATCTGAACAGTGAGTGAAGGGGAAACTGGGAAGAGTAGGAAAGATAAATGATACATTTTCTTTGCTATACCAGGGAAATGAAAGTTCGTGTTACCGTGATACAAAGGCTCTTTTCCTTCACTAAACCCAGTTCTCATTTTAATACTGCATTCTACACATGTTCAAATATCACGGTATATATATTATAATAACACCAGGAACATGTCTCAGCGTGAGTCACTGTGAAGCCATGGTGGTTCCACAGTGTCACCATTCCAAGTAGATCTTTAAATGACTTAGATGTTATTTCATTTAATTTAACTTGGAGTAGCATCCTTTATTTTGTAACCACTTCCTGAAAGCCTGGCATTTCCTTGTATTTTTCTTCCCTGGATGCAACTAGAGCAAGTACAAGACAGGGATTTAAATACAGACTCCTTGGCTTTGCAGTGATGGGCCAGGAGCTGAACTATTTATTCTCACCTTGACCTGGTGACTACTGAGAGCCAGGCTCAAAAAATATGCCTCTGGGCTTCCCTGATGGCTCAGTGGTTAAGAATCCGCCTGCCAATGCAGGGGACATGGGTTTGAGTCCTGGTCCGGGAAGATCCCACATGCCACGGAGCAACTAAGCCTGTGTGCCACAACTACTAAGCCTGCGCTCTAGAGCCTGTGAGCCACAACTACTGAGCCCACATGCCACAACTACTGAAGCCCGTGTGCCTACAGCCCGTGCTCCACAACAAGAGAAGCCACCGCAGTAAGTCCGCGTACCGCAATGAAGAGTAGCCCCCGCTCGCCGCAGCTAGAGAAAGCCCGCGTGCAGCAACGAAGACCCAAAGCGGCCACACATAAATAAATAAATTTATTAAAAAAAAAAAAAGAAAAGCCTCCGATCGGCAATGACAGCGCTTTAAGACCAGTAAAAGGGACTCAAGTGTTGATAATGACTCTGAACTCCCCAAATTTCCCCATCTGGGAAATGGGGATAATAATAGTTCCTCTTCTTATCCAAGGGGTATTTTAAAGATTACATTATACAAGAAAAATATTTTGAGGTTGAAAGGAAGAGTAAATGGTATTATATTGTAATGTTATTTTAAAACTTAGGTCAAGACCCCAAAATGATTTTCTTTGTCAAATACCTTGAGGTCATAAAGAGAATCAAGGAATATTGGGGATGAATCGGATCTTAGAATCATCCCAGCCAACTCTCTCAGTTGACTGAGGAAGAAACTGAGGCTGTGAGAGGAATTATCCAAGATGACACTTGTATAAAATGACACTGCTATTTAATAACAGAGCTGGAATGTTAATCTAGGAGTCCTAAATTCCCTCAAGAAATCTTTCTACTGCCTTCCCCTCCCCCAGTGTGTAGAAAGTTACTAAGCGTCAAGTAAAGAATTCAATTTGATTTCCTTATCATCTTTGATAGACACTGTTTCCAGCTCCCTTTTTATTTCTACCAGAGCTAAGTTTTTGTTCATAGTAAAAATAATTACTTCACACAGGCTAAACTATGGATATAAAGATTTCTGATAACAGAATGTGAATTTATGTAAATGTAAAACATTATATGTCTAACTTTAAGAAACAAGCATCAAAGAGCAGAGTTTAATCAAACTGAAGCTTCTTTTGAGACTCCCACTGGCAAGGCACTAGCCTTCCCTATCAGCCTGTGCGGGACTGCAAACACCCAGGAGAACGAAGGTCACCGAAATGAAGTGGAACCAGTTTGGCAGAGGGTAATGCAATCTATTGCCACCAGGTTGACTAGGACAAGAAGGAATAAATTTGTTAGCTACTCCGGAAGAGGGCTCTGGGATCTTTGTGATTTAAGAAAATACCTCCTTCTTTTCAGCTCATTGTTTAAGGAGACGTGTGTGGACTCTCTACAGGAATGATGCGGATTGCCATAAGGAAACTGAGTGTCAGTACATCGGAGAATCTTCATCAAAGACTGGGTGAACAGGCAGCAAGCCGGTTTATTTGTGTGACGCTATGGGACATTGTATTAGCAGATCCACTCAGATGGTCAAGAGTTCAGACACGTGGTGCCAATGGAGCCACGTGCTCAGATGGGGAGCCGAGACCATCTGTCAAATCAAGTTTTTTTCTTTTTCTCTCCCAATTTCTTTAACTATTAAAGAACTTTAAAATTTTATTTTATTATTTTTTTAAATTGAAGTACAGGTGATTTACAATGTTGGGTTAATTTCTGCTGTACAGCAAAGTGATTCATTTATACATATATATACATTCTTTTTAATATTCTTATCCATTATGGTCTTTAAAAAATTTTTATTGAAGTGTAGTTGGTTTACAGTGTTGTGTTAATTTCTGCCGTACAGCCAAGTGATTCAGTTATATATATATATATATATTCTTTTCCATTATGGTTTATCCCAGAAGATTGGATACAGTTCCCTGTGCTCTACAGTAGGACCTTGTTGTTTATGCATTCTAAATGTAATAGTTTGCACCTACTAACCCCAAACTCCCAGTCCATCCCTCTCCTTCCCCCCCTCCCCCTTGGCAACCACAAGTCTGTTCTCTATGTCTATGAGTCTGTTTCTGTTTTGTAGATAGGTTCTTTTGTGCCGTATTTTAGATTCCACATATAAGTGATGTCATATGGTATTTGTCTTTCTCTTTCTCACTTAACTTCACTTACTATGATAATCTCTAGGTCCATTCAACTATTAAGTAACTTGTGCTTTCTATCATATATGTTTTCTCCATCCTAAGTAAGATTTTATATATATATATATTGGTCTGCACAGGCTCTTCATTGTGGCGCGCGGGCTTCTCTCTAGTTGTGGCACGTGGGTTCAGTAGTTGTGGTGTGTGGGCTTAGTCACCCCGTGGCATGTGGGACGTTAGTTCCCCGACCAGGGCTCGAACCCGCATCCCCTGCATTGGAAGGTGGATTCTTAACCACTGGACCACCGGGGAAGTCCAATATATATTTAGATATACAAAATTCTCTCCTCTCTTGGTCTGTGCAGGCATACACACACGTGCAATAGTATGAATGTGTCAATCAAACTGAAAAAAATGGTGAGAAAGTCCTACGTGGCAAGAACTTTTCTGGTGATTTTTCAAAGGAACCATATTATTTGCCTATTTTTATTGCTTTTGTTAAAATAAATCTTTTGAATTTTGCACAACATGGATCCACTAGATGGTTCACTCTGATCTCACAGACTTTGCAGACTACTATGCAAAGCGTGGCGACTTTACCACGACTCTGGATTTGAATTTGGTAGTCCTGACCATTTTAGATTCTGTGATGTTATACCAGGAAATGAAGACAAAAAATACCTCATTTTAGCCATTAGTCTCAATCTTGTCTCTTGCTTTCAAACAAAACTGGTAAGGCAGCAAAAAGAGCTGTTTTACTCTCTTATTGACCTTGCACCCAAAAGATGAAAATGAAGAATATGTTGTAAATATGTTAAAAAAAGAAAAAGAAAAAGAAAAAAAGGAATTCCCTGGAGGTCCAGCAGTTAGGACTCGGCGCTTTCACTGCTGAGGCCCGGGTTCAATCCCTGGTCGGGGAACTAAGATCCTGCAAGATAGGAGGCACAGCCAAAAACAAACAAACAACTACAGAAAACACAACTGCAGCGTGTCATTAAAAAAATATATATGTTTGCCTAAAAGACAAAAAGAAAAGTAAAATCTGCTCGTTGGCACAATGTGAGAACTTGCTTCAGAATCAATGAAAATCCACTTTACAGGAATATGTAATGAAGCCAACACCCTGCTCTTGTGTAAAGTGTCACAGATAACACAGTGGCTGCATTTTATGTGTCATATAAGGGTGCCTGGACAACGCTGAGTGAGGGCTTTGGTATTTTCCTGACTCACAAGGACAGGAGTGTGCCACCCGCTGATCATCCTCCTTGCTCCCTGGGGCGCCTGGGTGCTCCGAGACACTAATGGAAGATTAAATTCCGGTTACCATGACAGCTACCTAAATGCTGTCATGAAAATATCAACAGATGTAGTGCAGTGTTCCCTGGAAGCTGAATTTTTTTCCCCATTCAAAACCTCAATAATTCAATCATTGCAAGTGCTTCAATAACTAGGCCGAGTTGATCTAAAGAATTGGTAATGTCCTGTTTCTTAACTAGCTGTATTCGGATACAACTCATCTCTTTACTTAAAGTGTATTCCTTCTAGCGAATGGTGATTGACATATGATGGTGCTTGTTGTGTTTTTGGAAATTAAAATGAGTAGTATCTGAGTAGAAATAAAAATGAAAAGTGTAATCAATTTTCTTAAAGTTATAGAAACTGAAATTTGAGAGAACAAATCTGAATACTTAGCGCATCAGCGAGCACCTTGTGGGAATGGGTTTTACCTGTGCCAGAGCTGATGACGTAAATTGTTACATGTAAGGACCTGATGGTGGAGATGTGCTTTTGGGGTTTTTTTTTGTCTTGTGTTTCTAACATTTATTTATTTATTTGGATGCATCGGGTGTTTGTTGCGGCTGTGGGCTTCTCTCTAGTTGTGGTGCGCAGGCTTAGTTGCTCCACAGCATGTGGGATCTTAGTTCCCCGACCAGGGCTCGAACCCGTGTCCCCTGCATTGGAAGGCGGATTCTTAACCACCGGACCACCAGGGAAGTCCTGAGACTGTGTTTTCTGTAGGAAGAAGTTCTGTCCATCTCCTTCCTCCATTCCGATAATTAGAGCCATTCCTGAGAGCAGAGAAGCAGCTGTAGAGCTTCCTAGCGAACCTGTATTTTTATTAAAAAAACCTCCCTTTGGGGAGGTTTACAATATCTTTTAGGAGGATTGCTGTCAAGCTTCAACTACTCAGGAGCACTTAGAGTCCTCCAAATAAACATCATAAAACATCAGTGACCTCGAGCGTTCTCGAAAAGCCTTTACTAAATGTTTTCCAAACAGCTTGAGCACTAGTTGTTTTTTTTATTCCCCTGCTTTTTATATAGTGTTTTCTCCTTTCATTTCACTCGCCCTCAGGATGTTGGTTATTATTATTTTCGCTTAAGTATTCTTTGGAATCCTAATTTCAACGGCACAACGTATTACCAAAGGCCTGTTATATTTGTTTTTGTCTTGTTTTTTTTGGCTGTCCCACATGGCTTGAGGGATCCCAGTTCCCCAACCAGGAACCGAACCCGGGAGTGAAAGCCCAGAATCCTAACCACTAGGCCACCAGGGAACTCCCAGGCCTGTAATATTTCTAAACTGTTGCTGGTGAGGAAAACAACCAAATGTATCAGCCAGAGTCTCAGGAAAAGGTCCAGCTAAATGAATTTAATGGAAGCAGATTCAACGATGGAACTATTCCCAGAGATGGGGGCAGGGATAAGGGAACTGATAAGCGGGTGGTGAGGCCTGCAGACATCAGTACAGCCAGGAGCCCTTCCTGGGCCTGGGTCGCTCGGTGGAGGAGGAAAGACCAGTGTTCCAGAGCCTGGAGAGAGCAGGAACCATGACAGAAAGGCTTCCTAAGGGAACTGCATTTGTGGAGGTGAGCAGCTCCCTGTCCACCAGAACCTTCGAGGCAGGGAGTAGAGAGGAATGAATACCCTGACCTTTCTCTCTTTCCACCCTCTATCCTGTGTCAGTGCCTTCCAGCCGAGAGCCACGGGGGCAAGGGAGCCTGGTTGTGATGCAATTCCAAGGAATTAGCCTCCAGGACATAAAGCAGGACAGAGAAGGGTGGAGAATGCATCTGGGAATGGTGGTTGGGATGGAGAATAACCAGCCTGTTGAACTCAGAATTTTGGATCAAGTAAAAGTTTTGTGCATGAACTCTGTTCCACCTCAGCGCCAACTCACCATTTTTTTTTTCTTATTTTTTGGTTCTCAGCTATTTGGGTAGTCTATATTGCCAAGATATCTGATTTGTAGTTGATCTGACTTATAGTTTTGTAGTCATGTCATCACATTTGGATTGATGCTGGGAAACAAAACGGTTATACTTTATGTAGCAATAAAGATGACAATGTGCATTTTAATATTCTAATATTTTTAATATAATTCTGACAGCACAAAAACATTTTTTTTTCTTGATATTTCTTTTTTTAAAATTTTTATTTTTTATTGGAGTAAGTTGATTTAGAATGTTGTGTTAGGGCTTCCCTGGTGGCGCAGTGGTTAAGAATCCGCCTGCCAATGCAGGGGACACGGGTTCGAGCCCTGGTCCGGGAAGATCCCACATGCCGCGGAGCAACTAAGCCCGTGTGCCACAACTACTGAGCCCGCGTGCTGCAACTACTGAAACCCGCGTGCCTAGAGCCCGTGCTCTGCAACAACAGAAGCCGCCGCAATGAGAAGCCCGCACACCGCAACGAAGAGTAGCCCCCCGCTCGCCGCAACTAGAGAAAGCCCGCTCGCAGCAACGAAGACCCAACACAGCCAAAAATAAATTAAAAAAAAAAAGAATGTTGTGTTAGTTTCAAGTGTACAGCAAAGTGATTCAGTTATACATATACCTATATCGATTCTTTTTCAGATTCTTTTCCCATATAGGTTATTCCAGAGTATTGAGTAGAGTTCCCTGTGCTATACAGTAGGTCCTCAAACAAGTATCATACAAGATTATAAGGGTGAATTGGAAGTACAAAGGCTGCAAGCAATGTAAATGTCACAGGCTCAACTAAAAGTGGCCAAGGCGCCTGCTATTGTGGGGCTGGAGGGCACATCCTGGATCTTCAGGAAAATACGATTATGATGGCCAGCTCCATGTGCACATATGTTTTGAAAATCCCACAAAATCAAGTATGTATTTGAGCTTAGGGCTGCTCAGTTTTATTTGAAAATGAAAGAGAGGTTATTCTTTCCAGCTCCCAGAATTTCCCTAGTGGGATTACCTCCAACTGCCTGCAGGCTGGATTCAGCACCCTGGATTAATTGCCTTCTTCCCTATCTCACTTCCTCACTCCCAATACTGGTGCTTCCATCACCTCCCAAATAATCTTGCACTTTAATCTCTGCCTCAAGGTCAGCTTCTGGAGGAACCCAAATTAAGAAAGAGGTATACTTTCATCTCCTGTGTAAATCTGTCAAGGTGTGTCTTTCACGACTTTATAACAAATTACTCTTTTACTAAGAATTGAAAAAACTCTACAGAACTTGTTTTATCCTTTGCTGACCACCTACCAAATGTCAGATGGCACCAAAAGGGCTAGGTGTTTTACCTCATTCAATCCTCCCAGCTGCCCTGGGAGGATTTTAGTAAAGTGATTTGTTTGCATGTTTTATCTACTGTACCAAATTACATAAATTTACATAAAGTATTATCTGCAAATTTACTTATCACCAGTTACTTGCTAGAACCACCAGTACAATGTTGACTGGAAGTGGTGAAAGCAGATATCCTTCCCTCGTTCCCAAAGTTAGGGAAGTAGTTTTATTTTTAAATCAAGAAATATTGGGATTTCCCTGGTGGCGCAGTGGTTAAGAATCCGCCTGCCAATTCAGGGGACACGGGTTCGAGCCCTGGTCCGGGAAGATCCCACATGCCGCGGAGCAACTAAGCCCGTGTGCCACAACTACTGAGCCTGCGTTCTAGAGCCCGTGCGCCACAACTACTGAGCCCGTGCGCCACAACTACTGAAGCCCACGAGCCACAACTACTGAGCCTGCGTGCCACAATTACTGAATCCCGCGCACCTAGAGCCCGTGCTCCGCAACAAGAGAAGCCACTGCGATGAGAAGCCTGTGCACCACAACGAAAAGCAGCCCCCGCTCGCCGCAACTAGAGAAAGCCCGTGCACAGCAGCGAAGACCCCTTGCAGCCAAAAAAAAAAAAAAATTATTTCCACCTTAGCTATGTTTCACATTGAAACATTGCACTACTGTCTAGCTGTGGCAAATATTAAAGGTTGTTCATGCATTTAAAGTGGTTTAAATAATGAATTTTTTTTTAAGTTTCCATGGAGTTAAACTTCCTTTTTCTAACTTTCTTTTTTCATCTCTGTGACCTGTGGGAACAGGAGGCAGGTGACATTACAAAGTAGGTGAGTGAACAGATACAGACAGAAACACGTGCCTTCGGTGTTTTTTCTCAACCTTAATTAGGAGATGAACAAATGGTCCATACAATTCTAATTTTATTGTTTAAGACAGAGGGTCCAAGTCGTTAAAACTTAAGGCCCCACTTTAAGAAAAATAAAGCACTCTTGAAAATGTACCTATATTTGATACGATGTATACTAAGCCTCAAACTGAATGTAGTGACTGGATCTTAAATTATTAGAGTAAAGAACAGATATTTGAACTTAACGAAAATAACTCAATTTTTAAAAAAGTTTACCTGGTATGTGTAATAATTTACCTGATATTCTTATTCTCACCAGGTAAACTTTGATAAAATAGATGAAGCCTGAATGTTTTAATAACAAAGATACCGGAAAATTTTTAAATTAAACATTTTAATTTGTTTGAATAGGTAAATCCTTCTCACAGTTTGATTATCAAAAAGTTTAAATATGAACACAGTGAAAAGTCCTACCTATGCCTTCCATCCACAGATTTCTCATACCTCGTTACTTTGTCTCAGTTTAATGCATATACAAGCCAATACATTATTCTGTTCCATTTTTCTGCTTTTTTCATTGAACAAAAAAATCTTGGAGAGCTTAATATTAAAACATGTTAACAGCTACATAGTGTTCAAATGGATGGATATATCATAATTCAGCTAGTGTCTTGTTGATGGATATATTTATCATTTGCTACTCTCAGGGAAGGATAAGAAATACCTTATCATTTCTCATGTGTGTAACTACATCTGTGGGCTAGATCCCTAGAAGTGAAGCTGGAGGTTCAGAGTAGGCGTGCATTTGTAAGTTTGATAGATGCTGCCAAATTCCTGTTTCTCTATATTTTAGCCAAAGCAGTGATGCCAGCTATAATTTTATGCTTTTTTTCATTTCATTCAGAAATGCACAGTGAAAAGTGGGTCACCTATTAAAGAATAAGGAAGAAAGCAAGGCAAGTTTATTTGGCAATTTACAGAGTATATTTTCACTCAAAAATACATTCAACAGAAATTTATTGTGCATCTACCGCATGCCAAGTGCTTTTAGGCTTTTGGACACACGTATCTAAACAAATCGAACTCAAATCTCTGCCTTTGTGGAGCTTACATCTTGGAACTCTAGGCTACTTCTTAAGAAGCGAGTTAAATGTCAATATCCTGAAAATGATCCGTTGCGATCCTGAGCCCTGGCGCCAGACATACGCTACCAGTGTGATTTAAAAACTAACTAGAGGCAATGCTGCATATGATTTCATAGCTTTCCATCAGGTCCTTTTAAACAACACACTTGGGCGAGAGCTCTTTTTATCTGACTCCATCTGCTGTCGGTAGTGATCAGCATGCTGTGGGCATTGTGGTAGCATCTGAGATTAGGTTGTGAAATAGGAAGCGGGGTTACGGGCAGATCAGCAAGGATGAGCAAACTGTTTAGTTCTATCTCTAGCTGGAACCAAGGGTGCCCAACTCAGGCTTGGGGCGTAGGGAAGATAGGGTTATCAGCACATTCCCATCAGGGCACAGTTTCCTTATTGCTGTCTGTTCCTGTTTTGGTTCTACAAAGAGATCACAAGGGATTTTATGGAAAACAGTGTCAGAATCATACAGCAGCAATACTGTGTCTGCTGAACAAGGGCATGGAAAAGATGACTTGTTAGAAACTGAGGGAGACTGAAAAGACCGTTGATGCCAAGGAAAGGGGGTATCGAGTGTATTGGCAGAGATAGTATGGTTTCAGGCTTATGTATCTTTTCTTTCTAAAAGGAGAATATCGTTCAACTTTAGACCCCCATTAGATCCAGATCCAACGGCATCTTCAAGCATGAGGTGAAGAATAGAAAGGAACCAGTTCCAGAGAGTGTCTCTTGAATCACAGCCTGGCCTTTTTTCTTGTATTATTAAAATTTCATCCCGGCCATAATAGATACGATCAACAACTGGTTACCAATGAATGGTTTCTGCAGTCCTAATACACATCAGTTAGTTTTCTCAGTCGGTGAATCTTAGAGTTTAGAAGGAGCCTTCGGACTTGTCAACATGCTCCTCTGACAGCTGAAGCGAGACGGGTGAAGTGACAATGGCAGAAGCCAGGTCTCTCTCGATTCTCAGGCCAGCACAACTCCCGCCCCCGGATCCCCACGGGAAACCTTTTCACGCCTCTGACTTCCGGAGTCTGTGCTGCCATCCTGCAAGCGCTGCAAGCTGGGGTGACTTCGGGCAATGACACCGTGGCCCCCCGGGGCCTGCACACTGCAGGCCAGTGGACGGCGGGGCGCGGGGTGAGCGGTCAGGCCGCCCTGGCCGCCCGCCCGCGGAGTGTGCGCGCTGGCCCCGCACTCTGCCCGGGTGGTCCCGGCGAAGGACAGCTTCGCAAGGACCGGGTCAGGGATCAGGGCCTCCAGAGTTGCGTTCCGTCCCGCTGAGGTCGCGCGAGGACTCTTCCCGAGCCTCCCCGCGGGATTTCCGGGCGCGGGAACGGCTGACCGACGCCGGCGGCGCTCCCAGCGTGCCGAGGAACGGGACAGGCCCTCCTTCCCTGGGTCCCACTTCCGCCACGCAGCGCTCGGGCCGTCTCCCGTGGGCCCGTCCCACGTTTTCCCCACGAGCGCTTCCTCAGCGTCTCCCACTACGCCTGTACAAGGCGTCACCGCCCCCCTCCGCCGGCAGCTCCGCGCGCCGGCCGCGCCCCTCCCTCGGCCTCCCCTCCCCCTCCCGGCTCCGTGCCGCCGGTTCCCCCCGCGCCCGCCGGGCCGTCACGTGGCCGCGCCCCGCCCCCGTCACGTGGCCACGCCCCGCCCCGCCCCCGCGCCGGCGCGCTCCGACGTGCCCTGGAACTCTGTCTCACCGGGAGGGCAGCCTGCGGGGACGCGCCGGCCGCGGCCGCCGCCGAGTGAGCGCCCTTCGGGCTCGCCTGGGCGCCCCGCCGCCGCCGCCGCCGTCGCCGCCGCCGCCGAGCTGGGCCAGGAGGGAGCCGCCCCCCGCGGGGCCGCCGGGCCCTCGGTGAGGGGGGGGCGGGCCGCGGGCGGGCAGGTCGGGGCGGCGCTGCACAAAGGCGCCCGGGGCCGGGGCTGCGGGGCTGGGGGAGGCGTGTGCGGGCGCGCGGCGGCGCTGGGGTGCGAGAGGTGCGGTCGTGGGCGCGGCCGGCGGAGTCGGGGCGCGGGGCCGGCGCGGGGCCGGGGGCCGCTGCCGGTCGGTCGGCCGACTGGGGCGACGGGGTTTAAATGGCTGGAAGTTGCGGCTCCTCTGCCCCCCGGGTGTCCTGACTTCCTGTGAGAGGGCAGTGCCCGCCGCCCCGCCCCGCCCCCAGGAAAGAGGGTGTTGGGGTGGGTGTGTGTGTGTGTGTGTGTGTGTGTGCGCGCTTGTGCGTGTGTAAAAGGCCGGCGGTGCCGCCCTCCTTCCTGGCCTCCCGCCACCGCCGTGCCCGCTTCGCCAGCGCTGCCGGGGCTGCAACCTCCCTCCCCCAGGGCCTCCCCTCGAGGGCTATTGACCTCAGCACTGGGCACGCGGGGCCTTGCAGCCCTCAGAGGTGCCCCGCCCCTGCTCGATGGGCTCTTGCTCCTTTCCAGCCCTTCTGCGAGGAATCTCCTCCGGGTCCTTGAGTTTAAAGAATGCTGTGCACTGTCCTCGGGGGTGGTGGGTTGTCTTATAAGCATGACTCTCTTTGACGTGTTGCGGCTGAAGGTACCGAAGACCCTTTGAGACGAAAAGGCCACAGGGTCATCAGCCCTGAGAAGGGCACGGCCTCCTGGCGTTCTCGAGGCGTGTGGTGTTTTCTTTCTGACTGCAGCCGCAGTTTTCAATGCACTTGCGAAGGCGAAAACAAAAATGTTCAGAGCGTGGCTTTATGAAAGTTCTGATGTCTTTCCAAGTAGAGTGTGTGTGGTGGGTAGAGCCAGTTAACACTCGTGCTGCCTTATGGTTAATCATGACGCGATGAGGTAGACTTTATTGAGCAGTTACGTACATGCTCCTAAGGGGAGGTGACGTAGAGAGGAACGAGCTTTGAATGAGGAGTCGCTCGGGTTCAGATTCCGCCCCCCGCGTCTGAAGGCGAGACCTTCAAAGACTCTTGAATGTTACAGTGAAAGGTGGTTAAAACAAGTGTCCAGTTCCTAGCCCCGCCTCTTTCCCACTTAAACACTGGGAAACGGAGGCCTGGAGGTGTATGTTGGTCCATATCCAGTGTTCTTTCCTGATCCGCAGGAGGGTGCGTTACAGGATGGGGCATCTTTGTCTGTCTTTTGGTCCCAGTAGACAGTCTGGCTGCTGGCTCCAGTATTTTCTCTTTATCTCTGTTTTAAAAATGCCTTGCAAATGTTTCACAGCAGGGATTTGGGAGCCCAGAGTAGTGAGCCGGGCTCTGAAGACTTGACCCTGAGTGGGGCACCCCGAAGAGCCAGAGAAGCTGGGCATGTAGGTGTGACCCGTGGTTGCAGGTAGTAGCTCTGCTGCTCTGGGGGGGCTCTCTGGGAAAAATGAGTTAAATACAGACTAATGTACCAGATTACGTGCGCATGCCGCAGTACTGGCTGCTAGGTTTCTATTTATACTTGATGAACGACAGACGTTGGAGAAGATTGCTAACTCATTGATTCTTTTTAAAAAATTAATTTATTTTTGGCTGCGTTGGGTCTTCATTGCTGCGCGCGGGCTTTCTCTAGTTGCGGCGAGCGGGGGCTACTCTTCGTTGCGGTGCGTGGGCTTCTCGTTACAGTGGCTTCTCTTGTTGCGGAGCACGGGCTCTAGGCACGCGGGTTTCAGTAGTTGCGGCACGCAGGCTCAGCAGTTGTGGCTCGCGGGCTCTGGAGTGCAGGCTCAGTAGTTGTGGCGCACGGGCTTAGTTGCTCTGCGGCATGTGGGATCTTCCCGGACCAGGGCTCGAACCCGTGTCCCCTGCATTGGCAAGCGTATTCTTAACCCCTGCACCACCAGGGAAGTCCTTCATTGACTCTTAATATGATGCCCTCTGTAGAATAGTTGTCCATATATAGTCAATATTTTACATACCTTTAGATTTTTCAAATTACTGCACTAGTTGTGAGGCACAAGTGAAAATATGTAAATACTGCAGAAAAACAGCGTGTTATTTGTAGTCAGTCATCTGGCTTTTCTTTCATTAATTAGAAAGTATCTGCTGAGTGGTTTTTTTAATAAGTTGACAGAAAATGGGTTTTACGAATGTAAGTTCTTTAAGTAATGCAGTTGACATTTCTGAGCACAAAAGGGTAATAAACAGTTTAAATTAATTCAAACAGTGAATGTGGTGATGTGTAAAATTACTAAGTGGTAGTACTGGTTTTTGCTTATCTGAGAAAATTGGTACTAGGAAAAAGCAGCTAAAGGTAAACCTGCCTAAAATGGGCAGAACAGTTTTATAATAGTGGGAGAGAAAAGTGAAATTAAACGTTTATCTTATCTTATATTTAACAATTTTAGTCGTAATTGCAAATACGCACTGCTTTGTAGAATGAATCAGATGTGAAAAGGCAGGATGGTACCACATAGCATCATTGTGCTTCAAATCATGCTTTTCAAATCATTCTCTTTTGAGGAACCCACTGGGCCACTGTCTCTGTGTTTTCTTTCCTTCAGCTGTTAACTGTTCTAATCGTGCCACACCCTCATCTGTGGATGGCTTTGCAGTGATTCAGCCATTTTCTTATTATATTGACTTAGTATTTTGCAGTTTCATTTTGCAGTTGAGCAGCTTTTCATTTGAACTGAACTGCCAGACACTGATGTCTGTGAGCACCCTTCCCCTGTTGATAAGCTGTTCCTTCTCAGATTTCTTTGTGCATGGGAATCACCTGAACTTCTAACAAGCCCCCGATGATACCGATGCTGCCGGGACTTCAGACTGCTCCTGTCCAATAGAAATGTAATGCCAGTCACCTGTGTAATTCTCAGGTTTTTAGTACTCACATGATAGGTAAAGTTAAAAAGAAACCATGAAATAAATTTTATCATCATTTTTGTCTACATGGCATCTTTAAAACCCCATATGTATTTGACACTTCCACACGTCTCAGTTTAGATTAGCCGTACTTCACATGCTCAGGAACCACGTTTGCCTGCTGTGTTGAGCAGCATGGTTCTGGAGTCTAGAATCCAGATCAGTACTGTTCTCAGTGTGTGTTCACATTGGCCCTATCAGCAGCCCTTGGGAACGTGTTAGAAATGGACATTTTAGGGCCCCCACAAACCTACTCTCCTTAGAATATCTGGAGTCTCAGTAACTTGCAGCATATGACTATGAAATGTATATGTGATGTTTTGGATGGGATCCCAGAACAGAAGAAGTTCATTGGGGAAAGACTAAGGAATATGGACATTATTAGGTATCAGTATTTGTTCACTGAATATGACGAATGTACCATACTAAGGTAAGATGTTTGTAGTAGGGGAAACTGTGGACAGTGTATATGGGAACTCTACTATCTTTGCAGTAATTCTGTAAATCTAAAGCTCATCTAAAAGAATGTTTTTTTGTTTTTTTTTTTAAAAGAAGCTCTCCAGGTGATGCCGTCTTTCACTAAAAGTGAGAAGCAGTGATCTAGATCACTAATGTGACCTGTGCTATAGCAGCTTGGGTGGGCAGGATGGAGGCTACTGTTAGGTCTCATAGGGTAATAATGGTATTTTTTGGGGGGGGGGGCACGCCTCATGGCTTCGGGGATCCTAGTTCCCTGATCAGGGATCGAACCTAGGCCCCCTGCAGTGGAAGCTCAGAGTCCTAACCACCGGACCTCCAGGGAATTCCCAATAATAGTATTTTTGTAATAAGAGCTAAAACTTATAAAACACTTAGCATGTGCTAGGGATTATGCCAAGTCCTTTACACATATTTACTCATTTAACTCTCCCAATATGTGATATGTACCATTAGTTAGCTCCTTTTCACAAATGGAAAAAATACTGAGGCTCAGAGAGGTTAGGTGACTTGTCTTAGGTAGCAAGAGGCAGAAACAGGGACGTTTGAGGAGGGACTAATTTAAGAGCAATCAGTTCATTTGTGAGTGTTTTCCTTCTCTACAAGTTTTGCTGCTTTGAATAAGCACTGATTGATGTGCGTGTTCTGTATCATGCCTCGTAGTTTACAAAGTACTTTTTTGTCTTTCCATTTTCACAAGGATCTTTTGAGGTTTGTGGTGTTTCTTTTGTATTACAGATAGTTGAGGTGCTGAGGGCCTGAGAGCTAATACATGGCAAATCCTGATTTAAATTTCAGCCCTCCCACCCTGAGTTCTCTGTTCCTTTACCACAGGAGAATTCAGAATACATTTACCAGTTAGAGTGATACCTTTAAAGTTAGTTGAAAATTACCTGTATTTTGCTGTATATTACTGGTTTGTTTCAAAAAAAAAATCAGTTTTGAGTTAAAATATACATACAATAAAATAAAACACTCAACGATAAAATGGGGTGAACTGCAGATACATACAAAGACATGAATGAATCTCAGAAGCATTGTTTTAGGTGAAACAAGCCAGACATGAAAGGCTACATACTACATGTATATATGCTTTTGTCTCCATTTGGCTTCCTTGAGTAAACTGTGATTAATGTGAAGCTTTTTATCACGCTTTATAATTTACTAAGTACTTTTTCATGTTTTCTCTACCCATTTTCACAGGGATCTTCTGAAGTTTGTATTGTTTCCTGTTTTACAGACGTAATTACAGTTAGTTTAGGCATTCACCAGTTGATAGGCCTCTGGGTCATTTCCAGTTTCTGGCTGTTATGAATAAAGCTGTTATGGATGTTCATGTAAGGCCTTTTCAGGGATTTATGGTTTCATTTTTCTTGGGTAAATACCTAGAAGAGGAATTGCGAGATCGTATGTTAAGCTTTATAAGAAACTGCCCCAATGCTTTCCAGAGTAGCTGTACCACTCTGCATTACCACCAGCAGTGAATGAGAATTCCTGTTGCTGGTATCCTTACCCTACAAAATATCCTTTATATGTATGTAAAGCCATTCTAAATATATATAAAGTTGCTCTGGGGCATGTGGGATCTTCCCCGACCAGGGCTCGAACTCGTGTCCCCTGCATAAAGCCATTGCATTATAAGGGTTTTGTCTTAACAGCTTTATTGAGGTATAATTGCTGTAAAATAAACTGGACATATTTTAAGTGTGTAGTTTGATGAGTTTGGACATATGAATCATCACCGTTATCAGGATAGCAAGCATATCCTTCACCCACCTCCCCATTTCCTTGAGCCCAAAGGTAATTTGTTGCCCTTGTTCCCTGGTAACTATTGATCTGCTTTCTGGCACTATGTATTACTTTGCATTTTCTAGGATTTTATGTAGATGGAATCGTACAGTATGCACTCTTTCTTGTCTGGATTTTTTTCACTCAGCAAATTTTTTTTTTTTAACATCCTTATTGGAGTATAATTGCTTTACAATGGTGTGTTAGCTTATAACAAAGTGAATCAGCTATACATATATCCCCATATCTCCTCCCTCTTGCGTCTCCCTTCCACCCTGCCTATCGCACCCCTCTAGGTGGTCACAGAGCACTGAGCTGATCTCCCTGTGCTATGCGGCTGCCTCCCACTAGCTATCTACCTTACGTTTGGTAGTGTATATATGTCCATGCCTCTCTCTCACTTCGTCCCAGCTCACCCTTCCCCCTCCCCATGTCAAGTCCATCTTCTACATCTGCGTCTCTATTCCTGTCCTGCCCCTAGGTTCTTCATAACCATTTTTTTTAAAATTCCATATAGATGTGTTAGCATACGGTATTTGTTTTTCTCTTTCTGACTTACTTCCACTCAGCAAAATTATTTTGAGATTCATCCAGTTTGTTGTGTGTATCAGTAGTTTGTTCCTTTTATTGCTGAGTGGTATTCTATTGTGTGGATATTACACAATTAGTTTATCCGGTCGCCTGTTGGTGGACATTGGGTTGTTTCCAATTAGGGACTATTACAGATAAAGCCACTGTGAACATTCACATACAGGTCTTTGTGTGGGCATGTGTCTTCATTTTCTTTGGTGACTACCTAGGAGTAGAATCCCTGGGTCATATGGTAGATGTATATTTCAAGCTTTTAAGACTCTCTCCAACTTTTCCCAAAGTGGTTGTACCATTTTACATCCCCACCAGCAGTATTTGAGAGTTCTGGTTGCTCCACATTCTCAGAAATACTGGTATCGTCAGTCTTTTAATTTTAGTCATTCTAGTAGACGTGTGATGTTATTTCTTTGTGTTTTTAATTTGCATTTCCCTAACGACTAAAGATGTTGAGCATCTTTTCATGGGCTTATTTACCATCTATAGATCTTCCTTGGATATGAACGCTTGTCTGTTCCTATCTTTTGCCCTTTTTTAATTGGGTCATATTTCTTCTTAATGGCTTGTACAGTTATTATATATTCTAGATATGAGTTCTTTGTTGGAGATAAGTTTGTGTCTGAGACATTTGTGTCTATTTTCATGAGGGATATTGGTCTGTAGTTTTTCTTTTTTATAACGTCTTTGTCTGGTTTTGGTATGAGGAGAATGCTGACTTCATAGAATGAGTTGGGATGTTTTTCCTCTGTTTCGATTTTCTTTAAGAGGTTTGTGTAGAATTGGTATTACCTTCCTTACATTTTGTAAAATTCACCAGTGGAACCATCTTGGCCAGGAGTTTTCTTTGTGGGAAGATTTTTAAAGACGGATTCAATTTATTTAATAAATATAGGACTATTTAGGTTATCTGTTTCTTCTTAAGCTTTGGTAATTTGCCAAAGGAGTTTATCTGGTTCATTGAGTTGTTGAAGTTATCAGCATAAAGCTGTTCATAATATTCTCTTAACTTCCTTTCAGTGTCTTTAGGATATGTGGTTATATCTCCTGTCTCATTCCCGATACTGGTAATTTGTGTTTCTTCTCTTCAGTTCCTGATCAGTTTGGTGAGAGGATTGTCAGTGTTACTGATCCTCTTGAAGAACTACCTTCTGGTTTCATTGATTCCCTCTAACATTTTTCTATCTTTTACAGCTTTCTGCTCTGACCTTTATCATGTCCTTTCTTCTGCTTGCTTTGGGTTTAATTTGCTCTTTATCTAGTTTCTTAGAGTGCAAGTTTACATCACTGATTTGAGACCTTTTTCTTTTCTAGTTATGGGCATTTAGTATATAAATTTTCTCTAAGCACTACTATAGCTGCATCCCACAAATTTTGAGCTGTCTCCTTTTCGTTTTCATCCGGTTCAAATTTCCTGTTTGATTTCTTCTTTGACCTCTGAGGTATTTAGAAGTATGTTGTTTAAATTCTAACAGCAAATTTGTGGGTTTTAATATATCTTTTTATTAATTTATAATGTAATTCAATTGTCAGAGAACATTCTTCATATTATTTCAGTCTTTTTAGATTTATTGAGATTTGTTTCATGGTCCAGAATATAATCAACAAAAAATGTATGCTTAGGGACTTCCCTGGTGGTCCAGTGGTTAAGACTCCATGCTCCCAATGCAGGGGGCACGGGTTTGATCCCTGGTCCGGGAATTGAAGATCCCACATGCCACACAGCGTGGCCAAAAATAAAGGAAAAAAAAAAGAGAGAGAAAGAAAATGTATGTTTATAAGAAACTGAACTGCCTGCCTATACCATTTAGCGTTCCCACTAGCACTGAATGTGTGTCCAGTTGTTGGTATCCTGGTCAGCACTTGACATTGTCTTTGTTTTTTAAAAATAACTTTATTATAGTTGGTGGATAGTGATATCTTGTTTTGGTTTTAGTTTGCATTATAGGATATTTAATGGTTTGTAAAATAATTTAAATGGAATAAAGATGAATAATCATGGAATTTTGTGGGGTTTTTTTTTTCCCCAGTAGAGGACAGAAACCTCTAGGGGATTGGTAGCAGTAGTAGTTCATCATTGTCTGTGTGCTACAGAAGTGCTACTTTTCAGTTTTCTAAAAGGTTGAATGTTTATTTGCCTTATAGTATTTACTTTGAAAGAGAATCTGTAAAAGCTATGTGAGGATTTTAGTGATTTTTATGGTTTTGGAATAGACAGGTATAAGGTGATTTAAACTGCATTCTCCATTTTACATTTCTACCAGCAATGCATAAGAATTCCAGTTTCTCCACATTCTCACCAACACTTGTTATTTCTGTTGTTATTTTTACAGTAGCCACCCTAATGGGTATGGAGTGGTGTATCACTGTGTTTTTTTGTTTTGTTTTTATACATTTATTTTATTTTTGGCTGCTTTGGGTCTTCGTTGCTGTGTGTGGGCTTTCTCTAGTTGCGGCGAGCGGGGGCTACTCTTCGTTGCGGTGCGTGGGCTTCTCATTGCAGTGGCTTCTCTTGTTGTGGAGCACGGGCTCTAGGTGTGCAGGCTTCAGTAGTGGCACATGGGCTCAGTAGTTGTGGCTCGCGGGCTCTAGAGCACAGGCTCAGTAGTTGTGGTGCATGGACTTAGTTGCTCCGAGGCATGTGGGATCTTCCTGGACCAGGGCTGGAGCCTGTGTCCCCTGCATTGGCATGCGGATACTTTATTTATTTATTTATTTATTTATGGCTGTGTTGGGTCTTCTTTGTGGTGCATGGGCTTCTCATTGCAGTGGCTTCTCTTGTTGTGGAGCACAGGCTCTAGGCGCGCGGGCTCAGTAGTCGTGGCACGCGGGCTCAGTAGTTGTGGCTCGTGGGCTCTAGAGCACAGGCTCAGTGGTTGTGGCACACGGGCTTAGTTGCTCCGCAGCATGTGGGATCTTCCCCGGACTAGGGCTCGAACCCGTGTCCCCTGCATTGGCAGGTGGATTCTTAACCCCTGGGCCACCAGTGAAGTCCCTGGCAGGCGGATTCTTAACCATTGCGCCACCAAGGAAGGCCCTATCATTGTGGTTTTGATTTGCATTTGATTTGCTTATTGGCCATTTGTGTATCTTCCTTGGAAAAACGTCTATTCAAGTCCTTTGCCTACCTGACTGTCCTTATCACAATTTAATTTGAAGTAGATTGGCATAATTTAAGCATTATAATGAGTACTTATTTCTTTTTTTAAGTAAGTTGCTGATGTCTGACTAGAACTTTGCAGTGACCAGACCATAATGATCACTGGACTTGTAGCTGTATTTGTCTTTGTTTTGTGGACTGTATCTTTTTTTAAAGCATGGGATTAGGTAAACATTTGAAAGTGGTTGAATGTAAATAGTCATCTCCGAGATTAAGACGGTAGCATGTATAGTTTCAGAGGAATATCTGAATGGGTTGGGCTGGTGGTTAATGCTTGGGTAGCCAGTGGAGTTGTGAAGTGAATGGAGTTTTTCTTCTAAAGTGAATTGTTAGAGGATTGGAAATCCTATTAAACTGCTTAAAGACCAAGATTATGATTTTCTCCTTAATACATAACAACTTGTATAATGATGTGGACTGAGACCCTGGGCATGGGGTTGTTACAACAGGTAGGGTGGGCGAGATGCCACAGAGGCAAGAGGAAAATTGTGTGAACTGTAAAAATCTTAATTTCTTTCTTCTGGGTTTTTTTTTTAACTGATTATTTTATTTTAGTTATTTATTTTTTTGGCCAGGCCACACGGCTTGCGGGATCTCAGTTCCCTGACCAGGGAGTGAACCCGGGCCACGGCAGTGAAAGCTGGCAATCCTAACCACTAGATCACCAGGGAACTCCCTTAGCTGATTATTTTAGGAAGTTCTTAGTGAGAAATTAAAATATGGGACTCAGGTGATGAGGATATAGGAGGAAGAATCCATTGACTAGAGTGCATGTAGCAGGAAGTAAAGAGCTGAAGAATGTAGAGGCTAAGTGAAGATCGTAGAAGGCTGGTTTTAGAGGTTGATGTGGAGCTATTGTTGGTATAGGTGGCTTTTGATGACACAGCATATGAAGGAAAGGGAGGTTTAACCTATTGGTTCAAGAAAAAGTTCTTTTTGTTCCTTAGACTTTTTACTGATTATGTGTTTTTTACCTTTAGGCTATCTTCTTGGTATCCTGCATCATCACATAGCACAGGGAGATCAGCTCGGTGCTTTATGACCGCCTGGAGGGGTGGGATAGGGAGGGTGGGAGGGAGGGAGACCGCAAGAGGGAAGAGATATGGGAACATATGTATATGTATAACTGATTCACTTTGTTATGAAGCAGAAACTAACACACCATTGTAAAGCAATCATACTCCAATAAAGATGTAAAAAAAAAAAAAAAGGTCTTAGTGTGTGCAAGTGAATCCGAGGGGTTTAAAAGCCAGTTTAATAGTTTTTGGTCTGAAGGGCTTGATCAGGGCTGTTTTCCTAAAGTACTGAATTTGTGAAATTTTTTGGATACAGTACTCTCCTCACTTTCTACCCTATATCAGTTGGGTCAGTAGTTAGATTTCCATGTATAAGAAGAGATCATTTTAGAATGATTTTGAAGCTGTAACAACCAGTGATAATGGAGAACTCCTAATACCTCTTAAATACTTGTAATTTGTATTTTGATGAGAAAAGCAGTGTGTAAAAGTAAAGAACAAAAGAAATGTAATTTTGTTTAACTTATTTAAAGGTGGGACAGCATAAATGTAAGATATGTTAATAGGAATATCAAATATGCATGATACCACTTTTGTTTTTTTTTTTTTTTTTTTTGCGGTACGCGGGCCTCTCACTGTTGTGGCCTCTCTCGTTGCGGAGCACAGGCTCCGGACGCGCAGGCTCAGCAGCCATGGCTCACGGGCCCAGCCGCTCCACGGCCTGTGGGATCTTCCCAGACCGGGGCACAAACCCGTGTCCCCTGCATCGGCAGGCGGACTCTCAACCACTGCGCCACCAGGGAAGCCCACATGATACCACTTTTAATTTGAGTTACTGTTTAAGAAGACAGTGTCTAATGATAGGAAGCATTTAAATCAAGTACGTAAAAACCAGGTGGGGAGAATGTGTCACTACAGGCTCCAGGCTCACCTTGTATATTTCCTGCCCCAGCCCTTGAATCAGTCATTTCTCCAAAGAGCCTCGGTTCCTTTATTTGGAGAATGGTATTAGAAACCAAATCTGGGTGCTAGGTGTGCTTGTTGCTGCCAAGGTGTCATTTTTACTGACAGCAAGGATCTGTGTATGGTGTACTAAGCAGTGTATAGACATATACCTGTAATACTTCTTTATGTAATCATCTGTGTCTGTGGTAAGCTCAAAGTGAGTTCATATTTCTGTCTCCAAGTCTAATGTGTTACCCCAGGACCATTCTAGCCTTCTCCCTTGCATGTCTATAAATTCGTATTCCAACATTGGGAAACTTGGTGCCCACATCTGCATTCTGTGTACTTAATTATTCAAGTCCAGTGTGTGTACATGTATAGCAGTATCAGAATTTTTAATTCATACCCCATGGGGAATGTTTTTTATGTGTTAGAACACGGTGCTTATGTGCAGTTCCTTTATCTGTGTTCTTATAAACCTCACTTATTTCCAGAATGAGTGAGGTTAACCTCTCCCTCCATCCCCTCTCCATTCAGTGAGGTCGTTCCATGTATGTGTAATACCGTTAGACTATCTTGTCACATCTGCTTTCCATCCTGGGATTCCCCCGACCTCCTAAATGATTGTTTAGAATTTGCAAACATTGAACTTCATGCTTGTGTTGTAAAGATTAATGGGTTTTGACAAGGGCATAATGTCATGTGTCCACCACTACGGTATCATACAGAATAGTTCATTGACCTAAAAGAATCCCCTGTGCTTCATCTATGGAATCCCCCCCCCCTTCGTCCTAACACCAGCAATCACTGTCTCTATGGTTGTGACTTTGCCAGAATGTCATATAATACAATCATTCCGTATGTGGCTTTTTCAGGCTATGTTTTTTTCTTTCACTTAGCAAAATATATCTAAGATTCATTTCTGTCTTTTCGTAGCTCGATAGCTCTTTTCTTTTTATCACTGAATAGTATTGTAAGTCTGGCTGTCTCGCAGTTTATCCTTTCTCCTACTGAAGGACATCTTGGTTGCTTCCAGTTTTGTGCAGTTATAAAGCTTCTCTGAACATTTTCATGCAGGACTTTTTGTGGAAATAAGATTTCAACTCATTTGGGTAAATACCTAGGGATGTGATTGCTAGATTGTATGGTTAAGACAACATTTAGCTTTGTATCAATAGAAACTGTTAAACTGTCTTCCAAAGTGGCTGAACCATTTTGCATCCCCATCAGCAGTGAATGAAAGTTCCTGTTGCTGTATACTCTCATCAGCATTTGGTGGTGTCAGTTTTTTTGGATTTTAGACGTTCTAATAGTTGTACAGTGGTATCTCGTTTTAATTTGCAATTCCCTAATGACAATGTTGAGCATTTTTTCATGTGCTCATTTGTCACCTGCATATATTCTTTCATGATGTCTCTTTTCAGATCATTTTCGATTAAAGAATTTGGTTCTGGGGCTTCCCTGGTGGCGCAGTGGTTGAGAGTCCGCCTGCCGATGCAGGGGACACGGGTTCGTGCCCCGGTCCGGGAAGATCCCACATGCCGCGGAGCGGCTGGGCCCGTGAGCCATGGCCGCTGAGCCTGCGCGTCCGGAGCCTGTACTCCGCCACAGGCGGAGTGGGAGAGGCCACAACAGTGAGAGGCCCGCGTACCGCAAAAAACCAAAAAAAAAAAAAAAAAAGAATTTGGTTCTTTTGCGTTTTAAGAGTTCTTTGTGTATTTTGGATAAAAGTCTTTCATCAGATATGTATTTTACAAATATTTTCTTCTTGTCTGTGGTTTGTGTTTTCATTCTCCCAGCATTATCTTTCACAGAGCAGAAGTTTTTAATTTTAATAAAGTCCTATTTAATTTTTTCTTTCATGGATTATGCATTTAGTGGTATATCTAGAGACTAATTGTCAAACCCAAGGTTATATTTCTTCCTTTTTAAATTGGAATATTTTCTTCACTCTTGTAACAATCCAAGAAAAATTTCTTACGTCCACCTCATTTCTTTCTTTTTTTAAAAAATTAATTAATTAATTAATTAATTTTTGGCTATGTTGGGTCTTCGTTGCCACACGTGGGCTTTCTCTAGTTGGGGCGAGCGGGGGCTAGTCTTTGTTGCGGTGCGCGGGCTTCTCATTGCAGTGGCTTCTCTTGTTGCAAAGCATGGGCTCTAGAGCGCAGGTCAGTAGTTGTGGCACGTGGGTTCAGTAGTTGTGGCACGTGGGCTCAGTAGTTGTGGCTCACGGACTCTAGAGCACAGGCTCAGTAGTCGTGGCTCACGGGCTTAGTTGCTCTGTGGCATGTGGCATCTTCCTGGACCAGGGATCAAACCTGTGTCCCCTGCATTAGCAGGCAGATTCTTAACCACTGTGCCACCAGGGAAGCCCGCAAATATCATTTTTATTAAAATCTGCTTGCTCTCCCAAGTACTTCTTTTGTTGTTTCCTCATTTTTGTTTCATATTTCAATCTGGGTGTGAATTTCCTTTACCAGTTTGTGCTTGGCTGAGTTTTCTACTGCTTTCCAGTTACCTGATTATTTCCTGTCTCCTTTCTGGTGTTCCTATTTTTGCTATTTCTTTATGACCAGAATAGTTTATAATAGCAATGAGTATATTTTGCTTCTGTTCTTTAGGCCTAAATATATATCTTATATTCTATATGTTTTTATTCTTAGAAAACAGGGATCATGCATTAAGAAAAGAACCTTAGGTGCCCTATCATGGCCTGTGATTTCTTGTTAAGTGTACAATCTACAAAATTATTTGGTGGAATAATTTCTTATTGTGGAACTTATGCTGGAGTTGTTTTTAACTTTTTTGTTGTGCTCATTAAGTTTAATTGATTTCTTTAGTAGAGGGCTGTTTAGGGAGTGTTAATTTTAAACAAGTACTTTTAAAGCTACTGGAGGACTTAGTGTCAAGAATCGGTGCTTAAATTGTGGTATTTTTAAGTGGGTTAATATGTGTGTGAGGCTATATTAGCATTTTGTTGTTCATGGTGTTAGAATTGCTAAGTATGTTGTACATGTATGTATCAGACTTAAATTGTAAGGTCATTAATTATGGATACAATTATCCCAGTCCTCTTAAGACTTTGTTTACTTGTTTACTTTTTGATGTACCTGGTAAGGATCTCACGCTGTGAGATGTAGTTGATTAAAGCAGATGTCTTGGGGGGGGAAGATAACATTTGCTGGCTGTGTAATTTGTGCTAGGAAAGAAAATGAGAAAAATTGGTAGACAGAAAGGAGGAGTCCATTAGATTTTAAAATAGCCTGATAGAAATGAATCTGACTTTGGTGGGGGTGGGGAAGAAATAAAAGTTGTAAAACGTTCTGTGTCTCTGGGTGTGTCTGTTCTTGTTGAAGCTCGAGGAAGAGGACCACTGGTAAGAGGCTTTTCACGCCTCAAAGAAAAGCAGTGGTTGTTACCGAATAGTAGATGTGCAAAAACTCTGTCCTCGTGGTTGGGTGCTTAGTAGGTGTGTGTGTGATGGAAAAGGGTGGAGGAGTGTGGTGATAAGTGTAGAATATGTTTCAATTGGAGGAGTGTTGTGCTCAGAGGGCGTCGTAGTTGAACAAGATTCTAATCGAAATACTTGAGAGGTTAAGATAGCAGGATAAACAGTGCTCAACCTAATCTAAAGAGAAGAATACACAGTGTGGGGAGGGATAAATTAGAAGTTTGGGATTAACATACCAGGCTAGTCTGTATAAAATAGAAAATCAAGGGACTTCTTTGGTGGCGCACTGGTTAGGAATCCGCCTGCCAATGCAGGGGACACGGGTTCAAGCCCTGGTCTGGAAAGATCCCACATGCCGTGGAGCAACTAAGCTTGTGTGCCACAACTACTGAGCCCGCGAGCCACAATTGCTGAGCCCGCGTGCCACAACTACTGAGCCCGTGGGCCTAGAGCCCGTGCTCCGCAGCAAGAGAAGCCACCACAGTGAGAAGCCTGCACACTGCAACAAAGAGTAGCACCCACTCACCGCAACTAGAGAAAGCCCGTGCACAGCAATGGAAGACCCAACACAGCCAAAAAATAAATAAAGAAAATAAAATAAAAATTAAAAATAAAAGAGATGATCACTCTTAATTAAAAAAAAGATAATCAAGAAGGATCTATTGTATAGTACAGGGAACTATACTCAATATTATGTAATAACCTATAAGGGAAAAGAATCTGAAAGAGAATGTATATATAACTGAAGTGCTGTGCTGTATACCTGAAACTTACATGATATTGTAAAACAAGTATACTTCAAAAAAAAACTTAAAAAAAAATCCACAGTTTGGGGAATAGACGAAGAAACAAACCAAAATTAAAACCACAAACATTTGTTTTAATGCAGCTTATGTTTTTAAATAAAAATAGGCAGCAGATGTTATTCACATATATGCAGATAAATTTCCCTTAGATCCAAGTTTTTAGAGCTACCCCACAATTATTTTAATTTTATTTGAATCTGTAGTTTATAATAGGGCTTTTCTCTTCATATTTATTTTATCTAACTTTTCCTAGACCTTGGATTGTGATACATAATTCCTGCTACGTGACTTTCTAGAAGTTTATTATTTCAGTTGTCTCGGGCTTCCCAGTTCGTTTCCCACCCCCATCCCCGTATTAACTAGAAACCTGTTCTCAGGTCCTGTTACCCCTGTGCTCACTCTTGCTCATGTCATCTGCCTTGTATCAACTACCTGTTCTATCTGGATGTCTTTTGACTGCTTCTCCTCTTTCTTGTCCTCCCACTTCTTATTTGCTTTACAGTACTGAGAACTTTAGTTTGGGTGTCCCATGTTGAGCGTGGTGAAACTGACTTCCCATTTTCCCTGGTTCCTCTTCCTCCATACCTCTGCGGTCGGTGGGGAAGGTGTGGTCGTAAAGCCTGGCAGTGAGAGGCCCGGGCGTGGACGCCGCTAACCTGTGCTGCACTCCACCCCACGGCCCCTCCCGTGCTACCAGGAAACCATGCAGTTTACTCCTTACTCTTCATACTTTCCTTTGCTCCATGCCCGCGGATCAGTGTCTGAGCAGTTCTGGTACACCTGAGCTCCTGTAGCCTTCTGTGTGTTCCCTGACTTGTTTCAGTATCTTCAGAGATGTTTCGTAAGTTATTTCATTACTTCCTGGAAAGTAAAAGAAAAAAAACATCGCCTGAGGATAAGTATTTCAATGTGGAGTTTTGAAAAGTTGTAGTGAAAACCTTTTATGTAGGTAAAAGGATTAAGGTTCATAGTGACTAATGCCCTGGTAATGCGTGAAAATAAAGGCTGATTGCTTTGAAGCTTAGAATTTCTATTTACTGTGTGGGGAAAGACCAGGCAGATTGGGCGGGGTCGGGGTGGGGGCGGTAGATTTTGGGTCTGGTTAAGTTTTAGGTACCTGTTAGGACACTGAGTGGATTCAGTTGTTGTGTGTCAGTAGTCGCCTTTAATCTAGAAGAATCTCTCTCTCTCTTTCATTTTTCATGAAATTGAGTTTTTGAAGAGTTCAGGTGTGTTTCTCATGGAATGTCTCACATTCTGGGTTTGTTTTTTACTAACGATTTTACAAAAGTTGTTACTCATGTTATTAGAAGTTTGAAAAGATATTTCTGTCAGGATAAAAACTAAGGGCGAAAATGAAGTTGAAACGAAGTGGAAATGAAGTAGGAGGGGCAGTGGTAAAGTGTGCTTTGTTTGGAGGGCGGTGCTGGATGCAGTCGTGATATGTAAAATTGTACTGTGTGCCTTATAGCTGTTGTAAAAAAGTTATGCTTCTAAAACCGCGAGCAACATTGCATTCTTAGCCTTCTTTAAGCAATCTCGGTTAAAGTTAATGAACTTTATTATTATTTTTTCTATAGGTTTAAATGTAAGACTGGCTGTTTAGTTCTCCTTCTAAGGTAAGTTCTTTATTTTTATTATTTTTTTTGAAACAACATTACTATATTAAATTTATTATTCAAGTAGTTTGTCTAGAAAGTAAATTTTAGTTGCTGAAATTGTATGCCTAACTAGTTATCACCTGGGCTTTGTCTGTTTCAGAGGCTGTTGTCCGCAGGGGCGTGGTGGTTACTGCACATGTAGTGTAAATAGTTCCGTGCCGGTACTTAGGTGCTGAGGAAAATGGGGAGGCTACGCGACCTTGTAGGAACATTTCTGGTACATCTCACTAGTCAGAGTTACTCTGGTTTGCCTGAGGATCCTGGAGTGCTGAGTTGAGTGTGTTTTCCTAGGGCTGCTGTAACAAAGTGCTACCAGCTGGGTGACCTAAAAACTACAGAAACTTACTCTCTCGCTGTTCTGGAGCCAGAGGTCCTCTGGGCTCCCTCTGAAGGCTCTAGGGGAGAATCCTTCCTTGGCCATTCCAGTTTCTGGCGATTGCTGGCATTCCTTGACTTGTAGCTGCTTCACTCCCCATTTCTGCCTCTGTCTGCACGTGGTCTTATTCCCTCCGCGTCTCCTCTCCTTGTCTCCAAGGATTTGGGGCCCACCCTAATCAATGTGAACCCATCTCAAATTGATCGCATCTGCCAAGACCCTAGTTCCAAGTACGGTCACGTTCACAGGTCCCGTGTTAGGACTTAGACATACCTTTTTGGGGAACACAATTCATCCCATAGTAGTTGGGACTCGACTTGAATTGTAGCAAAATCGAGATGCTGTGATCATTCTGAAGCTTGAATGCTGTGTTTTATGAGGTACTAAAATATTTGGAATTGTAACAGTGAATCCTAGGTTTCTCAAGCCATTTTAGGGATATTTCTAGTAGACTTTGCATGGTGTGTGTGTGTGTGTGTGTGTGTGTGTGTGTGTGTGTGTGTGTGTGTGTAAAATTTACAAATAAAAAGACTGGTTACTTGCTGGGATTTGTGGGATTCAGCTAAGGAGGATGTCATCGTACTGGGGTGGATGTAAGAGGAAACAAAAGTAAACTAGCAGATGCTTTTCTCTGTTTGTGTGTATTTTACCTAAAAATAACAATGCTGCTTTTTAATCAGTTTATATTAGAAAATGAAACATATATTTGGATAACTTTTTTTTAAGCTCACTAATGCACCTGATCATTTTAGAAAATAAAGAATACAGGGTCAGTGAATGAAATTCAGGGTCATTGAAATTCAGCCTCAGCTTCAAAGAGGGTTTTTGATAAGGCATGCAGTGAACCTAGAGCAATGCCTGGCCTTGGTAAGTGCCTAACATGTATTAGTTACTGTTAGTGAGCCTTTCTAAGAAAGTGAAGGAGGTTTGAGGTAGTCATGAAAGGGAGGAAAGTTCTTCTCACCTCTTATTTTTGATAGTCGTACGTCTGGTTGGTTAGCGTATCTACCATTCCAGTCATTGGTTCAGTTTTGGTCATAAACGACTGAAAAATGTAGATTACAGTTAGAATGAGAGCGTTTGTAATGCAGGACCATACATACAATATTAGACACATGTTTAATTTCTGGGTTTGAGATTTGAAGGTAATGTTCTTTATGATGCTTGTGAATGAATATTAAAAATCCAGACTATGTTAACTTTTTTCTTCATTCTCTTCCTTCATTTAAATAAAAATAGCCGTATCGATCCAGCAAGCCACAGAGCCATAATGTGGCAAAGCATCCTTTTTGAGAGGTGAATATTACGGAATGAAAATGGCTGACAGAGGTGGGAAGATTGTTCCAGGGCAGGTGTATATTGAAGTGGAATATGATTACGAATACGAAGCGAAGGACAGAAAGGTCGTGATAAAACAAGGGGAGCGATATATCCTGGTGAAGAAGACCAACGATGACTGGTGGCAGGTGAAGCTGGATGAGAACTCCAAAGCGTTTTACGTGCCTGCCCAGTATGTGAGGGAGGTCGGCCGCAGAGCCCTGATGCCACCTGTGAAACAGGCAGCGGGGCTGCCGAATCATTCTGTGAAAACGATGCAGAGTCTCCACCTGCAGAGGTCCACAGAAAATGTGAGCAAATTGCCCGAGCTTTCAAGTTTTGGAAAGCCATCGCCGTCTGTGCAAGGAACAGGTCTTACTCGTGATGCCAATCAGAATTTTGGACCCAGTTACATTCCAGGTCAGACTGTCAACCTCAGCCTGGACCTGACCCATAATAATGGAAAGTTCAACAGTGACTCACATTCTCCCAAAGTTTCTGGCCAGAATAGGACACGGTTATTTGGTCACTTTCCTGGTCCGGAGTTCTTGGACGTAGAGAAAGCTGGCTTCTCCCAGGAACAGTCTTGTGATTCAGCAGGAGAAGGCTCGGAACGGATACATCACGATTCAGAGTCTGGTGATGAGCTTAGCAGCAGCTCCACTGAGCAGATAAGGGTAAGACTGAAAGTGGATGATGGAACACTTGTGCCACCTTCATAACCGTTTAATTATAGGTGTTACTATTTAAAAATTTTTTTTTTTTTTTGCGGTACGCGGGCCTCTCACTGTTGTGTCCTCTCCCGTTGCGGCATGTGGGATCTTCCCGGACCAGGGCACGAACCCGTGTCCCCTGCATCGGCAGGTGGACTCTGAACCACTGCGCCACCAGGGAAGCCCCTTTGTGTCAATTTGTCAAGTAAAGTGAAGTAATTTTAAAAGCACATGCGTGAAACTGAAATGTGTTTAGAAAAGTTTAATTATTAGTGAATTTGATAAATTTTGGGCCTAAAGCTCTGTTGTAAGTTTTATTCATCAAATTAAGTCAGTGAGGCTGCTCTCAAGGTGTGTCTGATGGTAACGGAACTAGTATGCACTTTTTCTTTTATAGGTTTTAATTTTTCTTGTGACATTTTGAGTGGAGACAGGAAAAAGGGAAGGTTCTCTAGAAAAACTTCTGATGCTTGAGGTCAAGGCAGTTACTGTCAGTTTATCATCATTCGTCTTAGTCTTTTCTTCAGTCCTTACGTGATACTTTGATGTAGAATATTTCTTTCGTGTGTCCTGGAATTTTTCTGCACGTGGCTCCTTATGTATTAGTTGGACTTGGGAAAGACATGTGTTTTCTCTTCCATCTGGCCATCACCACTGTTTCACACCTGAAATTACGCGTTATGTGTAGGTCCACTAGCAGCCCTGTGTTCTCTTCATCGTGCTCATCTTAAATTCACTACGTGGAAGGTCATGGCTCCTAACCTCTCCTGGACTATTTGGAAATCCTGTTCGATTTCTCTAGCCAGACCTCGTCCTAGCTCTTCGTGGCAGCTGTTTAACACCTTTTCTGTTTTATTCAGTTCTCTGATTCACCTGCTTTTCCCTGCTGTCTTAGCAGATAGTCTTGCCTTCCGTTTCACGGCAGAAGTGAAAACTGTGGGGTGGGAACTGCTTCTGCTTGGGGAGGACGTATGCACAGCAGTTAATCGAGCTGTCCTTAGATTTGAATCCGGGTCCATGTCACTTGCCGGCTGAGTGATAATTGGGGCCAGTTACTTAACTTCTGTGTGTCTCAGTTTCCTCCTCTTGACATGGGGATCACGAGTGGATTCCTGTATACCTAGCATGCCTGGCACTCAAGCAAGTAGAGTAGGTATCTACTGCTGCTTAATAAATTACTCCCAGATCTCCTGGCTTAAAACAGTAAACATTTATTATGTCACAGTTTCTGTGGCTCAGTCATTCAGAAGCAGCTTAGTTGGTGGTTTTAAAGGCTTAGGGTCTCTCACGGGGTTGGCGTCTTACGAAGTCTTGGCCGGGCCGGAGCAGCTGCCTCTAGGATGGTCACTCCCGTGGTCCTGTTTGGGCCTCTTTGCAGATGCTTGAATGTTGTGACTAGCTTTCCCCTAGACAGAGCCATCCAAGAGGGAAGAGGGTGGAAGCTGCGTTGTCTGTTATGCCCCGATGTTGGAAGTTGCGCCCTGTCATGTCTTAGCAATCACACAGCTCAGCCCTGCTCTGTGTGGAGGTTACAGCACAGAGTGTGAATGTCAGGCTACGGGACATTAAGGGTCACCTCGGGGCTGGCTATCGCAGTACACATTCGGCACCACAGAGCTGTCATTACGGTTGTCGTCGTCGTTTCTGTTACAGTTATTCCCACCATGAAACCTACAGGTGCACCAGTGTCATCAGTGATCTCCCCCCAGTACAGGCAGCGCAGGCGTGGCATCTTCTATCAATGAGTGTCTCTTCATATTTGCTTTTCCCTCTTTTTCACAAACCTTTTGCTAAACATTGTGTAGCGTTGTGCTCGTATGGCTTTAGACTCATTATTTACCAAGTTTTTTCCCTCAGGATGTGCCTTTGCTCATGTTTTCCTATTTTAGTAAAGCTCTTCAGCAATACCTTCCCTTCCGAGTATCACCTTATCATTCTTTACTGGCAACTTCTGGAAAGAGTTGCACGTATTTGCTTCTTTGTGTTCGCTCATTTCCTGCTCATTCCTTAACCTGGTCTCCTATGGCTTCACCACCCCACCTAAGCAGCTTCTGCTAAAAGCTGCCCACGGTTTCATTGTTGATAAATGTACAGACAGTTAAAAAAAATTTTATATATAATCATATCATGGTTACAGTGAACAAGATTAATAACCAAAAGGCAACTTAAAATAATTTTTCACTGAGGCATAGCATATAATCACGTGTGTAAATTGTACTAATCTTAAATGTATGGCTTGATGGATTTGTGCTTGTGTAAAGCCATGAGCCCCTTCCCAGTCAGTATCTACACCCTCCCCGCCGTGTCTGCTGGGAGATTTTCATTCTTCTGACATGTTAGTACTGGTCAGTCTTCTTTAACTAAACTTCCATTTTGAGATGATTGTCGCTCCATAAGCAGCGGTAGGAAACCATAGTGAGGGGTCCCCTGTGCCCTCTGTCCATTTACGTCCGTTGTAACGTCTTGCCAGACGGGACTGTAGTATCACAGTCAGGGTGTTGATGTTGGTACAGGTGAGATGCTGGGCGTTTCCATCAACACAACGAACCCTTATGTTGCCCTCTTAATGGCCACACCCGCTCCCCTCCCACCCCCAACGCCGCCTAACTGCTCACCACCACTAATCTGTTCTCCATTTTTATAATATTGTCATTTCAGGAATGTTATATAAATGGACTCACAGCCTATGTAGCTTTTTGGGATTGGCTTTTTAAAAAATATTTATTTATTTATTTATTTATTTGGCTGTGTCAGGTCTTAGTTCCGGCACGCGGGATCTTTGTTGCAGTGTGCAGGCTCTTCTTTGCGGCACGTGGGCTTCTCTCTAGTTGTGGCTCACAGGCTCAGTAGTTGAGATGCGTGGGCTCTCTAGGTGTGGCGCGTGGGCTTATTAGTTGTGGAATGTGGGCTTAGTCGCCCTGCAGCATGTGGGATCTTAGTTCCCCAGCCAGGGATTGAACCTGCGTTCCCTGCGTTGGAAGGTGGATTCTTAACCACTGGACCACTAGGGAAGTCCCCGGGATTGGCTTTTATCATTCCACATGATTCTCTGGAGATTGATCCAGGTTGTTGTGTGTATCAGGGTTTGTTCTTTTTGTTGCTAACTAGTATTCTATGGTATGGATGTACTGTACTTAAAAATAATTCACCCGTTGAAGAATGTCTGCGTTTCCAGTTTTTGGCCTTTGCAAACAAAGCTGCTACGTATAAACGTTTGTGCACAGGTTTTTGTGTGAACGTACCTTCTTTATTTCTTTGGCATAAATGCCCGTGTGTATAATTGCTGTTTAACTTTTCAAGAAAATTAAGCAGCAGTTATATGGCAGTTGCACGTTTAATTTTTCAAGAAGCTGCCAAGCTGTTTCCTAGAGCGGCTGCACGTTTTACACTTATGTCAGCAGTGCCTGTGGTCCAGGTCCTCTGCATGCTCACCCGCATTTGGTGGTGTCTCTTTTTTATTTTAGCCATTCTGATAGGTGTGTAGTGATTGCTCCTGATTTTAATTTCCATTTCCCGAATGGCTAATGATGTTGAACACCTTTTATGTGCTTATTTGCCATCAATAGATCCTTCTCATTGAAATGTCTCTTCAAGGCTTTTGCCTATTTTTAATTAGACTTTTGTGCTGTTGAGTTTGGAGAGTTTTTAAATTTTTTTACTTTTTATTTTTTTAATCTTTATTGGAGTGTAATTGCAATTTACAATGGTGTGTTAGTTTCTGCTGTACAACAAAGCGAATCAGCTATATGTATACATATATCCCCATACCCCCTCCCTCTTGAGCCTCCCTCCCACCCTCCCTATCCCACCCCTCTAGGTCATCACAAAGCATCAAGCTGATTAGAGAGTCTCTTTTTAGTATAGTCTAGACACTAGTCATTTGTCAGATATATAATTTGCAAATATTTTCTCCCAATGTCTTTTTGTACTCTTAACAGTGTCTTTTGCAGAGCAAAGGTTTTTAATTTTGATAAAGTCCAATTTATTAATTTTCCCTTTTATGGATCAGGCTTTTGTGTCAAATCTTAAGAACTCGCTATATAGCTCTATTAGTCAGGGTTCTCCAGGGAAACAAGCAATAGGGCGTGTGTGTGTGTGTGTGTGTGTGTATGGAGAGAGATTTATTTTAAGGAATTGGCTTATGTGATTATACAAGTTGGCAAGTCCAACACCTGCAGGGTGGGATGGTAGGCCGGAGACCCAGGGGAGGGCCAGTGTTGAAGTTCAGATCCGAAGTTTGTCTGCTGGCAGAACTTATTCTTGCACGGGAGGTCAGACTTCCATTGTCTGAGGGCCTTCAACTGACTGGATGAGGCCACCCACTCTACTGGGGGCAGGGGGCAACCTGATTTATTCAGAGTCCACCAATTTAAATGTTAATTGCATCCAAAGCACCCTCACAGAAACATCTAGAATAATGCTTCACCAAATATCTGGCCCAGCTGAGCTGACACACAAAATTAACCATCACAGTAGGTTTAGATTCTAAATATTTGCCTCAAGTATTTTTTTTCCCCTAAAAGTTCATAGTTTTACATTTGAATCTGTGATCCATTTTTTTAAAAAATCAATTTATTTATTTATTTATTTTTAGCTGTGTTGGGTCTTTGGTTTTGTGCACGGGCTTTCTCTAGTTGAGGTGAGTGGGGGCTACTCTTTGCTGCGGTACACAGGCTTCTCATAGTGATGGCTTCTCTTGTTGTGGCGCATGGGCTCTAGGCACGCGGGCTTCGGTAGTTGTGGTGCACAGGCTTCAGTAGTTGTGGCACGTGGGCTCAGTAGTTGTGGTGCACGGGCTTAGTTGCTCCGCGGCATGTGGGATCTTCTCGTACCAGGGCATGAACCCGTGTCCCCTGCATTGGCAGGCGGATTTTTAACCACTGCTCCACCAGGGAAGTCCCTGTGATCCATTTTGAGTTTAATTTTTGTATGAGGTTAAATCAGGGTTCATTTTTTTTGGCCTATGGGTATCTGATTACTATAGTACTGTTCGTTGAAAAGCTATCTTTCCTCCAATAAATTGCTTTTACACTTCTGTCAAAAATCAGCTGGCCACACTTGTATGGGTCTGTTTCTGGGCCATCTCTTCTGTTTCACTCAGAGACATGTATGTCCCTCCTCTAATACCACACAGGCTTCATTACTCTAGCTATATAATAGCCTTGAAATTGAGTAAACTGATTCCTCCTACTTTCTTCTTTTTCCAAGATATTTTTGCTATTGTAGGCTGAAGAGGGGAAGAAGGCCTTTGCAGATGTGATTAAGGTAAGGATTTTGAGATGAGGACATTATCCTGGACCCTACATGCAACCACAGTTGTCCATAGAGAGGCAGAGGGGCACCACACAGAGGGAAGGTGTGAAGATGGAGCAGAGGCAGGTTTGAAGATGCCAGCTGGGATTCTAATAGGGATCATCTGTAGGTTGATTTGGGGAGTAATGCCATCTTAACAGTATTAACATTTCTTGCAGGCAGGTCTGCGAGTGCTGAATTCTCTCAGTTTTGTTTGTTCAGGAAAGTGCTTCACTTTGATGCATGATTTCTTTAGATACAGAGTTCTTGTTGGTGATTTTTTTCTTTCAACACTTGAAATATTTTTCCCACTCTTCTTTTGTTTGCATGGTCTCCAGAGAGAAGTATGCTGTAACTCTTATCCTTGTTCTTCACTAGTTCAGTGTTTTTGCTTCTGGCTTCTTTCAAGATTTTCTCTTCATCTTTGGTTTTCTGCAGTTTGTGTGCGTTTTTTTGTACTTTGGTATTTGTGTAAGTTTTTGGTATTTATCCTGCTTTCAGTTTGGGAAATTTCTGTTGACGTATCTTCAAGCTCATTGATTCTTTTCCCAGCCGTGTCCAGTCTACTGATCATCACATCAAAGGCATTTTCTCTTTTCTGTTACAGTGTTTTAATTTGTGGCATTTCTTTTTGATTCTGTCTTAGATTTTCCATCCCTCTGCTTGCATTACTCATTTGTTCTTGTATGTTGCCTACTTTTTCCTTTACAGCCCTTAAAATATTAATAGTAGTTATTTAAAATTCCGCCTGATAATTCCAACATCTGTGCCGTATCTGAGTTTGATGCTACCTTTATCTCTTTAGATGATTTTTTTCTTGCCTTTTGCCATGCTTCGTAGTTTTTGTTGAGAGCCAGACATGTTTTATTGGGTAATAGGAATGGAAGTAAATAGGCCTCTAGCGTGCAGTGTTATGTTCAACGGGCTAGAAATTGGACTGTGTTTAAGGTTTGATGTAGTTGTAGGTACCAGACAGAGGCTTTAACTTCTTCAAGTACCCATGTTTTTGGCCTTCTCTGAGAGTTCCTCATTAGTGCCTGGCTCCCCAGTACATCTCCCTGCTGCCTTCCTGGCCGGGGCGGGGGGTGGCGGCAGTGCCTCATTCCTTGGCCCACATGCCCTCCACCGATGTGCTGGTCAGAGGATGGCCTCCTTGCTGCTCGGCGGTGGTGCAGGTTCTGAGTCTCCAGTAAGCGCCCTCTGTGTGTATGTACATAGGTTGGGGGGTCTTGTGACTGTCTGGCAGTGACCTCCCTGGTTGCTGCCTCTGCCTTCTCTGACACCACCCTGGCGGGGGTTGTAGGGTGCCTGTTACAGCCATGCTTGCCACCGCTGGTGGTCTGTGGGTGGAATCGGTGGTTTGTTCTGTGCCATTTGGCTGGACTAGTGCGGTAATATCCAAAACCTTTCAGTCTTGCTGGTCTTCCCCTTTTCTGGATCTTCTGCTAGATGTAGAGCAGGGATTTGTTGGGGCTTTTTTGGTCTGTGCCTGTTGGTGTTTCTGGGTTGCTGACTTCCCTCTTTTTTTAAAAATATTTATTATATTTTGGGTGCACCTGTTTTTAGTTGCAGTGTGCGGACTTCTTAGTTGTGGCATGCAGACTTCTTAGTTGCGGCATGCGGACTCTTAGTTGTGGCATGTGGACTCTTAGTTGCAGCATGCATGTGGGATCTAGTTCCCCGACCAGGGATCGAACCTGGGCCTCCTGCATTGGGAGTGCAGAGTCTTACCCACTGGACCACCAGGGAAGTCCCTGACTTCCCTTTTCAAACCTGTGGTGTATGAAGCCACAACTAAACCCAGGGAACTCACCGGTTTGTTGTTCATTGGGTCGTGAGGTCACAGTTGGTTTACCTTCTCTCTGCCTTTCAGAGTTGTCTTCTGTTTGTTTTATATATTATGTTTTTATTTATACCTAGTGTGAGGAATAGGGTAAAGTACATTTCCTCCTTTTTCCCAGAACTGGAAGTGATTGGTAAGTTGTTAATGGTAGTTTTTAAGTACTCATTGTCTTGACCTCTTAACAGTCTTGGTTAGAGGATGGCCTCTTTGCCACTTGGCAGTGGTGAAAGTTCTCTGGGGGATCCTCTCATCACAAGCTTCCATCATGCCCTGTCTTTTCCCTTCGCTGTACTCATCACACTTATGATTGTTTTCTTTCTTCTCACTAGTCAGTCTGTGGTCTCCAAGGCCAAGCTATCTACCATGTCTTGATCTCTCTGTCTGTCCGGTGCCTAGCATAGTACCCTGGTACATAGTAGACGTGCTAAATGCTTCTGTAATAATGACCAGTGTTTAGCCACGAATACATGGAAGGGGAGACCTAGATTAATGTCCCATCAAAGATGCATGTTTCTGCTTGAAAAACAGCCATCCAGCAGTGCTATGACCTTTGACACAGCATAGGCTCTATGAAGAATGTTATTAGAGAGGTGAAGTTGGGGGTAGAAAACTGTAATGCAATAGAGAGATTCCAAAATTTGAGTAAAAATAAAATCATAGGGCTTCCCTGGTGGCGCAGTGGTTGAGAGTCCGCCTGCCGACGCAGGGGACGCGGGTTTGTGCCCCGGTCCGGGAAGATCCCACATGCTGTGGAGCGGTTGGTCCCGTGAGCCATGGCCACTGAGCCTGCGCGTCCGGAGCCTGTGCTCCGCAACAACAAAAAAATCATAATATTCAGTCTCCACCCCCCCCCCCTTAAATTGGGTACATCATATGCAGCGTCTTCATCAGATCAAGTTTTTAGGTCATTTCAAAGTTTATACTAATGGTTGATATGAAGATGAAACTGAAAAATCAGTGTTAGTTCCGAGCTCCAAACCTTAGAACAGCCTTAAAAATTATACGCTTTGCTCCTGATGCCCTATTTTTCTCTCATGATCTCATTAATATTCCTTTAATATGTGTGTCTTACCAGCCTTGAGTATCAAGTTTCCCGGTTCCCTGTAGTTAGAAAGTGAGGTCTAAAGCTGGAAAGTCGAGACGGTAGACCTTCATCTGTGAGGCTGACAGGATGCCAGAAGAAGTGATGACTTTAGGACGAAGGCCAAAATACTGTAAAGCTGAGAATCATGTTATTTTAAAAATACAATATGAATGTTTATGATTATGAATCTAGAAATGTTTATGTTCTATATTAGCTTTTTTATATTTGCAGATATATTTATAGAAAGTTTCTTCATTGACAGTGCTAAACTAATGTATTTCTGGTATTTGAAATCTAATATTAAATTCATCTGGAAAATTTTATATATGGAACAATTCATCAACATTTCTAGGTGTTATCATAGTACACTAGGTTCACAAAATCAATTCTGTAATTTTTTATAGATTGAAGCTTTGTTTCTAATTGAAGAATATTTAAATATTTCTTTTTAGTCTTTATTCCCATATTATGTGGACTGTTAATACAGATGTTTATTGTATTTAAAAATGCAGATTTTAATTATACAATCATAAATATATCTGTGTATTTACAAAGAAAGAATCATACTGTATGTGCAGTTTCACCATACGGAGTATTTTCAAAATATCTATTATGCAAACAGAATATTTACTAAACAAAGAAGAATGCTGAGAGGTGTAATTTTTCAGGCTAATTAGATTTTCTGGTTAATTCAGGATTAGGTATAAAAGGTTTCAGTGTTTGTTAGAGATTTTCCTAAATCTGTTTCCACAAAGATGGTGCTGAATCTAAAAACAGACGTAAATTAGCTTTGTGTAGCGACAGCAAATAATGTCCCCTTTCGTCCAGATCCTCGCTCGCTGTTGGTAGACCCTTTTGTGAAGTCCTCCCCTGCCCTGCTGCTGGAACGCATGGAGTCATTACTTAGCTTCCTTAAAATGCTCTGAAATGCTGCTTTGCCACCTGCTCAGACTCACCACAACTTCCTGTTTAATTTCTTTATTGCTTAGAGCAGCTCCCAAATTAGGAATTTTAGGAGATTTGGGTGCTGATGGCTTATGCTGTATAATGGCTTGAATAAGTTTTAGTGAATTTGTCTGAAAACCTAATCTTCAGCGTTTATATCATGATTTTCTTTGGTAAAGTATGGATGAAGTTCAGTGTCTTATTTCAAAGCAGTTGGAATTGTCTCTTGAGTGCTAGTATTGTTTATTTTACTTTTTTGTTGTTGTTGTCTTTTGTGATTTGCTCTCAAATTATGTCTCTCTCTCTCTTTTTAAAAATAAATTTATTTATTTGTTTATATTTATTTTTGGCTGTGTTGGGTCTTCGTTGCTGTGCCCGGGCTTTCTTTAGTTGTGTCGAGCGGGGGTTACTCTTCCTTGCGGTGCGCAGGCTTCTCATTGCGGTGGCTTCTCTTGTTGCAGAACACGGGCTCTAGGTGCACGGGCCTCAGTAGTTATAGCACAGGGCTCAGTAGTTGTGGCACACAGGCTTAGTTGCTCGGCAGCATGTGGGATCTTCCCGGACCAGGGCTCAAACCCGTGTCCCCTGCATTAGCAGGCAGATTCTTAACCACTGCGCCACCAGGGAAGCCCTGTTTTACTTTTTAAATTTAGGGCAATGTAGGTCTGAACTTGAGTTAGGACAGATGTGGCTTTTAAGATTTGGGATCTGCTGCTGTGTAGCTGTATGTCCATGGGCAAGTCCCCTAATCGCTGAGCCTCAGTTTTCTTACCTCTAAAAATGAACTGAGAATTGTTGTTATATTTAATGAAATACTGTGTGTGGAACTCCTTGTGTATCTGGCACAAGGGAAGCCCCAAGCACGATACTAGTTCTATTCTCTCCAAGTCTTGTAGTTGCTGGCAGTCTTAGAGATTAGAATGCCCAGGCACAGTATGTTTAAGGGTTTCACTGCTCTTTCAGAACCCTTAGTTTTCTAAAACCTGGTGTTTTAAGTTTATATATATATTAAAAATCACTAAAATCTTTCTTAGACCTTGAATCATAGGAGATGAACATTTTAAGTGGTTCCTGGATTTTTAAACAATTTTCAAAATTATTTTTAAATGTTTTTATAAAGTAGAAAGCTGTACCTTTACTTATTTGAGTGTGAAGGTGAACTTTGTATTCCTTTTGATAATAATTATTAGTAGAATTGGTGGTATATTTTTTGGCACAGAAACTGGAGTGATTAATATCTCTACCAAATTTCAGAAAGACGATCTCATGGGTGGCAGATCTACTTAATCAAATCAACTGGCAGGTATATTTAGTGGCTTTGCTTTCGAAGGCTGGCCAGCCAAATTACTGTCAGATTCTGGATTTTCTATATCCCCCTGCCCAGAATGCATAATCTAGTATTAACAATACTTGACTCTTGAAAAATTAGTTAAAACAGTTGACTGTTTTGAGACAACCAAGTTAGGTGTATCTGGTGGCTTAATCATTAGAAGATAAAAGCGAAAAAGCTGGTAAACTGGAACTGACATTTCATTTAAATAACTAAAATAAATAATAAATAAAAGACTCAATATAAGAATAGATGTACATGAAATTGAACATATTTATAGTAAGCCCTTAATAATCTCTGCCTGTGTTGAACAGGAAATGTATTAATGTGAAATCTGTAGGTGGAATAATAAAGTAGTTTTTCTCTCTCCCCTCGTTAATCTTTTTTTTATTCTTTAAACTTACTTTAGCAAGTAGTAATTGATCAGCATTTTAGTTCCATTCCAGTTCTTGGACTGCCCTTTGCTTGAGCATATAAAGTACTAAAGGGGTGGTGGGAAGTAAAGAAAAGGGTTCTGATGATCTGCAGAAATGGTCATCATCGCCACATACGGAGAGTTGTTTGTATTAAGCTTGAATCTTATTTCAGTAATATTTTAATTCGTGACATCCCTGGGAGTGATGAGATCAGCAGTGCTCTTTTGGGTGGTTTTGTTAGTTTGTCCTTTAGTTTTCCTTTCTTTGTATTTTCCTCCTCTGAATAGCATTTGGGAAACTATCTTCTGTTTCTGCTTTCTAGGATCATCTTCTTGTCAAATCTTTCTACTAAATCAAAACAGGAAAGAATAAAGTTGTTTTGATTTTATTTAATTGACTACGTACATATTTATAAAGTCACAGGATTTATATGAAAAATGCAATTTGATGAAAAATGCAATCAGAATTTGGTGAAAAATGCAAACTCCTCTCTCAAGAAATGCACACTTACATCAAATTTTACTCTAATTTCAGGGTATCCAGAAACCCAGATTCTTAAAGTGAAAGTTCTGGGCAAGGTAATTATGGAGTGAAAATTGATAAATCTTTAAGGAAATTTAGGCATAAATGTCTAATTAGATGGAAATTTGGGAGAGGAGCTAGATCTGCTTGAAATTACATTTGGGTCAAACCTGAAGGCAGAATGAATCGAGATCTCTTAGTATGACTGTTCTTACTTTCTTTGGCATGCCTTCTCTTCTCCATGAGAAGAGCACCTTGTTCTAACTGCTGCGGGTCTTTTCTCAGAAACTCTTGATATTAGAAAGTAAGTGCTTTATCATCTATCATTAACTTCTTCCTGGAATCAAGAGCCTGCTTTAGTTTAGCATCGATCTGTTTATCAGGCTGCTTTCCGAGGATCTAGTGACAGCCGTAGACCATCTTTTCAAGAAAATGCCTGCACGTGTGTTCATGCATATGGTGCCGCTGGGCTCACAATCCACATAAATCTCTTTACATCCTCCTCTCTTTCACCTTTTTCCTGCCCTTTTCTCACCTTTTCCTTTTCTAAGACACGTTGGTCTCTTCTTTACCTTTCTTAAAAACTTGACCTGTCCTTCTGCCTCACGATCCTAGATGCACTTGGCTTTATTTTACCCTTTTCTGCTTTAATTCCTGTCTGTTAGTCAGGACTTAGTGGTAGAAACCCAACTGTGCCTAGTTTAGGCAAAAAGGAATTTACTGGCTCATGTAACCAAACTAGAGGAAGGGTTTATTCATATAGGCGTTAGGGGTGATTGGAACTAAGGCCTTCTCACTGTCAGGATTCCTTTTATCCTTTCTCTCTTATCTCTCATTCCCCTTCCATGACTCTGTCGTTCTTCCACACAGACTTCCTCCACATGGCTGTAGACAAGTTGCTGGCGAGTGCTAGGGTCACATCCTTAGTTTTTCTATTAGAGCGTCTATTAGAGCATCTAGTTTTCCTCCCTTAGTTCTAATTCAGAAAACCTTGGAGAGGGAATTGGCTTGGCTTGGGCAAGGGGGCACAGTTGGATCGTACCCAGACTGCGTAGCTGGAATTTGAGTAGAAGCAGTTCCCCCACAGAAGTAGCAGACGTGCTGTTCCCAGAATAAGGGAGAGGAGCCAGGCAGGCAAATAATAGTTGTCGACCGTATCTTCTTCTTCTGAGGTCTTCCCACTTCACACCCATTCTGTGCCAGGCCAGTTATCAAGTGCCACGAAGGCCAGGGGAAGAGCTGGCCAGGACAGAGTTATCAGGCTGATTCCAGTCCAGCGTAGGAAGAGCAAAGTAATATTCCCTTTGTGCACGTCCTACTCTCTTCAGATTGTAGTCTTTAAAGCCAAAGATTGTATCCTACCCATTTCTGCCAGCAAACTTCTGACAACAACTAATAAAGAATCTGTACAGTGAAGGCAATACTGATGAAAAAAAAAGCAACTTAATATGCTTAACATGATACATCTGCAGTTGATAAGAGGTGAACTTGTGATGGTTAATTTTAGGTGTCAGCTTGGCTGGACCATGGCGTCCAGGTACTTGGTCAAACATTATTCTGGATGTTTCTGTGAAGGTGTTTTTTGGATGAGATTAACATGTAAATTGGCGGACCTTGAGTAAAGCACGTTGTCCTCCATTATATGGGTGGGCCTCATCCAATCGGTTGGAGGCCTTAACAGAACAGAGACTAGAACCTCCCCTTGGTAAGGAGGAGTTCTGCCACCAGACCGCTCTTGAACTTGAACTGCTATGCTTCCCTTGGTCTCCAGCCTGCCGGACTGCTCTGTAGATTTTGGACTTGCCAAGCCTTCACCGTTGCATGAGCCAATTCCTTAAAATAAATCTTTTTCTATGTCTGTCTATCTATCTCTCTGTCTGTCTGCCTGTCTATACACCTCTTCTTGTATCTGTTTCTCTGGAGAACCGTAATGTACAGGTTACAGCTGCTGACTGCTCCACGCTTCTATCATCACAGTTAGATCCAGAAGAAAGACCTGAAGTTCGTATGTGAAATCCTTTGCAGGGACGGCTCACCTTAGCTTAATTAAGTCTTGTGCTCGTCTCTGGACCAATGCCTCTGGTAGGTAGGTTGAGCACTCTCATGCGTCAGCACTGTATTTATTGCCAGCCCATCACAAAGAAGGCATGAGGTGTGCAGGGTAGTATGATTGGCAGTACCACCAGAGCCCCAGCTTTCGGGGGAGGGCAGATAACCAAAGAAAGGGCCGCGGTGGTGCTCGCACCTGAAACGAGGGCCTGCTGGGCAGTCAAAACAATACATGTTCATATGGTACAATTATTTGCTACACATTGGAATATATCTATCTTTTGGAATATGGAATGAGTGTATTCTTTATGTTTTAGAATTCTTGGACACTGTGTAACATCAATTGCATATAAATTTCTTCACTTCTGTAGACCAGTTCTGATGGACTTTAATGCGTGAATTTTCCAGTTTGTGATTTGAAGTCTTAGACATGTTTAAAGATTAAAGTCACAGTGTCAGTTGACTTGAGATACTGGAAATTTCTCTCTCTGTCTCTTTAGATGTATGCATGCATATATGTATGTATGTGCGTAAGTATGAGCGGATGCATCTGCACAGACGAGTGTACATATGCACGTGTGCGCATGCGTACGTACATGTATGTGTGCACGCGTGTATGCATGTGTGCGCATGCGTGTGTATGTATGTATACACACATACATAACTTCAGTATGATTGCCGTAGAGTAGCAGTAGAAAAAGATGGTTGGAAAGATGACATAATTTTAAGACTCATTTAAAAATGTGTTCATTAGAAATGTTCTGTGTTTTCACCCTGTTTCCTTCGTAGGAAAGAATTTGCTAATCTAGGTGACATATCAACAAAAACAACAGATGTGAAAACATTTTTGCATTTTTGTTGAGAAAAATCTCATCTGTATGCATAGAATATCTTTAGCAATTGCTTCAGTAAATGCCAGACAGATGGTTTAAACTCAGGATGACTCCTTGAACAATTTTATCACAACAATTATTTTGAAACGTGTTATAACAACATTTGAGCTCACATTTCTGGAGAATCATGAATGTAACTTGGTACATTAAAGGGAGAGGGAAAGGACTAGGCTTCTAAACCAGAGAAATTTGTGTCTCGGAGCCTTTCTACAAGATGCTTGACTTCTGAAGCCCTCTTTCCGTAACCTATGGTTGAATACTACCTGTCTGTTTTTCTGTCTCATAGAGAGGAATTCAGTAACTTAAAAGTGGTTGGAAGGTAGGTGAGTGACAACTTGGTTATAGAGGAGAAATAGAAAAATGAAGAACTAGAGGGGATTCATTAGTATTAATAATATAGTGAGAGACAGGATGATGGAAGGAACTAACCATGGTTAGTCGAGCGTCTTTACTGTGTCAGGCACTAGAATAGATGCTTCCATATGTGGTTGCTTCACAGCTGCTTTGTAAGGCAGGTAGGGATAACTTTCTTTTTACATTGAAGAAACAATTGCATATTCTCAGTTTATGAAGTCAAGGGAGTATTTATACCTTTAAAAATACTTAAGGGCTTCCCTGGTGGCACAGTGGTTGAGAGTCCACCTGCTGATGCAGGGGACACAGGTTTGTGCCCTGGTCCGGGAAGATCCCACATGCCATGGAGTGGCTAGGCCTGTGAGCCATGGCTGCTGAGCCTGCGAGTCTGGAGCCTGTGCTCCGCAACGGGAGAGGCCACAACAGTGAGAGGCCCGCCTACCGCAAAAAAAAAAAAAAAAAAAAAAAAAAAAAAAACCACTTAAAAATAATTAGATCAAAATTCTGACCTTGTTTGATTTTTTAAAAAATATTTATTTATTTGGTTGTGCTGAGTCTTAGTTGCGGCAGGCATGGGCTTCTTAGTTGCCGTACGTGGGCTCCTTAGTTGCAGCTCACAGGCTCCTTAGTTGTGGCATGTGGGATCTAGTTCCCCAACCAGGGTTTGAACCCAGGCCCCCTGCATTGGGAGCGTGGAGTCTTAACCACTGGACCACCAGGGAAGTTCCCTAACCTTGTTTGATTGAGCTGTGAGTTTAGCCAGTTACTTTTTTAATGGAACACCAATTTTACTTGAAAGAATGACTGACAGACTGCTTATTCACAGCAGGGCATTTGTTGGACATTTTCTCAAAAATGAACAAAGTAAGGCCATTGCTTTAAAAAAATTGATTTTTGTTGCAAGTGATAAAAATCAAGCTTTCAGATGAAAATTAGAATCTTGAAAACTTGTATCTGCTGCTGTGAGCTTATAGTTTTTCAATCTCAAGACTTTCCTGATAAAAGCAGTGGTGATGTTAAACATTTTGTATTTGTTTTTGATACTGTGTAGTGAAATGTTCCAACATTTGGAAAATAAGATAAGCCTAACTCAGTGAATTAATATTTTTCAAGTGACCAATGCATGATGGATACAAGAGTCATTCAGAGGCAAGATAGACCAGTGGATTTTAATGTGACAAAGTACAACTCGTTAATTGTGATTTTAGATTCCACATTGCAACTAATCTTTAAGAAACCGCTACTCATTGAGTTTTGGAGGAATGTTAAAGAATGTCCACAATTATCTGAAAAGCTTATTAAAATAATTCTCCTTTTATTGCCTGCATGTCCGTATAAGACCATGTTTTCTATATGTGCTTCAGCCAGAACAACATGTTGCAAGAGGTTTAATGTGGAAGCAGGTATGAGAATCCAGATGAGGAGATTTGAAACTGCGAGACAGTGCTGTTTTCCTCACTGTTGTTTTTGGGGGAGGCTGTCATTATTTTTCTAAATACATATTCATATTAACATGCAACAATTATTTTTAAATAAATTTAACAAATAATTTAAAAATTTCCTAGTTTTAGCTTCTAATACTAAATATCAATAGATATGATATTGAACAAGAACAAGAGCTCTTTTGTATCCCAGGTAATTTTTAAGAGGGTAGAGGGGCTCTGGGATCAAAAAGTTTGAGAATGCTGTTTTGGTGAAAGGGTCTGCATTTAGCTAAGGGAAAGTAGTATCTGACTCAGGCCTCACAAGATTCTTCTCCTTAGAATCTAATGTCTTTGTTTATAGGTTCAGGGTGTATGTTAGTGGTTTAGTGTTCGATGATGATAACATTTTTTGGTAAAATGTTATAAAATTTGGCTAGAGACATTTTGGCTAAACTCTATTTCAGTTAGAGAGATGAATTCTTTGTTAAAATCTATTATCAGTTAATTTGGTAGGCATATAGTCAGTGGTGTTTTAACAGTACATCGAATTAAATTTAATTTTTTTGTTTTAAGCATATATGCAGTGTTATGAACTATAGTAATATTAAAATGTCGGAAATTTCTTGCATTAGAAATTCTTCATACTTAATATAAAATATTATATATAGTATACATAAAGTCCCATCCCCATAAGAAGGGCACAACATGAACACACTCAGTTTCAAGATCTGAAAACCTTGACTATGCAAAAATAGACATGACAAGCAGGGAAGGACGTGTGTCTCTAGTAAGGATGGAAAAGAGGAAGATTTCCCGTAGCCAGACTGTTTTAAATATTTTTTTGTGCTGAAGTTAGAAAATGGAAAGCTTATCAAAGGGGCTGGGGTGGGGGAAAGTCTGCCTTCTGAATCTGTTCTTCCTTAGGCAGAGTGAGAGACGCCTCAACCAGTGCCGGGACTGTTTTTCAGTACTTTCATATAAGATGAATTAACACCATTTCTCTTCTTTTATCTGTTTAGCTTGTTGAACTAAAATTTGAAGCAAGTTCAGGCAAGGAGATAGTTAATGTGAGCCTTAGGGAGTAAATAAATATGTACTTTTTAATGCACTGAAACCTCAATCAGTTTTTCTGGGGGATGGAAATTTTTGCCTAATTGAATATCCAGTATCTATGTTTCCTTCACCACCTATTAAAGGTTTTCTATGTGCTAGAAGAGATGCCACGTCTAGTCTGGTTTCTGCCTTTAAGGAGCTCATAGCTTAGTGTATTTCACTCTGCTCTCCAGCAATAGTAAAGCTAGCGCATGAAAGATTATTGAACCTTCCTTCAAAGAATCAGACGTTTGTAGCCATCATTATTATTACTATTAGTTGTCTGTATAGTACATAGTATATTTGTTAGTTCATAGTGTCTCCAGGACATACTCAGTGTTACTTTTGGAGGAAAAAAAATAATTGTACTGTCAGGTGTCATTTGTCTAATTCTGCTAAAGTGAAAATGTTGAAAAATTCCAGGTAACAGTTTTGGTTAGATAGGCTCTAATTACTGTAATTTTTTTTTAATGTATATGTTTACTTTTCTTTTTGTCTGATTAAAAAAAATACATCTAAACCAAAACACTTGTTTCTCCTACTCTGTGATCTCTTTATCTCTGTGTTCATTATTCTGACATTCACTTAAAATCCTATGGATGTGGACTTATTTTGGGGACTCTACCCTCTGAATTTTACTTATCATTCTTGGCCTCTTAATGAGAGCCCAGAGCATATGTCTGTCCTTCTTTATCTCCTTTTTTTTATATATATATAAATTTATTTATGTTTTTGGCTGCGTTGTGTCTTTGTTGCTGCACGTGGGCTTCTCTAGTTGCAGCGAGCAGGGGCTACTCTTCGTTGCGGTGTGCGGGCTTCTCATTGCGGTGGCTTCTCTTGTTGCAGAGAATGGGCTCTAGGCACGCGGGCTTCAGTAGTTGTGTCTCACAGGCTCTAGAGCGCGGGCTCAGTAGTTGTGGCTCATGGGCTCTAGAGTGCAGGCTCAGTGGTGCACGGGCTTAGTTGCTCCGCAGCATGTGGGAATCTTCCTGGACCAGAGCTCGAACCCATGTCCCCTGTATTGACAGGCGGATTCTTAACCACTGTGCCACCAGGGAAGTCCTGTGGCCTTTTTTATCTTTTTGTCTAATGCTTCTCCACAGATGAAGCCCAGAGTTGTGTTAGTGAGAATCTCATAAGTACCCAAGCATGTAATCTAGTGGAAGGTTGTCAGTGGGGGGAGTTCAGCCTCCCTGTCTCTTTGGGAAACCAGTTGAGCTGGGGCGGGTGTCCCATCCCTGGCTCTGGGAGAGCAGACAGGTGTGGCACTTGTAGGCAGAAATGTTTGTGAAGGTCATTTAAAAGAAAAAATGGTGGGTGTGTCTTGGCAGTCATTTTACAGTTCCCAAGTGATTGTGATTTTTTTTGTTACTTCAGCATACTGAAGAACCATGAAGTGAACCTTGAGGATTCTTTTTTCACTTAAAATTACCTAGTGTCCCATATTTACAGGTGCTCGGTGACTTGGGGTATTGAATCAAGGAATCTGTTTCCTAGTGGAACACACTTGCACACCGTTAATCATCCTGTTTTATTTTGCATTGCAAACTTAGCTGGAGAGCTGGCAGCATTTTGAGCTTGGAATTTTGGTAGTGTCATGGTGAGGCAGCCGTACTTACCGCACCAAAAGTCACAACATTTGTTCTGATGAGTGTAAGTGAGAATGTACTTCTGGGAACGCGTGGGAGGTAATATTTGAAATCTGAACTCTGTCAAATGGTTGCCGTGCTCATGGAGAGGGGAGCATTATTTATTTAGGTAAGTATTTCTTGCTTACTTTTGCTGTGACAGGCATGATTTAGAAATTACAGAACAGTATTCTCAAATCTTTCACTGGAAGATGGGCAAAATGAAATTAAAGTGGAATAACATAGCACTTAATATTTCTTGTTAGTGTTTTTCTGTTTGTAACTTTAGGGAGAGAGAATGTGCCAGTTCTTAAATTTGAAAATATTTTACACTGTGGTAATAAGAGTATTTATTAAACACAGCTGTAAGATGATTACTGTTACTTGTACTTGGTAGGGACAGTATAGGTAGTGAGTAATAGCCTGGACTTTGAAATCAAACAGACCTAGTTTTAAATCTTGGTTTAGCAACTCCCTTGTGAGGAGGGAGGAATCATGAAACTCCTGGGTGCTGAGGACACTAATGACATGAGAGAGTCAAGTGCCGCAAACAGAGTATATGCTTAGTAAATATTCATTGCTATGTAGTATTTTTTTATTGCTAAAGTAAAATTTTATTTAAGAAAAGATAGTTCTAAACTCTGTGGGTTTCTATTTGAGACCGTTCAAAAGAGATTTTCTAACTTCTAAGGATGCAAACAAAAATTTTTAAGAAATGCATAGTTGGCACATTGGGTTAGAATCAGTTTATTTGGGTATGTGTTTTATGTATTTTGTATACTATATTGGGTCTCTTGTAACGTATCTGTGGGCCCAGGGCATTTATTCCCGTTTCTCAGCCTACAGGGATAATGTTATTCTCTTAAACAGGTTTTTTTTTTTAACATGACATTAGTCACTACATTTATATATTATATTTGATAATCCTCTGTCAGTTTTAATGTTCTTGTGGAAAGCTGACGTGCTATAGTTTTGGGGGGAGAGCCTATGATGTAAAGTCTGGGAAATACACGTCACTGCTTTGAGCCTTGCTTCTCATTCCTGAGCTGCAAAGCCTCTCACGGACAGGGATTTGTCTGTTACTTTTTTCTATCCTGTCAGTCAGGATGTATTGAACATTTCTTGAATGAGCAAGTGAATGAAGGAGAGCATAAAAGGCTCTAGTTAAATCAAAAGACATTAACGAGCGTGACTTCTCGGTTCTGTTTCTTAATTAACGTCGTGTTGTCAAACAGAAATCTTAGTTTATTCACTGGCACAAGCCCTTTTCATGTTTTTCCAGTTTGGTCAATAATGTACTTCCAAAGAAGACATGAATTTTTGTGTGGTTTACTTTTTATAGTTCATAACTAATAACTCTTTCTAAGAATTCAATATTATAACTTTCATAAAAGTTTTTCCCATTAATCAAGTATAGAGGCAGCATAGTATAAGAGAGGCAAAGAGCCAGGTTGCCTGGGTTCAAAGTTCAGATCGATCACTTTCTAGTTGTCCACACCTGGTCAAGTACCCAAACTTTTCTGGAACTATTTCCCCATCTGTAAAATGGGAATAATAGTAGTACCTATGTCATAGGTTTTTATGAAGATTAGTTGGATTTATATAAGTTCTTAGAATAGTGTCTGGTCCACAAATATACTGCTAAGTGTTTTCTATGTTTATGTGTAGGTGTACTCTTATTACTTTGATCTCAAACATACCCATAGAGCTATATATTTTTGACATTTTAATTAAAAATAGAAGAAAAATAGCAAAAGCCTATTTTAATTATGTAGGAAATAAAGTTTACTTAGTAAGTGAATGGCTGAATGTATAAGTCATAGGAATATAATTATCTATTGATCAAAATATTAAAGGTAGAACTTAATTACTGTGGTTATTCAATGTAGATACTTACATGTGTATCTACATTTGGTTCTTTTCCATGAAGTGATGTAAGGCTATGTTTTCTGGATAAGCATTTTTCTGAGACCATAAGTCAGGATATTTGAAGATAGAATCTGCAGTGTCTTCCCTGTATTTCAGAGAGGTTTGGACACGTCAAATTAAACAGTTTTTTTCTTCTCTTCCAGTTGTATCGAGATGCAATTGACATACAGCACTGTGTACGTTTCTGTATAGCATAATGATTTGACTTACATACATAATGAAATGATGACCACAGTAAGTTTAGTGAACATCCATCACCTCGTGTAGATACAAAATTAAAAAAAAGAAAAAAAAAGAGTTTGATGAGAACTCTTAGGACTTACTCTCTTAACTTTCATAGGTAACATACAGCAGCATTAATTATATTAACCGTGCTGTTCATTGCATCCCTACTACTTGTTTATCTTATAGCTGGAAGTTTGTGCCTTTTGACTCCCTCCATCCGGTTCGCCTTCCCCTCACAGCACCCTCTTCCCGCCTCTGGTGACCACAAATCTGATCTCTTTTTCTATGAGTTTGTTTTTTGGGGTATAATTGACCTACAGCACTATGTTAGTTCCTGGTGCACAACATAGCGACTTGATATTTCTATACATTACAAAATGGTCACCACTAGGGGCTTCCCTGCTGGCGCGGTGGTTAAGAACCTGCCTGCCAATGCAGGGGACACGGGTTCGAGCCCTGGTCCAGGAAGATCCCACATGCTGCGGAGCAGCTAAGCCCGGGCGCCACAACTACTGAGCCTGCGTTCTAGAGCCCGAGAGCCACAACTACTGAGCCTGCGCTCTAGAGCCTGTGAGTTACAACTACTGAGCCCATGTGACACAACTACTGAAGCCCGTGCTCTGCAACAAGGGAAGCCACCGCAGTGAGAAGCCCGCTCGCTGCAACTAGAGAAAGCCTGCATGCAGCAACAAAGACCCAACGCAGCCAAAAAATAAATAAATTAATTAAAAAAAATAATCACCACTAAACAATAGTTTTTTAATACCCACTTTAATAGAACTGTTAGATTTTTTTCATACATATCTGTTAAATATTTTAATCATTTTTTATTTAGAAAGGAAAACACTGATGGAAAAGAATAAAATAAAACAAAAACCATAACTGTAGATTTAATGGAATAATTAAATAATTCATGCATTCAGTAAATATTTGTTGAGCACCAGCTGTGTACCTTGTATCGTGCAAGGTTCTGGGGATTTGATGGTCAGCACAGAGCATATCTTTTAATAGAGCCCTACTTTATGAATGCATACAGGATACTTATGTAGAACAGTGGATCATTTCTGTTGCTTCCCTATTATCTCCCGTAAGAAAATTTTAATTGGACATTCCCTGACCTCCGGGGGTTGTTAAAAGTACCTGCAGAGAATTGCCGGAAACCTTGTAGAAGTGTGTAGGTGCCGTTACTGTAACCGTGGAGGAGCTGTGTAGGAGATTCTAATACGGCTCTGGTAGTGTAGGTGGTGGTGATTTTAGTTAAGGAATTTATTTGATATAAAAACTGCCAGCCTAGTGTCAGTCTCTTAGTCTATATTGGCTTCTTTTAGAACTGGAGCCAGGGCTTCCCTGGTGGTGCAGTCGTTGGGAGTCCACCTGCCGATGCAGGGGACACGGGTTCGTGCCCCGGTCGGAGAAGATCCCATATGCCGCGGAGCGGCTGGGCCCGTGAGACATGGCCGCTGAGCCTGCGCGTCCGGAGCCTGTGCTCTGCAATGGGAGAGGCCACAACAGTGAGAGGCCCGCATACCGCAAAAAAAAAAAAAAAAAAAGTGGAGCCAAACGTGAGCGTGTTAGGTGCTTTGTGGGGATGCAGGTAATTAGTAGGATAAGACAATGAACTAGGTAATACAAGGTCAGAGGTCAGAGGAAAGATTCATGGGGAAGGATAAGTTAAACAATAAACAAGAAAGCTAGAGATTCTGCACTTACTTTTTGTGACTATTTGACTTAGGCTAGGTTCTAATAAAGTTATATTTTGTAAATAAAATTTTCCTTTTTTAAAGGAAACCACTGAAGTTCTCTGTGATAAGTGTTTATTTCCATAGTTAAGGAAGAGAAAATTTCTTATCTTTGAAATAGGTATTAAAACTAACATGTGAATTAAGAAAGTCAGTTGAAACTCACTGTTAACATGGAAGTGACACTTGTACGTAGCTGAAGATTGCACTTTGTGTCCATCCTTTCTGAGGTTTCTAGAGAAGGAGAATGTCAAGGTTGAAGGAATCTAAAGTTTGTAATTATTTGAAGTAATTGCTTTGGAAGAATGCAGCACAGTGCATATCCATCTAATTTTTGTGTGCTTGGTTTTAATAAAATCTATCTTAACTTGAAGAGGACATTTTCCTTTTTCTTTTTTTTTTTGCGGTACGCGGGCCTCTCACTGTTGCGGCCTCTCCCGTTGAGGAGCACAGGCTCCGGACGCACAGGCCCAGCGGCCATGGCCCACGGGCCCAGCCGCTCCGCGGCATGTGGGATCTTCCCGGACCGGGGCACAAACCCGTGTCCCCTGCATCGGCAGGCGGACTCTCAACCACTGCGCCACCAGGGAAGCCCAAGGAGGGCATTTTCACAGGAGTTGGCAAACTTTCTCTTTAAAGAACCAGAGAGCAAATATTTTAGGTTTTGTGAGCTATATGGTCTCAGTCACAAGTATTCAGTTCTGCCGTTGTGGCATTAAGCAGCCAGAGACAGTGGGAACAAGGGCGCATGGCTGTGCTTCAGTCAAACTTCATTTACACAAACAGGCAACAGGCTGCATTTGGACCATATCTTGCCTGTCCCTTTACTATAAATAGGAAGATGCTGCAGTATTTTTTTTTCCATTTTCATAGTTTTACCTTATTTTAAAAAGTGTAAGATTCAATAAAATACTCAATTACAAGACTGCAGAAGCATTGCTATACAGAGAAATCTAAGACTTCTGAAACAGAATTGTTGCCATTATTTGCTCAGAAAGGTCATCAGCTGGTATAAGACAGTTCAAATTTTATGTATGAAAGGAAGCTTAGGAGTTTGATTTTGAAACTTATGGAAGTGCAAGATGTTTAAAAGTTAAAAATTCTAAGCAAAAGGTCACAGCCTGCACCTATTATGATTACAGCTTCATTGGAGACATCAATAGGTTATGCTTGAGTAGTTTTCTGGAGGTTTTTTTTTTTTCCTTTTTAATTCTAGTCTCTATTTTCCGTTTTTTAGAAAAGGAAGATAGATTTTGTGCAGGTTATTAATACATCACTTTTCTAGCCAGCAAAGTGTGGTTTCAAAGTTTTATCAGTTATCTGCAAAATATCTCCCTTGAGTATGTCAGGTTTTCCTTTACTTGATTTATTGTGCTTACTGTAGAAAAGCATTGAGAAAGACCCATGTCATGTGGATGTTACTGCTAAATATTCAAGTAATGTGGCATATAGATAGAGATGAAAACTTCTTGTTTTTATAGAAAAACCATCTATTTTATGTTTTAGTTAAAGTAATTTTTCTCATCGACAGTTTTGTTACTGTAATTTAAATGAGTTTATGGAGAAAAACAATCAGTTTATTCTTCAGTTACGATAACTTAATCGCCAGCTGTTAAAGAACGGGTGACGTAATCAAGTGGGGAGCAATGTGACCTTTTTATCTCCTTAGCTGCAGCTCTAAAGATTTAAATAGGAATGAATAAATCTCAGTGTTCCTCTAAAAGCTAAATATGCTGTAATTAGAAAAATGGTATGGATACTCTTAAAACAGTTACTTGCTCTGACACATACGTATCATAGATTTTATGTTAGTGCATTCACCGAAATAGAACGTGGAGCCTGAAAACTGTGATAACCAGACTTGTTCCTTCCTGTGGCCAGCCTTTTCTTCCCTTAAAAGGAACCAGGCATCTTTATGCCACTTTCAGTATGTCTCATTCTGAAGAGCAGCAGTATCCCAGAAGGGCAAATTGGGCAAGAAGCTAATACAGAATTTAGGTCTCTGCCGCAGATGTTCTCTAGAGACTTCGGAACCCTGAACGAAAACCTTTTTATTTCTCCTGTGAATGTTCAGATACCTGATAAAAAGGAACAAACATATAAATAACTGATTTGGGGGACTTCCCTGGTGGCCCAGTGGGTAAGACTCTGTGCTTCTGCTGCAGGGGCAGCACAGGTTTGATCCCTGGTCGGGGAACTAAGATCCCGCATGCCTTATGCCCAAAAAACCAAAGCATAACACAGAAGCAATATTGTAACAAATTCAATAAAGACTTTAAAAATGGTCCACATCAAAAAAGTCTTAAAAAAAAAAAGCTGCTTGGGAACAGAGGGAGCCACCATGTCTCAAGTGAGCCTTGGAACGGGGTGGAGTAATTGTGAGTCTTTAGATGAGGATTGGGGTTAATTTGACTTATGGGAAACGTGTCTTTTGTATTTAGGAATCTTTTCTGAAAATTCTGAACTGAGAGCTAGCTGTGATGAAGAAGAGAGGTTGGAAGGGGCTCTAAAAGGAGACCAAGGATCTTGGAAAACAAACTGCAGCTTTGACTAGCTTAACTCTCCGTTGACCTGGAGTACGTTTGTGAGGTGGATTTTGTTTCCTGCACGTTGAAATATAAGTAGAATGTTTTATATTTTTCTCCCTGGGAATGGGGCTATATGAGGAGGTCAAGAGGAGCAAAAACAAATTGCTTTTAAACTTAGCTGCAGATTGATTTTCCCCTCTCTTTTGGATTAATGGTCTTCAGTGTGCGTAAGATGTTGGGAAGCAGAAAACGTGTAAAGCATCAGTGCTATTTTTAGCTAATGACGTCTAAAGGTAATGGTAAGCCTTCCTTAAGCAGTTTCAAAAGAAAAGGGCTCTGGGTATAAATCTATCAGGCAGGGTTCTCCAGAGAAGCAGAACCTACAGGGTGTATGCAGATACATATCAGAGCATAGTTGTTACAGGAATCAGCCCATGCTGTTCTGGAGGCTGAGAAGGCCCACAGTGCGCCGTGTGCAGGCTGGGGAACAGGAGAGCCAGTAGCGGAATTCAGTCCAAGTCAGACACCCTGAGACCTGGGGCGGGGGTGGGGGGAGGGGTACGTCCCGTGGTCCAAGGCCCAAGAACCTGGAGAGCCATCGTCCTAGGACAGGAGCCGTGGATGTCTCATCTCAAGTTGAGAGTGAATTTGCACTTACCTCTGTTTCGTTGAGGCCCTGAACTACTGGATGATGCCCGCCGCCACTGGTGAGGACAGTCTTCTTTTTTTTTTTTTCACAGTACGTGGGCCTCTCACTGCTGTGGCCTCTCCCGTTGCGGAGCACAGGCTCCGGACGTGCAGGCTTAGCGGCCATGGCTCACGGGCCCAGCCGCTCCATGGCATGTGGGATCTTCCCGGACCAGGGCACGAACCCGTGTCCCCTGCATCGGCAGGCGGACTCTCAACCACTGCGCCACCAGGGAAGCCCGAGGACAGTCTCCTTGACGCAGTCCGCTGATGCAAATGCTAATCTCTTCTGGAGACACCCTTACAGACACATCCAGAAGTCATGTTTTACTGTCTATCTGGGCATCCCCTTAGCCCAGTCAAATTGACACATCCAGTCAATCATCACAATACCCAAAGGAATTGAAAGCAGGGACTACAACAGATATTTGTATATGCATATTCATAGCATTATTCATGATAGCCAAGAGGTGGAAGCAGCCCAAGTTCCATCAACAGATGCATAGAAAAAATTTTGGGTGTACATACATACAATAAGATGTTTTTCAGGCTTAAAAAGAAGTAAATTCTGACATATGCTACAGCATGGGTGAATCTTGAGGATGTTATGATAACTGAAATAAGCCAGTTACAAAAGGACAAGTATTGTGTGATTCCACTTATATGAGGCACCTGGAGTAGTCAGATTCATAGAAACAGAAAGTGGAATGTTGGTTGCCACTGGCTGGGGTAGAGGGGGATGGAGAGTATTGTGTAATGGGTACAGAGTTTCAGTTTTGCAAGATGAAAAAAGTTCTGGAGATGGATGGTGTTGATGGTTCTAAAGAAAGAAGGGCTGGGAACGATGACCCAATGTCTAGACAGGTCTCAGCTTGTGAAACTTTAAGATGAACGGCTCAAAGAGGCGCTAGACTTTTGATCACTGTCATTATAGAACAATCCCATTCTGCCTACCCTGCTTTACCCATTAGCTGCTTGGAGAACTTGCTGAAGGGAACTCTATTCTCATTGTGGCTTATTATGAGGATCATAATTCTAAGTTCAGTGACTACATTTTTGGCTTAGAATGAACTCAAAATATCTATGACCATGAACAAGCCCTTCCTCCTTGCCTGCTCTAGACTTTCTGGGTAAACTTGAAGTTTTGAGTATTGACCTCCATAGATATCATAAATGTTCTTGCCTTTGCAGATTAGGCTATAGAACCCGTGTCCCCTGCATCGGCAGGTGGACTCTCAACCACTGTGCCACCAGGGAAGCCCCTGGTTTTTTTAAAAAATAAATTTATTTATTTATTGTATTTTTGGCTGTGTCGGGTCCTCGTTGCTGCGTGGGCTTTCTTTTAGTTGTAGTGAGCGGGGGCTACTCTTCTTTGTGGTGCGCAGGCATCTCATTGCAGTGCCTTCTCTTGTTGCAGAGCACGGGCTCTAGGCACGTGGGCTCAGTAGTTGTGGCCCGCAGGCTCAGTAGTTGTGGCTCATGGGCTCTAGAGCACGGGCTCAGTAGTTGTGGTGCACGGGCTTAGTTGCTCCACGGCATGTGGGATCTTCCCGGACCAGGGCTCGAACCCGTGACCCCTGCATTGGCAGGTGGATTCTTAACCATTGTGCCACCAGGGAAGCCCCTTACGTAGTGTTTTGATCTTCTTTCATGCATGTATGTATGTGTGTGAAAGTATACACATATTTTTATATGTATAGATTCATACTATATGTATTTTAATACCTATTTTGAATATTTTTTAAGGAATTCAGGGCTTAAGTATTTTTTGCTGGGCAATCAAAATGATGGTAAATCATCAACTTTTTATTCACTTTGTATACTTAGACCTTCTTTTCATATAGCTTTAAGGAAGTAATGCTTTAAAACTTATAACTAACACTCAGTTTGGAATTAATATAATAATAGATTATCCAAGGAGTTGTATTACAGTGTTCTCATGCAGACTTGTTAATGAATTAGGACATGTGGTAGGTTAGAAACCCATTTATTTAGTTGTATTTTTTCGAAATAACAATTTATAAATTATTTTACTTAGATAATGAAAGTTTTTCAAAATATTTTATTTCCAGAGTCTTAGTTTTGAAAAGCAAAAAGGAATAGTTATTTGTCAGAAAATTAGAGGAAAGATAGTATGTCAGCCCTTTAAGTGTGTCCCATATTACTATGGATTAATTTTGTATCTTTTTGAAATTATGATATTTTTTGTTGTTGCCAGATACCTCAGCTTCTAAGCTTAGATTTGTACGTGTAATACATGCTTTCAATAATTAAACACAGATGCATTTGTTTTTCCTTTGTAATTGTACCATAAGCTTTTACCTTCTAGAAATTTCAGCAACAGAGTATTCTTTAGTCATCCCCTGGGTGCTGATCCTAGAGTTACCATTCAAGTTCCCAGGGAGGGAGATTTGTAATAATGAATGGCAGTGCACCAGGCCATTGCACTGTTGCTTCATCAGCATAAAATGGTAACTAAGTCCTGTTATCTCAGCATTATGTCCTGCTGAGGAATTTTGTTTGCTTAACTGACCAACGACGAGCATCTCTTGTTGAATACTTTTAACACAGATTAATAATGAGGTTTCATCAATAAATATTAGTATCTAGCAGCTATCCCCATTACCTTTCTACTTAAAACATCCTATGGACTGGGAAAGCAGTTACTGGGAAAACAGAAATCATTAGAGTCTGAGTCAGGGCTTGAGAAGGGATCTTCAGTTCTAGACTTTGAAAGCATATGATGATTAAGACGTGGTCTTGCTCTGAACTCTTCAGGGGCCTACAGTTTACTGGGAGGCAGAAGAGCAGCAATTAATTACTGTGGGGTGTGCTGGGGACAGTTAGTACAGGGGAATGCGAGGTGCTGCCAGCTGGCCCTATTTGGTCTAGCGGCCGCTGGCCAAGTGTGGTAATCGCACACTTCGAATGTGGCTAGTGAGTCTGAGGAACTGAATTTATTTTATTTTATTTTATTTCAGTTACTCCAAGTTAAAATTTTAAAACTCATACTTGATTCATTTATGGGAAAACTTTTAAGACTGTTTGGAATCATTTGAGTCTGTGAATCTGTTTTTCAACTGTAAATTTTATGAACTCTGTATACAGATCAAGTATTTTTGATGGAAGTTTAGGATCTGAATTGAGATATGCTATGAAATACATGCTGGATTTTGAGGACTTAGTCCAGAGAAAATAAAATACCTCAATAATTTTGATATTCATTATACAGTTAAATGCTAACATTTTGAATATTAGGTTGAATGAATGAATATACTATTAGAATTCATTTCACCTCTTTATTTTTACCTTTTTAATGTGGTCACTGGCAAATTTTAAATCACCTGGCTCGTGTGATACTCGTGTTAGCGCTGCTCTAGAGGCACAGGAAGTCTACGACTTCTGCCCTTGAAGAATAGAGGGGCATCTCAAAGAGAAAGTGATCTTTGAACCAACTCGTTACGGTTTATATGTGGTTCACGGGTTGGTGGTTGGGAACAGTGTGTTGTAGATAGAGGGATAAGGATTTGAATGTGTAAAAAGGGAAAATAGCATGACATTAATAGAATTGTGAGTAACATGGGGGTTTTGGACAAAGAATGTAAAAACAGTCGCAATAAAAGGCAGAAAAGATTGTTTGGGACTGAAGATTTTAGGAGCCTTCAATTCTCTGCTGTGATATTTGAACTTCTACAGTCAGTGAAATATTCATTGATGTTTTTGAAGTGGGTGAGTAACGAGATCAGATTTGTTTTTGGAGAATAACTCTTGGGACTGGAGGGTCAGTTCGACAAGGTGAAGAAGTGGGACTTGTCCTCACTTATTCACCACCTCGATTAAGGTGGTTGTCTTGGGATAGGAGAGGAAGGAATTCAAGACAGAGTAGGGGGAAGAGTTAGTAGAAGCTCATTGGGGTGAAGAGAAGAGACACAGGGTGACTTTGAGATCTCCCCCTGAGGAGCTCGTGATGCCGTTGTTTGAACTGGTGAGGATACTAGGATAGTGTGTTACGGACAGAGGTTGAGGCCGAGGAGGTGATGAGTCTGAGCGTCTGGAGGGTCCACGCCAGGAGGTCTTTCACAACACATCTGCTGTGCAGGGGAGGGAGGTGGGTGTTTGAGAGAGAGTTTGATGTTTTTGAAGCAGTGGAGTCAGTTAAGATTTCCCAGGGAGACTGTAAACACAGGAGTAGGAAATTAACTTTAGTGCATGGATTTCCTGATAGCTTCTTTAGTTCTATAAAGGTAATTTTCCCTTAAGAACATCCTGAGTGTTTACCGTGCGCGAGTGCTGTGCTTGGCGCCAAAGACGAAGCGAGAAACCAGGCAGACGTTTCTGCGTGAAAGGCGATCAGGCTCCAGAGGGAAAGGCCGGCAGCCCATGTGGGATGACACTGCGGTGTCGTAAGGTCCACGACAAGCTACAGGGTAGTTGGGCCCAGGAAGGACCCACGTGAGGACAACAGAAGCTGACACTGGAGAGCTGTGGGCTTGATCTCCAAGGGGAAGTTTGTCACTTGTCCCTTTTTGGCAGATCTTTTACTTACGATAAACCTCCCAACTGTACACACACCCCCTCACGACTATGTATGTGTTGGGCTCCAGGCCCCTGGGCTCTTCACTTGGTGTCTGTCAGCTGCTATCTACCCACCCTGGAGGTCCAGAGTCCTGAACCACAGCGATTTCTGTTGATGGCGTGGCCCGGTTGCCCTGTTGGCAGCGGTTACGGCAGGTTTGGTGGCACAGGAATGACTCCAGTGTGTTTGTGTGGTTCCCAGAAACGAGCATCCGTCAGGTCTCCGCGCCTTCCCGCCTGGGACCTGCCTTGTTTATGTCTGTTGGGGAGGAGGCGTAAGTGATGGACCTGTGATGACGTGAAGGGCTCCTTCAGGTCGTTGGCCACGGTCCGCGGAGCAGGGGGAGGACAGAAGCCAGGTGGAATGGGAACCTTTAGTAGCTGAATGTGAGACAGCAAGCCCCGGAGGAGTTGGGCAGCCTGGGTTGCAATAACTAGAAAACCAGTAAGAAAAAGAATTTATTTACCATGAAAATAATATCTGTGAAAGCTTTTCACAGCACTGGATTCACTTAGCTACCAGTTATGTTTCATTATTGAAAGACTCTGCTTCATTTCCTTGTGTTATGTCAGCTTAAACACTAAGACCGTGAGTGTTCTTGGAGGGTCCTCACCGCTTCCTGGCGTCCCTGGCTTCCTCCTGCTTTCCTTAAAGATGCAGTTAAACCTGCCGGGAGCCTTTTCCCGAGCACCCCATCTCACCCTCTTCTCTCTGTTTATTGCTGCTTCTCTGTATAACTCTCAGCTCCTGTCCCTGGAGTCGTGTTCTGCCTGTCTCTTCCTCTTTTCTAGGCTGCTGGCCCTGAAGGACAGAGACTGTCTTATGTTCATCTCCCACCTGGCTCATAATTAGTTCTTAAACGATAGTTAAATAAGTGAGTTGCAGAAAATATCAGAGTACTGTACAGAGCTTGAAATCTCAGTGCAGCCATGCTTTAAGATATGAACACTTCAACTTGCAAGTGTTTGTATTTAAAAATTATTAAACAGAGGGTAATATATTTCCCTCCTCCCCCTAAAATTTGACTTTAAGTGAGAATATTGTCTTTTGGAAAGTTGCATTTTCCAGTTTAAAGTTGATGTCCAGGGCTTCCCTGGTGGCGCAGTGGTTAAGAATCCGCCTGCCAATGCAGGGGACACGGGTTTGAGCCCTGGCCCGGGAAGATCCCACATGCCGCGGAGCAACTAAGGCCGTGCGCCACAACTACTGAGCCTGCGCTCTAAAGCCCGCGAGCCACAAGTACTGAGTCTGTGTGCCACAACTACTGAGCCCCGCGCGCCTAGAGCCCATGCTCTGCAACAAGAGAAGCCACCGCAATGAGAAGCCCACGCACCACAATGAAGAGTAGCCCCCACTCGCCACAACTAGAGGGAAGCCTGCATGCAGCAACGAAGACCCAATGCAGCCTAAAATAAATAAATTTAATAAATAAATAAAGTTGGTGTGCAATTTTCAGTTGTGAAACTGAAACAAATTTCAGTCCTATTTTAACTAAATATTGGCTTGTTGACCATATTTTTTCTTTTTGTCCTCCTTCTGTTAACTAACCCGATGTTATTATAATTAGCAATTATGGTAAAGCAGAGTTTAAGCAGGTAAATTACCAAAGGCACATAAATGTCATTTTTCCACATGAATTAAAATAGAATTTAAAAAGTAATTAGAATTCCGTTTTGGAGTTTGATACTTTGGTATATGTTTTTTTCCCCATAAATCTAAATCTAACGGTATGATTATAGGCTGCGGGGACTGATTATTCCGTAATATAAATGACTGATTATTCAGTAATACAGATATAATTTGTCATTTATCGTAAGGTAGATATAATACTTAAGTATTAGTACAGATTAGCATATGCTAATTAAGAAACAAGAAGTGTAGCTAATATGTATTCTCCTGTTCTCTGAAGTTTATTTTAGAAACAGTGACTAAATGTCAAAAGTAAAGAGGGCCAAATCTCAGTATTTTTGGTATGAAAGTAAGAATTCCGGTACAATCGAAGTTTAAAGTTACCTTCTTTGTATATGGCTCCCCAGTTTTTCCTTTCTGTGGACAGTGGGAAGACTATTTTCGTCTGCATATAGATAGAAGTGGAACAGGCCAGGTCTTTTTTTAAATATTAAATTGGGTCATGTGCAGAGGTACTGGTCCCAGTTCAGTTGTTAATTAATGACAGATATGACCCATAAAATTAACTTTGTTTCTGTGTTCTCCTTTTAAAGATTTTTTTTTTGGTATGAAAAATCCACTCATTTTTGTTCGTGACAGTTCATGAACAAGGCTGCTTGTTCAGTTTAAGTGTGTAATACTTAAGTCTTATAAATATTTGAGAACTAATTTTTATTTGATTCATATATTGGAAGTACTTCTTGTTGCTTATTCTTTTAAGACTTCTTCCTTTGAATTATCTGCAGAGTAAGAAGCTGGTGGTATGGACTTAAGAATTGTCTTTAAGTTTTTTATGTTTTTTGTGATACAAGTGTATTGGACCAGGGACCCGGTTTGCCCTAAGTTCACTCAGAAAGATTGAGTATCTTCTGAATAATAGTATACATGAAAATCACGTAGGGTACTTAGAAATACAGATTCTTGACCCCCACCCCCATTACTCTCCACCCCCAGTAACAAGACTTTTAATCAGCACCCCTAGATGAGTCTGTTATAGATGATCCATTGACCATCCCTTAAGAAACACTAGTTTGTATAGTGTTAATACTATTGCTGTCACTTTATGAGTCCAGTAGACTAGACAGATGCCCCAGATTCTTGTCCTAATCAAACTCTATGGGTAGTAATTCTCATTGTGATGAAATTAGGTAATAAAGCACATAGAAAAAAATATAATTACATTATGCAGAGAAAACTGATTTTTTTTTTTTTTGGCCATGCCTAGTGGCTTTGGGGATCTTATTTCCCCGACCAGGGATTGAACCTGAGCTCTCAGTAGTGAAAACGCCAAGTCCTAACCCCTGGACCACCAGGGAATTCTCGAGAAAATTGATTTAAAAATTTTTTAATTTTAATTTAAAATTTTTTCTTCCAGTTTTAATGAGATATAATTGGCATACAGCACTGTGTGAGTTTAAGGGGTACATTATGATGATTTGGTTTACGTACGTCATGAGGAGATGATCTCAGTAAGGTTAGTGAGCATCCGTCTTCTCACATAGATACAAAATATAAAAATAGAGAAAAAGTTCTTTTTGGGATGAGAACTCTTAGGATTGACTTTCTTAACAACTTCCATATGTAACAGACAGCAGCGTTCATTATATTTAACATGCTGTACACTGCACTCCTAGTACTTCTTTATCTTATATACCTTTGATCACCTTCATCCAGTTTCCCCCATGGCAACCACAAATCTGATCTCTTTTTCAATGAGTTTGTTTATTTGTTTGTTTTTGAAGTATAATTGACCTACAACACAATAATAGGTCCTGTTACACCACATAGTGACTCACTATTTCTATCTTCTCTTCCCTTGTGTGACTGCATGACTGTCTTTATTGCTGTGTTTGGATTTCTTTCTCTTTTTTGTGTGTATCTATTATAGATTTTCGGTTTGTGGTTACCACAGGGTTTACACCTATCTATCTATGATTATTTTACGTTGCTGATCTCTTAAGTTCCAACGCATTTTACAACCCTGCCTTTTTACTCCCCTCCCTCCCAGGTTGACTGTTTTTGACGTCGTATTTTACACCTTTTCGTGTTTTGTGTCACTCACTTACTGTGGATAAGATGATTTTACTGCTTTTGTCTTTTCACTTTGCTACTAGCTTTATATATGGTTGATTTACTACCTTTACTGTGGATTTGCCTTTACCTTTCATAATCTTCGTGTTTCTAGTTGTGGCCATTTTCGCTTAGAGAAGTCCCTTTCACATTTCTTGTAAAGCTGGTTGGGTGGTGCTGAACTCTCAGCTTTTGCTTGTCTATGAAACTTTTGATCTCTCCATTAGATCTGAGTGAAAACCTTGCCAGGTACTCATAATGTTTTAGCTTGTTCTTCTTCATACTTTAAAATTTTAAGTTGGAAGTTAGATGCACTTTTATATTTTGCTTTTCTCATTAACCTCATAATTTTTTTTTTTTTGGCGGTACGTGGGCCTCTCACTGCTGTGGCCTCTCCCATTGCGGAGCGCAGGCTCAGCGGCCATGGCTCACGGGCCCAGCCGCTCCGCAGCATGTGGGATCCTCCCGGACCGGGGCACAAACCCGTATCCCCTGCATCGGCAGGCGGACTCTCAACCACCGCGCCACCAGGGAAGCCCATCCTTGACTTTTAAATACCATCTTTTCCTGTCAGGCTGTCTACTTCTGACTTTCTGTTTCCTTTACTGGATCCTCTTACTTTGCTTAGTACCTTAATTATATTAATTGCATCAGTAGTTGTAGTAACACCACCAGAGGTCATCGTGCCAGACCTCAGGCTAACTTCATGCCTGTTTCCTCACTTTACCTCGTAACGCAGCTGCGTGGTGCTCCCCAGGGGCCTGTCCTCCCCCACCCCCGCCCTCTGTGCGCTCCCTTAAGGTCTGGCCCCACCAGTATGCTGATGACTTTTATGTTTTTAGCACTGATTCTGTACTGAGCTCCCAATCTGGGTACCTGACAGTCTGAGCGTTTCCACCTGGACTTGAAAAGGAGTTCCAACCTCCTACAATCTAAATGGAACTCCTCTGTGTTCCTCTCTTTATCCTGTTCTTCATCTTGACATTATTTAACCCGTGGTTAAAGACACACACACCAAAAAACATGCTTCACATAAACAGACATACAATCTGCATGTTAATGTAACTTCTAATTGTTTCCTGCATCTGGCCCTGCTTCTCTATTCCTACTCTTCTTGGCCTGTTGCCTCTCTCATCTTCTGTCTGTACCGACCTCCTAACTGATCGCTGCCTCTAATTGTGTTCATCTAAAATCTGCAGTATTTCAAAATTTTGACTCAGAATATACTTCCTGGCTTAACTTCTCCAGTTATTCCCTAAATGCTGCTGGGTAACGTCTGCTTTTGAACATGACACACAAACTCTCCTTGTTCTGGCATTTGCTTCTCTTTACATCTTTCTCGTGCCTCTCCTCTCACCTGCCCTCTGAGTCGGCATCCTTCCCTGAATGCACCGTGCTTTTCAGACGTTTGTTCTTCTGCCTCCTGTGTCCCCTGCTTTGACCTGGCTAATTCTGATGTATTCATTTCTGAGGCTTATTCCCATGGTTCCAAGTCTCTTCGATTTTGCTCCTACACTGTCCCATGTGTAGCTCTAGCATGAGGTCTGTTATGCATTTAAATGACCTTTGTTTCACGTTCTTTTACTACATTATGAGGTCCTAGAAGACGAAGACTCATTTTTTAATCATATTTGTAACCTTAGCACTGCTGAGGGTTTGATGCTTAGTCCACTTTTAGTCCTGTCTTAAATGGTGACACAGTTGTCCATCCTTGTTCCCAAACTAGAAATGTGAATGATTTCCTAGTTTCCTCTCTTTATCACATGTAACCGTTTCCAAGTCCTTCAGTTTTGCTTTTACTTGGGTATATATGTTTGCATTCTTTCGTTCACTTGTTTGTTCATTCAACAAATTTCCTTCAGTGCTACTGTATGCAAGGCTGTGAACTAACTATACTGTGTGCCAAACATTGCATTGAATTTGTAGAATGTACAGATTAATTTTATGAGAAGGAACACAGTTACAAAATTAAGGAACAACAACAGTTTATCTAGAAGTATTCCTCATTTTTTTAAGCTTATTTTTTTTTAAAGCTTTTTGTTAAACTTATTAACTGTGTTTTAACAGTTCTTAGTATGAATGAGATTTTAAAAATTCTGTTACAGTTTCTAACTTGTCATTGCTCATGTATCAGAAACTGATTAAATGATCTTTTTATCTGGCCAACTTATTAAACTTCTAAGTAGTTTTCATGGACTTAGATTTTCAAATATTCATTATGTCAGTGACAGATATCAGGGTTGTTCTCCTACTGGGTATTTATGCGTTAACTCATTTTTCGTGTCTCAGTACATTTCATATCTTAGTATTGCACATTTGTTGAATAAAAGCCGTGATACTTGGCATGCTGGGATTTTTCTTTTTTCGGCTGGGCTGTGTGGCTTGCGGGATCTTACTTCCCTGACCAGGGATTGAACCCAGGCCCTGGCAGTGAAAGCGCCAAGTCCTAACCACTGGACTGCCAGGGAACTCCCCCTGGAATTACTCTTGACTTTAATGAAAATGCTTCTATCAGTGTCTTGCTGAGTATGATGTTTATTTTGAATAATAATTTTAAAAATCAAATTAAGGAGGCATCACCTGTTCCTCACTTGCTAAGAGATTTATCCTGAATCCATGTTGAATTTTATCAGTAGCTTTGTTGGTATCTGTGGAGATGATCAAGTTAATCTGTTAATGTAAAGAATTACAGTAAGAGATTTCCAGAAGACAGACTCCCTTAATATTTCCACTTTTTCCTGATTTATTTAATACATTGCTAGATTTGAGTGCTAATGTTTTATTTAGTATATTTTCATTTATATTTATAAGTGACATTGGTTTGTACTTTTCTTTCATTTAATTCTCTGCTTTTGTTTCAGAATTATGCTAGCCTTATAAACTTTGTTAAGGCATTTCAGTTTTTTTTAATTGGGAAAACTGTTTACATTTGAATTGTTTAAACAACAGGAATTAGTTATTTCTTAGAGCCGTAGTACAGTGTGTCTCTAACATTGTTTAGAAAGTTGCTGTTTCTTGGTGTCTTTATTTCCCCAAGTCTAGTGAAGTATCAGGAGCAAAGAACTTTAACACTTGTTGAATTTTCTAGATAAGGTCCTGGGAAATGATTTACTATATAGAATTACTTGTTATACTAACAGGGTTGGTTTTAGTCAGAGAAGCACTGTTATCCAGCTAAGTCATCAGGATATGGAATTAGTCTAGAAGAGAAACACATGGAAATCTGTCTTCATGGATAGATTTTCTTCATAGAAAAATGCTGTTTGGTGATAGTCTAAATTCAAAGCTAACATTTATAGAAAAACAGTCTAATTTGTATCACTGAGTACAATATTTGCATAATTACCATGTTTAAAAAGACCAAAGGTAACCATTTTATAAATGTATTCAGGTCTCGGGTTAGTTTTACTATTTTCTTTCATTTTTATTTTTCTATTTTTGGCTGTGTTGGGTCTTCATTGCTGCACGCAGGCTTTCTCTAGTTGCGGCGAGCGGGGGCTACTCTTCTTTGCGGTGCACGGGCTTCTCATTGTGGTGGCTTCTCTTGTTGCGGAGCACGGGCTTTAGGCCTACGGGCTTCAGTAGTTGTGGCTCGTGGGCTCAGTAGTTGTGGCTCGCAGGCTCTAGAGCGCAGGCTCAGTAGTTGTGGTGCACGGGCTTAGTTGCTCCGCAGCATGTGGGATCTTCCCGGACCAGGGCTCGAACCTGTGTCCCCTGCATTGGCAGGCAGATTCTTAACCACTGCGCCACCAGGGAAGTCCCTACTGTTTTCTTTTGTAAAGCTTATTCTGTAATTTAGATTCATTATAATTAATTTATAGGCAAATAATATTTTAGCAGTTAAAGTACTTTAATTTCAATAAAACTGATTCAGTGTATCCATCCACATTTCCCTTTTATAAAATTTTTATTAGCATATAGTTGATTTACAGTGTGGTGTTAGTTTCTGCTGTACAGCAAAGTGAATCAGTTATACGTATACATATATCCACTCCTTAATTTTAGATTCTTTTCCCATATAGGTCATTACAGAGTGTTAAGTAGAGTTCCCTATGCTATGCAGTAGGTTCTTATTAGTTATCTATTTTATATCTAGTAGTGTGCATATGTCAATCCCAGTCTCTCAATTTATCCCTCCCTCCCTCTTCCCCCTTGGTAACCAAAAGTTTGCTTTCTGCATCTTTGACTCCATTTCTGTTTTGTAAATAAGTTTATTTGTACCATTTTTTTAGATTCCACCTATAAGCAATATCATATGATATTTGTCTTTCTCTGATTTACTTCACTCAGTATGGCAATCTCTAGGTCCATCCATGTCACTGCAGGTGGCATTACTTCATTCTTTTTCATGGCCGAGTGATATTCCATTGTATATATATACCACGTCTTCTTTATCCATTCCTCTCTCAGTGGACATTTAGGTTGCTTCCATGTCTTGGCTATTGTGAATAGTGCTGCTATGAACATAGGGGTGCATGTATCTTTTTGAATTATAGTTTTCTCAGGGTATATGCGCAGGAGTGGGATTGCTGGATCATATGGTGGCTCTATTTTTAGTTTTTTAAGGAACCTCCATACTGTTCTCCACAGTGGCTGTGTCAGTTCACATTCCCACCAGCAGTGCAGGAGGTTCCCTGTTCTCCACACCCTCTCCAGCAGTTATTGTTTGTCGATTTTTTGATGATGGCCCACATTTCCCTTTTTTAATTCAGTGTTTTCAGGTGTCCATAAAACTATGGGTATATTATAGAAGTAATTGAACGTCTGAATAATTCTAGGACTAATATGGCAAAGGTTCTCAACCAGGGGCAGTTTGTCCCCATGAGACATTTGGCAGTGTCTGGAGACTCTAATTGTCACAGTGAGGGGAAGCCACTGTCATCTGGTGGGTGGCAGCTGGAGATGCTAGTGAACATTCTACAATGCCCAGGATAGCCTCCCACAAAAAGAATGATCTCTTCCCAAATGTTAGTGGTGCTGAGGTTGAGAAACCCTCTTGTAAAAGGAAAGATGTATACACAAATACAAACACACAGTATTAAAAAGGCGTTCTCAGACGTGCACTTTTTCTTTCAGCAATTATAATTCTAACTTAATACAGTTTACAATGTCCTTATGCAAAGTGTATGAAGAGCATTCTGCTCTTGACTGACATCTAGTGAGACATTTAAAAATAAAAAGTAAAACTGAAGGTTGAGACTGAATAAGCGTGTAAATCAGAGTTACTACTAATTGTTTTTCCAGTCTTAGGAAATTCACAAATAAGTAGACTAGGAAGAGAGGAAAGACTTGTTTATGGCTGCTGAGAAATTATAGCTGAGAAGTAGTATGTGGTAAATTCTTACCTGAAGTATTGTATCTCCTTTGTCTTTTACTTATATTCTTGATTAATATTAGAGCTTAGGATATGAAATCGTTCTTTTGATAGTTTTCTGAATAAATTCTGAGTTACCTATATGTAAGACTTTTTATATTTTGAAAATTGCCTAAAATCATAGAATTTTAGAGCCAATGGGGACTAGGTGGTTTAATCCAGTTTCTTCACTTACAGAGATTAAAAAGTTCAGTTTCAGAGATATGAAGTGATCTTTTTTTGTTGTCTTACAACTTGTTAGGCCAGATCTTGAACTAGAACCCATAGCTCCTGACTTCTAGTCGAGTATTCTTTCAGGGTGAGGGGAAGTAATTAAGCACGCTTTAAAAAAAAAAAATTATTTATTTATTTTTGGCTGAGTTGGGTCTTCGTTGCTACGCATAGGTTTTCTCTAGTTGCGGTGAGCGGGGGCTACTCTTCGTTGCGGTGCACGGGCTTCTCATTGCGGTAGCTTCTCTTGTTGCAGAGCACAGGCTCTAGGTGCACGGTCTTCAGTAGTTGTGGCATGCAGGCTCAGTAGTTGTGTCTCGCGGGCTCTAGAGTGCAGGCTCAGTAGTTGTGGCTCACGGGCTCAATAGTTGTGGCTTGCGGGTTCAGTAGCTGTGGCTCGCAGGCTCAGTAGTTGTGGCTTGCGGGCTCTAGGGCACAGGCTCAGTAGTTGTGGCGCACAGGCTTAGTTGCTCTGCGGCATGTGAGCTCTTCCTGGACTAGGGCTTGAACCCGTGTCCCCTGCATTGACAGGCAGATTCTCAACCACTGCCCCACCAGGGAAGCCCAGGCACACTTTGGATTCTCTTTAAAGCTTGTTTTTTTTTCAAACTATGAATATTAAAACTGTTAAATTCTTACTTCCTTCTAAAGAATATATACACCTGTATATATGTTTTAAAGTGAATTAGTATTTATGTTTATAAATCTCACGTTTAATTTATACGCGTTATGCCAGTTTAAACACGGATATTTCACATTTTCCACAGGCGACAACACCTCCACATCAAGGGCGGCCAGATTCTCCTGTCTACGCTAACCTGCAAGAACTGAAAATATCCCAGTCGGCTCTCCCCCCGATCCCTGGAAGCCCAGCAATTCAGATTAATGGAGAATGGGAAACTCATAAAGATAGTTCAGGGCGTTGTTATTACTATAACAGAGGAACACAGGAAAGAACTTGGAAACCCCCTCGTTGGACTCGAGATACAAACATAAGCAAAGGAGATTCCCAGAGTCCAGGAGATCAAGAGGTATGAGGAGTTAGGGGGTCAACCAGTGAGTTACCGAGCTTTTTCTCTTTTTGTTCCTCAAAGAAGTGAATAGGTTTGCTTCTAACCGTTGACATCTCTAAGATACTAAATCTTTTTTCCACGTTTTATTCTATTACTGCTTGTCGCTTCCTAATCTCTAACTAGTGGATAGCGTCTAGCCTTGTAGCATGCTTACTAGTTCTAGAATTAACTGGGTTAACGTTGCCTAGTGGCAGTAGTTTCCCTCATGCGCTAGAAGATACTAATTCAATCATTGTTGTTGCCCAAGGAGTGACATCTTTTAGAAAAAGGAGAGAAAATACGTGATATGATTTAGCCAAACAAATAAAAACAAAGTTATTTAATTGACACTTTTCTTTATGGTTTGGTGGGGCTAGCAAGGTACTTGTCAGTTTTTGTTAGAGATACAAGATCACTTTTTATTTCTATGTAGGGGAAATAAGTATAATTCCTTTGCTGCGAACAAAGGACCACCCTCTAAGTCTGACAATTCACTCTATATCGTTATTTTCTCTAACACGTGTCCATACTGTCTCCCCACCTGCCTTGGTTTCACTTCCCTCCCACCTCTCAGAGGGTGGTGCGGTGAATTGGCCAGCGGTGTTTTGAGAAACACTCATCTCCGCGGCCTGGAGAGAGTCCTTGGGACTGTTCAGGTGTGCAGGAGAAGCTTGGGTAGTGTGGATAGAATGGAGTTAAATCCTGCTGTTTGGTAGACGGCGGTCCCCGCACCTGCACAGGACACCTGCTCTTAGAGAGAGCAGCTGGCTTGTACAGTAAGAACAGAACTCCAGTTATAGGTAGGAGCTGGAGAAATCAGGTAACACATCCTGTATCTAGCAGAATCTGGAAGCTTTTTACAGTTAATGACCCCTCATCTTATCCTGTTTTTCAGTTGGTTATTTATAGCTTTGCTTTGGTGGTAACTTGTACTTTTAGTATTCAGGAATGAGGTGGGAGGATAGTCAGAAATTGTTCATGTGTTACTATAATAGGAAAATGTTAGGAAAGTGATTTGAATTTGTGTGTCCAGAAAGATTTGAAAGTAAGTTGTCCTGTGTATCAATAATAAAGTAAAATCATATAATTTGGAAGAATTGGGGTAAGGGCTAAATTGTAGAATAATTTAAAGAAATTTGAAGTATACATGGGAACTTTAACAGCCTTCTTAGCTTTCTATTTCAGTGACTAGATGAGAGTGATTAGTGTTTCAGAATCTGAGCTCACACCACTCACTCTCTGCAGGTATTGTGTAAAGTAGGTATTTCCAGAGTGGCTGGAGCATATCTTCCAGTAACTTCTTGAGAAAGGTAGTGCATGGGAGGTAACATTGAGACTTTGTGTGTGAAAAGGTCTGTATTCTGCCCTCCTATTTAATCGATAGTTGGCCTGAGTGAAGAATTCTAGGTTGGAAACCATTTCTTCTCACAGTTGCAAGGCATTTTGAACTTGACTTTACGGCGATCTCGGTCAGCTGCGTGTGGGGTGTCTCCAGTGTTGGAACCATTCGGTCTTCCCTTTCAGACTGACCCGTCTCTGCAGAAGTCTTAACGCCTGGGCAGTAAGGGCCGCCTGGGTCTTGGTACCCGGCGTTTAGTTTGCACATAGTTCCTTAGTCTCCCCTCTTTCTGTTTGGTACCTGCGTCCCAGTCGTGCCTGTTGTCTTCCAACTCAGAATCCCTCTTGATAGGGAGTAAAACCCTACACTTGGGCTGGAATAAGGGAGGGGTGCACACCTAGTGGCCAGGCATGAGGAAGGGGAGTCTGGTGATTTCAGTCCTCAGTTCAGTACCCTCGGTTCCAGGAGGACCTAATACTGTCACTTCCTGGGCTGTTTGAAGATTTCGCGCTGCAGACCTGTTGCATTTCATCTTCCCTCCCCGGCACCCATCCCCCCCACCAGTTTAGATTCTGCTTTCTTTGCGGATAATTTAGGGGTTTGTTCATCTGCTTCTCAGCCTCCAGAGTTTTGTGGCTGTTGTGTCTCCTTGTGTTCTCCCTGTTCTCGGCGGTTCGGGTCTTTTTAGGCTTGTTTCGGTACTTTTATTTCAGTAGGGTTAGAGAGGGAGCAGATGCTCGCCCTTTCGTCCTAACCCAGAAGTTTGTTATTTCAGTGGTTGCCCTAGCACAGTGGTCCTCACGTGGGGCAGTGTTGTCTCCAGGGGGACCTAGGCAATGTCTGGGGGTATTTTGGGTTGTCACAGCTCAGCGAGGGCTACTGGCTCCTCGTGGGTAGAGGCCGGAGAAGCTGTTGAGCATCCTGTGGTTCACAAGACAGCTCCCACCGCGAGGAACAACCTGGCCCTAACTGTCCACCGTGCTGCTGAGGAGAAACGCCTCCTCAGGAGTTGTAACTGACGCACTTATCAAAGTCTGCAGTTAATCAGCTCTTCTTGCTCCTTTTGAAACCATACAGAAACTATACGTGCAGCGGTGCTATTGTTGTTTATTTTATTTCTATTTTTTAGCTCCCTTACTACTTGTTCTACATGGTGGCTCAAAATTTATCCTCATACGTACCACTTTCTTTTTTCACATTTCTTAGGCAAATTAGATTACCTTGGATAACTTTATACTGTCCTAAGTACCTACTTTTAAATTTCCTTAGTGAGCCTCTGTTAGTGATAGAATCTTAGTTCTCATTTGCCTGGAAATTTGTTTTTCATCCTTACTTTTGAAGAGTATCTTCACCTGGTGCACAGTTCTAAGCTGATGGCGTTTTATTTTTCCCTTGTTCGTTGAAGACTTTATTCTCATGTTTTCTGGCTCCCACTGTTGATGTGGAAGATTCAGCTTGTAGATCCCTTCCTGTGGGTGGCTTTGAGAATCTCGTGTCTGTAGTTTCACTATGATGTGATTCGGTGAAGTTATCTTTTTTATTTCCTTCCGGGGCTTTGTTGGGAATCCCGAATTTGAGGCGTTCCATCTTTGATTAGTTCTGGAAAAGCTCGTAGGCATTGTCTTTATACAGCTCCTGTCCCATTTTCTCTTTCCTCTTGTTTTGGGACTTTGATTAGACGAACAGTTAGTCTGCTCGCTCCGTTTATCATGTCTCTTGATTTCCCTTATACTTTAACATTTTATTGCTGTGTCTCTCTCTGCTTGTTCCCAGTCATTTCCAAGCCAAGCTCCTGTTTGCTCTTTTTCTCTTCATCATGTATGTTTGTTTGATATTAAACCAACCCTTGAATTTAAAAAATGTGTTATTTTAAATTTGTTTGGGGAGCTTCCCTATCTTAATTACTTTGAGAAGTTTGAAACATACAAAAAAAGTAGAAGGAATAGTATAGTGAGCTGCCAGGTACCCATCATCTGGATTTACAAGTTGTTAACACTTTACCACATTTGCCTTGTTACTTTCTCCCTCCTTTTACCCTTCTAACTCTGCAGTAATTTTTTTCTCTGAATCATTTGGACCAGACAACATAATGTTTTATTCTCTAAGTATAAGGACTGTTTCCAGCAAAATCTTTTTTTGTGTGTGTGAAAAATACTTTATCATACCCAAGAAATTTAATACCAGTATATTATTTAATACAAAGGTAATGTTTGTGTTTCTCACTTGTCAACTCATATCCTTTATAGTTTTTTTCCTGCAGTGAAGGATCCAGTGAAGGATCATATATTGCATTTATTTGTCATATCTTTCTTAAGTCTTATTTTCTACTTTATTTTTGCTAATTTCAGTATATAGTCTTTAAGAGTCTGAATATGCTGTTCTTCTGCTGACTCTCACTCATGGTGTTTGTTTTACATCGTGTGTGTGTGTTTTTGTTTTTTTTTTGCGGTATGCGGGCCCCTCACTGTTGTGGCCTCTCCCGTTGCGGAGCACAGGCTCCGGACGCGCGGGCTCAGTGGCCATGGCTCACGGGCCCAGCCGTTCCACGGCATGTGGGATCTTGCCGGACCGGGGCACGAACCCGTGTCCCTTGCTTCGGCAGGTGAACTCTCAACCACTGCACCACCAGGGAAGCCCTGTGTGTGTGTTTTAATGTGAGATTATAGTTGTTGGAAATTCATATATAGCAAGTTTAATGCTAGGGTTGAAAGTTTGTTCCTTCAGAGAGGATTTGCTTTTGTTTCAGCAAGGTGCCTGGGGAAACTAGTATGCTGTGAACATTTGAAACTAAATTTTCAGTTTGCGTTTTCACAGGCCACCTAGGTAGTAGTAATTTTGGATTGCATGAAGAGTGGCTTGTTGCGTTCTTCCCCCGTTTCCCCTGATTAGTCCTGTGATTTTCCTAGCATGGAATAAAGGGCCAAGATTTGTTTCTGATTCACCCCGTAAACTGCAGGTATAATTCTTTGGGGTCCCCTTTCTTTCTTGTGGGACTCACTGCCTTAGGTTGTTCCGAGTCCTGTTCCCCAGCACTTCTGCATGGCCTTGAAAGCTAATGTTCTAGTTCAGGATTTGGCAAATGCCATCAAGGAGAAAGCTGCCTTTTTATTGTACTTACCTTTCTGGATTCTTCTTCTTCTTCTTTTTTTAAAATAAATAAATTTATATATTTATTTATTTGGCTACGTTGGGTCTTCGTTGCTGCACGCAGGCTTTTCTCTAGTTGCGGCGAGCGGGGGTTACTCTTCGTTGTGGTGTGCGGGCTTCTCACTGCGGTGGCTTCTCTTGTTGCGGAGCATGGGTTCTAGGCACGCGGGCTTCAGTAGTTGTGGCTCGCGGGCTCTAGAGCGCAGGCTCAGTAGTTGTGGCACATGGGCTCAGTTGTTCCATGGCATGTGGGATCTTCCTGGACCAGGGCTCGAACCCGTGTCCCCAGCATTGGCAGGCGGATTCTTAACCACTGCGCCACCAGGGAAGCCCTCCTTCTTTTTTTTTTTTGATGGTTGAATAATATTTTCCTGTACAGATTGCCTTCTTTTACTGTTTCTAAAAGATTTTACTGTACCTCTCCTATATGAGCTTACATTTTAAGTGGTCTCAATTAAATTAAAATAAATCCTGATTTTTGAGTTAGGTTTTTCATTTTTTAAAAACGTTACTGTTACAAAACATATATAGTTCACTCTACGTAAGACTTCTGTTAAGTTGTCTATGTCAGTTTTTGTGAACGTATTGCTAACATTAGGATGTTTACGTATGTTACTTCTACAGCATTGAGAATCTACACATCTTAGTGTTTCAGACCACATTATGGTAGAAAATCCAGTCTGATTGAGTAGATTTAATTGTAGAAGATATTTTACCTGAACGTGACCCTGGAAGGGTCATTTGCACATTAGAGTTAGCCTAGTAAATATTACATACTGAATTTCTTAATCTTTCTGTATTGTGTTTGTATTTTCTCAATATTATTTTTTCTTCTTTCAAAGTGTAGTTTTGAATAGTTTTAAGAAGCGTTTGGTTGAGTGAGTTAGGAAAACTTGACAATAAATTAGAACATAAAATATAGTGTTACAAAGCTAGTGTCTTTTCTCCCCCCATCTCCATCCCACACGCTTTAAGAAAATAGTTGAACATATATTGAGCACTTTCTGCGGGGCATTTGGCTAGGAACTTGCAATAAATCGGTGAGAAGTTTCAAGAATCTCAGTCTACAGAAGTGCCCTCACTTCCTGCTTTGCTTACACATGGATGTGTGCACACACACACACGCACCCCTGTCATTTTTTAACCTGATTTCAGTTCAAAAGCAGCATTAAATAGAAGGTAGCATTTGATCTCTCAGTCTGAAAACATTGTTCTCAATTTCATTATAGTAAATTTTTCTAGGCTTGCATTAATGCAATAAAATAACTTACTAATTTCACCTTACCACTTAACAGTATACCATTAAAAAGACTAAACAATTTGTTTTGAAAACTAAATATTTAAATATATTCAAGATATATTAGTATGTGTAGCCAAATAAAGTCAATTGCTTAGATTTTCAACTGCTGCACACACACACACACACACATATATATATATGTTCAAAGAAGAAAAATCCTTATGTTTCTGACTATTTATAGCTTCTTTCATCAGAAGAAAACTACCACAGCATTTGTTACAGCCAGTCAGATAGTCAGTGTGGTTCTCCTCCAAGGGGTTGGTCAGAAGAATTGGATGAACGTGGGCATACCTTGTATACCAGTGACTGTACTAATGAAAAGGTACTTTCTTTTTCTCTCATCTAGTTTTCTTGGCACATTCCTCTCATAAAATCATTATGTACTGAAGCTTTTTTAGTATTTTTAAAACTCATGAAAATATTTTCTTGTAATTCTGTAATCATGTCAACTGACAATATGAAAACTCAGTGTAACTACTTATTCATGGTTTTAAACTGCTTCCAGTTACAGTAATGTTTGTGGTGTCAACCTGTTTAAGACAGACCCTTGGAAGAGAAGACCCGTTGAGTGTCAATCTGCTTACACTTCTTCAGTAAACATATTTCTTTGTGTTTTTCTTGGGGAATAGTTTTTTGGGAATAGTTTTTTCAACATGCTGTTATGACATACCACCTCACTTCCTACACTCCTTTTTCTTTTATAACCAAGTTACATAGAACAAAAACTATGAATCTAGTATTTTATGATTCATCAACCAGTTTGAGAATGCATTTTGAAATTTTATGTGTTTATCATCAGAGAAGGTAATGGGTTGTTGTGCTAGTTTAAAGAATAAGACCCTTGGGAATAAATGGAGATATGCTTTTTTAAAAAAATTAATTAATTAATTATTTTTGGCTACACTGGGTCTTCGTTGCTGTGTGCGGGCTTTCTCTAGTAGTGGCGAGTGGGGACTACTCTGTGTTGCGGTGCGCAGGCTTCTCATTGCGGTGGCTTCTCTCGTTGTGGAGCCTGGGCTCTAGGCGTGCGGGCTTCAGTAGTTGTGACACATGGGCTCAGTAGTTGTGGCACGTGGGCTCTAGAGCTCAGACTCAGTAAGTTGTGGTGTGCGGGCTTACTTGCTCCACAGCATGTGGGATCTTCCTGGACCAGGGCTTGAACCCGTGTCCCCTGCATTGGCAGGCGGACTCCTAACCACTGCACCACCAGTGAAGTCCCTAGTTTACTTATTTTTACCAAACTTAAAATGCAAGTCTGTTAGTATAGGTTTTGTTATATTTCTTTTGCAATGGTCTTGAGCAAGTAGAATAAAATTCATGAGAATGTCATCTAATATCTCTGGTTGTACAGGCTTAAACTCAATTTTATGTACATTTAAAATATAACACCTGTTTTGTCTTTATAGTGGCTCAAGCATGTTGACGATCAAGGTAGACAATATTACTACAGTGCAGATGGATCTCGGTCAGAATGGGAGTTGCCAAAGGTAATAAACATTAACACTGGATTTCTGTTTAGAAATAGTAGATAAAATAATATCTGAAAATGGTTACAGCAGATTCACTTTTAAATTTTTATTCAACTTCTAAAAAGCAGCAAGACTAGTTTTTTCAGAATTCATCGAGAATCCTTTGGCTAAATTTTTCTAAGATGTGCATTATCTTATAGCTATATAATACTGATAATCCCTATTTAAAAATTCTTTTGGTTTAACTTGAAATCAGTTTTTCATTGTTCCTGGATACAGTGTCCCCTTCAGTGCCAACAATGCCAGTAGTCTCCTTGAATGTATTGCGTCTTCTACGTGAAGTTGGTCTTATATTTTTTTTTAAAGAAAGAAAAGCAACTCAGTATTCAAGTTTATTCTTGTATGTAGATGTGTGTTGTAATTGAGTCAGTCATGAGCAGCTTGTGGCAATGAGATCTAGGGTCTCATTGGCTCTCTCTCTTTAGATAAGTGCACCAGGGCTGAGTTTATCTAAAGCAGTAGGTTTCATAGTGGTCATATACTTATCACTACTAGTATTCAGATAATTTTAAGTGAAATCTGAGCAAACATTTAAACTTTAATTGGTACATTATTTTAATGTTTTAGAAGGCAAGTGTAAGTAGCAGACATATCTGTAGTGTCAATTACCAGATAGACTTTAGTTTTCTTTGTCCCGGAGTAAGTCAGTTTAAAGAAAAATATTATTAGTATAAAGATACATGGGTATAGAAAAAAAATCATTGAAATATAAAGTGCAGTGGATAGTGTAAACTATAGACAGAGGGACAGGAAGGTAACGAATATTAAAGCATAGTTAGGAGAAATGGAAGCTGGGTGGGAAGTTTCCTACATTCACATATCAGGAATTCTAGAAGAAGAAGATGGAGGAAATGGTAGAGAAATAGTATTGGAAAATATAATTTCTGGGAATTTTCTAAAACTAAAGGAAGGCATGCACTTCTTATTTTCTATCATTTTTTTTTTTTTGTGGTACGTGGGCCTCTCACTGTTGTGGCCTCTCACCGTTGTGGCCTCTCACCGTTGTGGCCTCTCCCGCTGCGGAGCACAGGCTCTGGACGCGCAGGCCCAGTGGCCATGGCTCATGGGCCCAGCCGCTCCGCGGCATGTGGGATCCTCCCAGACTGGGGCACGAACCTGTGCCCCCTGCATCGGCAGGTGGACTCTCAACCACTGCGCCACCAGGGAAGCCCCAGGCATGCATTTTTAACTGGAAAATATGCCCTCAGTACAGACCAGGAGAGAGAAAAAGAAGTACACGTGTTGCCAGATTTTACTGGATCTATGGAAGCTCAGCAGAGGAGACAATCTTAAAAGCGATCAAAGGGTAGACAACCAGATTACCTGTGGTGTCAGACTGCAGCATTGGACCCATTCCTTACCCACTCCTGTATCAGTGCTGTCTGCTGTGTACCTTTGTAGTGGCCTCCCGCTGTGGATGGGGCGTATTGTCCTGCTGTTCAGATCGCAGCATTGGACCCATTCCTTACCCACTCCTGTATCAGTGCTGTCTGCTGTGTACCTTTGTAGTGGCCTCCCGCTGTGGATGGGGTGTATTGTCCTGCTGTTACCATCATGACTGAATCCAGTCTAGTCATGTGACTTGCTTCCATTGGTGGGACATGAGCAGATGTGTCACAAACATGGTATTGAAATGGGCTTGTGTGCCAGGGCTTGCTCTTCCACTTCCGCCACTGCCATGAGAGGCATGCACCAGGCTAGCCTCCTGGACCCAGAAGGAGTAAATACATTTTAGGAAAATGAACAGAGCCTCAGAGATCTGTGGGAAAATACAGAAGATCTAACATTCATTTCATCAGAATTCCAGAAGAAGTGGAGAAAGAGTGTGAGGCTGAAAAATATATGCAGAAACAATGTTTGAAAACACCCAAATGTGCAAAAGACAAATCAACAGGTTCAAGAAGCTGAATAAGTACTAAACAGGATAAACTCAAAGAAATCCACATCCAGATGCATTGTAATCAAATTTCTGAAAATTAAAGAATTCCCTTTTTCCTCCTCCAAAAAAAAATCTTGAAAGCAGCTCAATGAAGCAACCTAGTACCTGTAGGGTAATAATGATTTGAATGGCATGGATGTCTTATCAGCAACCGTGAAGCCAGAAGGAAGTGGTGAAACATTTTACAAATGCTGAAAAAAAAAACCTGTCGACCCATAATTGTACATCCAGCAAAAATATCCTTCAGGAATGAAGGTGAAATGAAGACATTTTCAGATGAAAGTAAGAGATATATTACTAGCAGTCTTGTTCTCAAAGAATTACTATAGGAAGTCCTTAGAAGAGAAATGATAAATGAAGATAACTTGGAACATTATGAATGAAGAAAGTACAATGGGAAGCGTGAATATCTGAGGAGAGTTTTAAAAATTATGTTTGACCTTTAAAGCAAAAATTATAACATTTCTGAAGAAGTACTCATTGTAGGCGGAGATGATATTTAAAACAACTATATCATAGAGAGGGGAGAGTACTATGATGTAATTGTTGGTAAGGTTTCCACATTTCACTTGAAATAGTAAAATGCTGATATTGGTAGACTGAGAGAAATTAAGTATGTACACTGTAATCCCTAGAGCAAGCACTAAAAAACCGTAACAAGAGATAGACTCAAGAAACTACAGGTAAATTAAACTATAATAGTAAAAACTCCTCAGGGGGGTCCACAGGAAGGCCAGAAAGGAGAAACAGGAATGATAAACAGAACAGAAAACAAATAAAATAGACTTAAATCCTAACATATAAATAATTACATTAAGTGTAAATGGTTTAAACACAGCTGTTAAGAGATTCTCAGAAATGACAAAAAACCATGACCCAACTATATGTTTCTACAAAAAGATCACTTCACATGTAATGATATATTACATCATGCTAAAGGTTATTTATCATATAATCAACAGTAAATCTCATACTTCATGGTGCGATTACAGAAGCTTTGCCAATAGAGTTAGGACCTAGACTGTAACTTTCCCATCAGTGTTTCTATTCAACAATAAAATAAGAAAAAAAAAATGAATTGAAAGATTCAATTCTTTTGATTATTAGAAAATCAGGAGATTCGGCAAACTGAAGAGTGATGATATTAAAATCAACCTAAAAAGCACCCATGTCTCTAATAAAAAGTCAATTTGAAAATGTGATAGGAATAAAGATCTTTTTTACATTAGAAGCAGCAGCAACACTAAGAAGAGTCATAACTAAGAATACGCCTGCAGAAGGTTTGGTTTGTAAGATCTTAATGAAGAAAATTTCAGAGCAGAATTGAGGGACATAAAAGTTGACCTGAAATGGTGCAATACACCATTATGACCTTGGGTTGGGACACTTAATTTTATAAATGTCCCCATTGATCAGTAAGTTCACTGTATTTCCATTTCCTGTCGCCGTCCCTACTTTTTTTTTGTCTTGAACTGATGGTAAATTTTATTTGCAAACAAAGGTCTATGAAGAACCAAAATGTTCCTGAGTAGGGAGAATCTGGGGGTAGGGATGGGGTTCCTGCTGTAGTGATTAAGTTGTGGGCACATGTGTAGAGAAATAGACCAGCAGAACAGAATAGGAATCTCAGATGCGGCATCACAAATTAACAGATAAAGCGTGGGCTGTGCAATAAATTTTGGGAAGATTATTGGTTATTCACATGAAGAAATGAAATAAACATAGATCTTGACTTCACACCTAGTAATTAATTCCAGGTAGATGACAGTTGTCAACGTAATAAGCAAAACTTTAATAGCTAAAGAATATGTCAAAGAATATCTTTGACTTCAGAATGGGAAGGATTTCTTAAACAAGACTATATAAGGAAAAATTATAAAGGGAAAGATGGACAGATACAACTACATAAAATTCAACAGAACACCTTTTGATACAAAAGATACCATACACAAAAGGCAAGAGATGAGCTTCAGACACGGAAAAGCTACATTCAACTCACGTAGCTTACGAAGCCTTAGAAGCCTAAATATATAAAGAGCCTCTTGGTTCTTTCTGTACACACTAGTGAGAGAGAGAACCCAGTCAAAAACAGGCAAAGTATATGACTAAGCAATACAGAGAAGAGGAGATTCATGAAATAAGTATATGAAAAGATGTTCAAATTTATAAGTAATCAGAGAATGCAAAAGAGATAACATTTCACTCTTCTTATAGAATTTTAAAAATGTGTGCACGTGTGCATACATTTATTTTTATACACAAATGCATATAAGTTCAACAGTACCAAGTAGGGCAGTCCAAAGTATTATGTTCTGCCGGTAGAAGTGTAATTAGTACTACCACCTCGGACATGTCCATTTACAACAGAATGGTTAAATCGTGGTATCTGCATGTAATGTAGTGTTACACAGAAGTGAAACACAAATGAGCTAGAGCTGCACACTCGCCGATAGGGATGCAGGCTTTTTTGTTTTAATAAAAACACGTTGAGTGAAAAAGCAAGTTGAAGATTGATGCATGTGATATTCCACTTTTATAATATCTAAAAGCTTACAGGTACTGTGTATTTACAGACACATACATATGTACTGGAGTGTAAAGTGCGTGAGAATGGTGAGCACTGAACTATATGGTACTGTCGGGGAGGGAGGGAGAGGAATGGAATCTGGAAGATGTCTTCAGAGGACTCTAGTATTTTTTTTCTTTAAAAAAAAAAGGTACCTGTTTTATGTTAGATATGCTGGAGCTTGTGGTGGGTTTTTTATTATAGTCGCTGTTCTTTTGTATGTTTGAAATAATTCAAATAAAATTGCAATTAAAATTCTTAAAAGAAAAAAGTGTTCTAGAAAGATTTCTAAAATGTTGTTTTAGCTATCTTGTTTAACTACACGTGTGTGTGTGTGTATTTTAGCTGTGGTGTCATCTTATTTTTCTTTTCTCTGATTATGTGACACTTTATTTTTGTCTTCTGTCTACACTAGATTTTATATGACATTTTATTGGTGCTTTAATCAACATACTGTTGCCTAATAAAATTACCAGCCCCTTTTAAATTGTGAATATTACCCAGTTTAATTTTACATTATTTTTCTTGCCCCTTGGAAAGGATTTCTAAACAACTGTAGTTATAAAGCTCAACAGCTAGGGTAGGTATCCATTAAAGTCCATACACAAGCTTCCACGCATCTGCACATTTTAATTATTGCTAATGATGATTGTCTGGAAGGAGCTCTGCTTAATAACTCGGTCTCTCTTCACTTAGTGATTTATGGCACAGAATTTTTTGGGGGGAAGCCTTTAAGCTTCGTCTTTGTTCATTCTAGAAGTGATCCCTTTGTTAACTTCTGTGACAGATTTTACGATGGCGGTTTATTAAGCAGCAGTGAATGAAAAACATACACCCACATATGCTTGCCCGGCTTTGTTAAGTTTTTAATGTAAAAAACGAAGTAACAGCTTTGGAAACAGTTTGGGGGACCTGTCTGGACTCATTTTGGAAAGTGAAGAAATGGCATATTATGGAGAAAGATGTTGGAAGGTTTTTAAATTTTAAAAACAATATAAATAATATATTACTGAGATTTAGTAGTGTAACATATAATAAGACATTTCACTGAAATTACGAGTCATTAAAATTTAAGATTTACTGGGCTTTTTAGAGAAGTAGATATTAGGTATCCTTTGGTTTCAGGAGCCCTTAAAAAGCAGGTGAATTTTCTTTTGTCATTTTATTATAATTTATTATTTATAATTTATTAAAACTGCCTGTATAAAACAGCATAACTCTTAAACCTCGCATTTCTCAAATGTTTATGCCTGGTGGTCTACTTGACATTTCAGACACTCACAAGACCTAATACCTTATTGATAATGTGTTCTTAATTTTATATTTCATTTTCAGTTGGTAGTTATTACTTAGCCTTTGTACACAACTGATATGTTCAGGATTGGTGTTTGGAAGGAGTACCGTCTCTGCCTTTTGACTCGGTTATGTTTCACCACTTCAGAGAAACAAATAATAGTGTGTTTGGCCTATATGTGGAAAGTAAAAGTAAAAACAAAAACTCCTTTAAATGTGAGAATACTGTTGTATATGAAAGCATCTTTCAAAAAACCTAAACCACAAATTGAATTCATGTGGATTTTCGAAGTAGAAGGAACCTTAAAAAATTAATTTGTCCAGTGACCTCATTTTATAAATTATAACTACTAATATTTATTGAGAACCTATCAGGGCTACATCTGGCACTTTTTATACTGTTTAATCCTTAGAACCCTATTTCCATTATATCTGTTTTATAGTTGATGAAACGTAGCCTTGTGGAGATTAAGTGTTTTGCCAAAGATAACATTAACTTGGTCTCTCCAGTACCCAAATCTGTGATCTTCTTGATAGTGTCACAGTGCTGGTCAAAGATGAGAGAACTCAGGTTAGTGTCACGTGGTGGATTTTGCCTAACACCATGTGTCACTCGGAGCCAGCATGTTTATCCACTTTTGTTTCTATTATTTATGAGGTATAATTTGTTTTCTTTAGTATAATGCCTCATCTCAGCAGCAAAGAGAAATTATTAAAAGTAGGAGTCTGGACAGGCGGCTGCAGGAACCAATAGTGCTGACAAAGTGGAGACATAGCACCATTGTGCTGGACGCCAATGACAAGGTAGGACCTTCCGAGAACATCTGCTGCGAACTTCGCCAAGTTCTTTATGCTGTATTTTCTCCTCAGCTGAACCTCATACCTTGGTGATGACTGGTTTATCGTATGTCATATCAGTTAGTCCCGGAGTGGGGTTTGGTATTGAAGTTTTTTGATTTTTGCACAGTGGACTGACTTACAGGTGGCATAACGATGTGTTCCATGATACATTTGGGCCTAGTAGGTGACAGGTTTTTTTTCATAATCTCTTTTTAAAGTCACATATCCGTTATTGTTTGTCTTCAGTCTCTAGGAGGTTTAACGGTAAAGACGTTTAACTAACTTTCCCATCCCAGGGAAGATTGGAACCCTGCTCCTCCTGTTTCCCTAAGTGCTATTTGCACAAGTGCTTCTGAGAAGTCATGTTCTCTGTTTCAAATAGGGAATGGATTTTTTTTTTTTTTTTTGCGGTACGCGGGCCTCTCACTGCTGTGGCCTCTCCCGTTGCGGAGCACAGGCTCCGGACGCGCAGGCTCAGCGGCCGTGGCTCACGGGCCCAGCCGCTCCGCGGCATGTGGGATCTTCCCGGACCGGGGCCCGAACCCGTGTCCCCTGCATCGGCAGGCGGACTCTCAACCACTGCGCCACCAGGGAAGCCCCAGGGAATGGATTTTGATGCAAACATGAGATTGGAAAAGCCATGAAGTTTTGAATTTCCTTGTGAGTTACATCTTTACATTGTGACTTCATTTTGGGGATAGAATAGGAAATTAGTACGAATTTGTAGAACAGCAGACATACTAATGTTAAAATCTGAGGGTGGTGGAAACACCCTAAAGCTAAAATATTGGTCGCTGGGGACTCTGTTATTTTACCACCAGGCTGCTCCTTTGACATAATTAATGTTTCCTGCATTTTTAGGTAGTTAGTGAAAACAGGATGAACTCTCCTGAGGCATATTTCTCTGTGTTTGTATGCTTTCAGTCCTAAATTCCTTTCTAAATTATCTCAGTCAGTCAGTCAGTCAGACAAGTACTTCTGATTTCTATCTGTAAGGATGTGATGTGGTTGAATGTAGGGGGCATATTAAAGGAATGAAATTTTGGAGTCTGTCTATTGAAGAATGCTTGAAAATATTGGGTTGGCCAAAAAGTTCCTTTGGGTTTTTCATAAGCGCTTGTGGGAAAACCCGAATGAACTTTTTGGCCAACCCAGTATACTAGCATTGAGGTTAACCTGTGTAGGTAAGAGTCCTAGAGATTTTAATAGAAACATTCATTTAACTCCAAGAACCAGATTACAGTTCAGTGTATACAGAAAGCTCCTACTGTATGTAATGAAAGCTCTAGTGTGAAAGCCGTTGTTGAGCCAACTCTACTGCCTCTTTGCACTAGAACAAAAGGGATGGTTATTTTAGTGACGTAGACTTAAAATGTGTTACTCCCTTATAATCTTTCTTGAGATTCATTTTCAGTCTATTATTAGAATAACCTGCATGAAGTTCTTATTATGTATCCTTTTTCATCTAATTGTTTCAGCATGTGATAACGTGATTTTCTTGAGACCAGAACTCTACTTATTTTTGGGGTAGACATGTCTCCCCCCCCCACCTTTATAAATGGAGTCATAGATAGCTACTTCACCAAGTAAACTCTTCTATTTATCATTACACAGTATACACGATTTTAAGATTTGAGATTATAAAAGAGGGACTATACCAGAACAAACTAGCTGACTAATATATGATACGGGGTGAAATGCGTACAACTTGAAAGGTAATCAGAGAAACCTAATACTATGTAGTGAATGTTGTTATGATGATATGGGTCCTAATTCGGTTGCCAGACAACCTTGGTGGAGCTAGGTGTGTGTGCGTGTGTGTGTGTATATGGATACGTCTGTTTGTTTCTGCCTATGTATGATTTTTACCAAAACCTGCTGCTTGTAGACATTAAGATGTATTTATATGTGCATATACATTTATAAGTATGCATAAACAAATGGGTAAATGTAAAATTGTTTATAATAATTATAATTGTTGTGTTTACATTATTACTCCATTTGCTATGGTTTTCATTTCTGTAGGACTGATAATGCCATGAAAAATAAGTTGTAATTACCATTCATTTTATTCAATTACTTATTTTATAGTTTATGGGTCATCAAATCTTTCCTCTTTTTCTCAGAGTGTTTTAATATTAGACGCTTTTAGAAGTCAAGAAATTGAAAAGTAAAACATCTGAAGCTGTTAATAAAAATACTTAAATGAAGCTAAACTGATATTTGGACATTAAATGCAATTAATTTTTATAAAGATATATTTGATAATGATTTTAATGTTTTCTCTATTTATAGTGTAGGTCTTGGATTTTAAGGTTGTTACCTTCAGCAGTTTCACTGCTACCTGGTTTCTGTATTTACGAATTGTACAGGATATAAACCTGGAGACTTCTTTCTAAGTGAATGGATTTTATTAATGGTTTTTTGTATTGTGATTTAATACAAATTCCCAGGCTTATCAACAGTACGTTATCCAGTTTCATAAGTATAGTAAAGTAGATGATACAGATGTGAAGATGAATGTCCAAGTAAACTATTTGGTTTTATAGGAAAAATAATAATAGACATTGGCATATGATTTTCCTAATTCTCGTTTCCTGAAATTATTCAGAGCTTCTAGGAGAACAGAGAAAAATGGAGCTTGGTAGATACCATTGGTACCATTGGCTACCAGTGGCTCTTGGTACCAAAAAATGTTTTTTCAGTCTTATCCTCCATGAATAGTTTTACAGATATCTGAGGTAGAAATCACATACCATGTTTTAATATTAACAAAGCAGAATTGCTTTAAAAATGCACATTATTGGTTTGCTCCTATTATATATTCTTGTAGGCTTAGACATTAAAATATTTTTTTTTCCTGGTGAGTTATTAAGCTGTAAATCTGAGGTTTCTTCTTTGCATTTTAAACAATCTTGCTTATTTCTAATAATTGGAAAGTTAGCTATAAATTATATTAAATATTAATAGCAATTTAATTTCTTAATACAAGTTCTCATTCTGGCAGTTGCCAAGTAGTTCCTGTGACTATTCCTTGCCTAATCCTAAATCCTAAACCAGGATTCATACCAAGAGCAAGTTAGTATGGGGACTGTTACATTTTTATCCGTAAGTGTTTGGATTTTACTTATTTTAAATATGGTTAATTTAAGCTGATGCAACATCATGATTTTAAGGCAACATGCATCATTTCTTTTGAGTAATTCCGTATGCGGTATTTAAATTTACTGTAATTGGTATAAAATATGCCATATTTCGCAAACTTTATGATATCTGTAGTTTTCACATCTGTACCATATTAGTTTCATAGCTGAATATAGAAGGGAAATAACTAGGAAAAAATTTTTCTTAGCATCCCTTATTAAGCCTTCCCACTGTCAGTAGAGGGAGAAATATAATTATATGAAATAGAGTAACATTTTTCATTACTTATTTCTTGTAGGAATCTCCAACTGCCTCAAAACCCTGCTATCCTGAAAATGAGTCTTCTCCCTCTTCACCAAAGAACCAAGATACAGTTAGTATGATAGCAGCTTATAGATAATATAGTCCAGTTACTTCAATCAATTTCAGTAAATTAATTTTCTCTAAGTGTAATGTTTAAAAATACCTCTTGGGCTTCTATTAAATTTCATTAGTCTTTCAAAAAATAATCAGATAATAGGTTTAAATTAAAAATCAGATTTTATTGATTTAAAAATTCCCCCTTTTATGTAAAATATGGTATCTTCGTGATCAACTTGTATACCATATTTGTAAGCAGTGAATTTATGTTTGGCTGTTAAACATAAATATAAAAATCCCTGGAGAATACTGTCAAATTACACTTCACCCTTCCTTCCTCAGGCCAGCAGTCCAAAGGTAAGAATCATTTCCCTCCTTCTTAACGAGCGTTAGATGCCTTCCCGCGCCCCCCCCCCCCCCCCCCCCCCCGCTAAGCTGTCAAATGCATTGCCCAGCCTAGGCCAGGTAATATTGGCGATACAGTGACTTCTCTTCAGTTATTCATTTATTTATTTGCTGCCTTGGGTCTTCGTTGCTGCGTGCGGGCTTTCTCTAGTTGTGGTGAGCGGGGGCTACTCTTGGTTGCGGTGCGCGGGCTTCTCACTGCGGTGGCTTCTCTTGTTGTGGAGCACGGGCTCTAGGTGCGTGGGCTTCAGTAGTCGTGGCACGTGGGCTCAGTAGTTGTGGCTTACGGGCTTAGTTGCTCTGTGGCATGTGGGATCTTCCCGGACCAGGGCTCGAACCCGTGTCCCCTGCATTGGCAGGTGGATTCTTAGCCACTGCGCCACCAGGGAAGCCCTTCTCTTCAGTCGTAACTTTGGAGGAATCCTACTTGATCTTGGTGTTTGCAGCGCCCCCGTCCCCAAGTCTAGCCTGTGATTTGCCCCTCCTGCTCTTCCCCTCCAGCGGCTCTTCTTTCATTTTAGAAGGAGGATGCAACTTTGTGACGAGCTCTGCAACACTGCGCCTGTCCCGGGTCCTCATACCCCCTCCTTGCCCCCACTTGCGTGTTTTCCTGCAGCCCTGCTACTCTACTGTCTGCAAAGGAGCCTGCTCTTCAGCTCCAGCCCCTTCACGCACTGAAACCCATCTTCCCCGACGTCTTTGCCTGGTCAACTTCTGGTCATTCCTTAGAGCTTGGTTCAGGCTCGGAATTTTCTTCAGATCCTCTAGATTTGGTCAGGTTTCCCTGTGATACTCTTAATAACATTTAATTATATGTTATTTGATTCCATAAAATCGAGTAACTCTTCTCATTTCCTATTTCTTGTAGGAACTTCCAACCCTCAGTTAATGTCTTCCCCACTAGACAAGGAAAAGACTCCTTAGAGCAGGGCCAGCGTAACCCCAGCGCCATAGAGCCGCTGTTCCGTGGGGTTTTGCCAAAAGGAAGAAATGAAACTTTTAAAGCTTTCCAGAAGACAAACTTCTATTGTTACTGCCTTAATTTTAGAAACTGTAATAGACTCTTGTTTATTAGGGCACTTCTGACTTTCTAGAGGCACAGGCTTCTCACAGATGCTGTTTTCCTTGTCTGGCTCTTTTCTCCATCCCCTGAGCAAATCAGGTCTTTTGGTTCCTATCACGTGTTGTCCACCCGTCCTGCTGATATTGCACAGGTGGTTTCCCTGCCTACCGTGGTCCTCAGCCTCTCTGCACCTACAGTTAATCTTGTGCTGACCAGTGGGATGACCCCTTAGGGCCTGCCCACACTAACCTCAGCATAATAGCATCTCTTCTTTTTCTTTGAGCTCTCAAGTCAGTGATGGCATTAATGGTGTGAAAGTTACCTCATGTGCCCCTCAGCTCTCTGCTAAGGGTTTAAACTTTGAAGGGACTCAGAGAGATAGAGAGGGGCTGCTTTCTAATACTTTTTATCTTTTGCATTATTTAACACAGTCCTGGGTGCATGAACATTAAATAAAGATCAAAGTGAACATGATTTTAGCGGTATTGTCAGGATTTCCTGTACGAATGTAAGGTGCTGTTACTGCAGTATTCTTAATCTGTCCATCCATCTAGAAAAGAGGCAGAAACGCTTTTTAACTTATTTTAAATATGGGTAATATGTAACTTCTGAGAAGACCTTTTATAAATTATTTACATTTTGGTAAAAGGGAATTTCTTGGTAATCCTGGAAACATGAGTTTATAAGTGTTCGCATGGGAGTTAAAAGGACGGTTTGCAAATTATTCCCCCTGGCAATTACCCCTTTCACAAGAGTTTGCCAGTCACCTGACTGCCCCAGACTCAGGGTCCCCTCTGGTGGCCACGGCAAGGAACTGCCTCAGCAGGGTTCTGTTTCGTTCTTCATTTACCTTGGGGTGGAAAACAGGAACAGCTCTGTTAATTCTGCTGAGGCTGTTCTGTTTCCCTGTAAGTGTGCAGCGTCCTTCCCCCCAAGACCCAGTCTGGCTCCCCCGGGCTTCTGCTCCCCAGAGTCTCTTCTTTCCTCCTACAGCCTCTGCTCCCTCTTCTCTTCTTGCCCTGTTTGAATGGAGTCTTTTGCCTGTCTTTCCCACTCTTACCCAGTTAATACAAGCAGATTTCTTTTTTTTGGTTCTTTGTGAGTTAAAATCTGGTTGGTGGAAAGCCTTAGTGGTAAGAAAAAGAAACTGACATCGTAATCAGTGTTAGTTACCTCATGGCGTCTTTAAATCTCTGCAGATTTCCTATTGAATCTCTCTTTTTTTATTTTATTTTTTTGTTAAAACCGTATTGAAATATGACTAACATACTACACCGTTCACCCGTTTAAAGTGTACAGTTCATTGGTTTCTAGTATGTTCAGATAAGTGCAACCATCAGGACAGTCATTTTAGAACATTCATCACTTCAAAAAGCAGTACTCGTTGCTGTCACCCCTCTGCTCACATCCCATCAAGCCCTAAGCGACCAGCAATGTGCTTTCTATCTCACTAGGTCTGCCTCTTCTGGACACTCCACATGCGTGGAGTCATAGAACACGTGGTCTTGTTGGACAGGCTTTGTTCACGTAGCATATGATGCTTTCATTCAGTCTCCTCCAATCAAACCACATTAAAATTTCATCCCTTAATCTAAATTTTAAACATGTTCATTTTTTCTTGTCTTATTTCCAGTTTTCAAATGCATTGTTATTTTTCATAGTCACTTCAAGTCCTGTTTTTTTGTTTGTTTGTTTTTTGCGGTACGCGGGCCTCTCACTGTTGCGGCCTCTCCCGTTGCGGAGCACAGGCTCCGGACGCGCAGGCTCAGTGGCCATGGCTCACGGGCCCAGCCGCTCTGCGGCATGTGGGATCCTCCTGGACTGGGGCATGAACCCGTGTCCCCTGCGTCGGTAGGCGGACTCTCAACCACTGTTCCACCAGGGAGGCCCTCAAGTCCTTTTTTGAAATAGGTAGTGTATACATTTTTTTAAAATTGATATTTCTCTAAAATATGACTGCCACACGTGGATTAAATAGGAGTTTGTAGGCTGATCTAAGAACCTCGTCTCTGTTTGTCCCAGTGTGCCTATGAGGATATGCATTTTAAAGTTCTCATTTACTGAATACTGAGTACAATTTTAAGTATATAATTTGGAAACTTGAACTTTTGACCTTGTGTTTCCAATTATGGTATTAAAATGCTTTACCCACTTTGGAGAAAAGGGCATTTCAACACGTTCGTTACCAAAAGGGTTTAGTGGACAAATCGGCTAATTTTTTTTCATTGAATATTACTATTCTAAAGCCTTTTTTAAAAACATGATTTTAACAATTTTTTATAACACTGGTTCTTTAAACATTTTTTTTAATCGAGGTGAAATCCACATAACATAAAATTAGCCATTAACCACTTTAAAGTATATAGTTCAGTGGCTTTAGTGTATTTAAAATGTGTGTAGCTGTCACTCCTGCCCAGTTTGAGGACACTTTCATCCCCTCAGAGGGAGCCCCCTACCATTAAGCAGTCACTGCCCCTTTCCCCACCTCTCCTCCCCTCTGCATGGCAGCCTCTAGTTTGAAGGTCTGCATGGATCTACCTTCTCTGGAAGTTCTGTCACACTGGTTCTTTTTCAGCATATCACAGGGCAAGGTTACTTACTCTGTAGAGAAAGAATCTTTTTATTACATGATTATAACGTGATTAACTGAAGATAAAGATTTTAATGGGAGGTATTGATTTTGATATATAATAATTATTGGCCAAAACTGGGAAATGCTTATCTTACTAAATGAATGTAAAATCGATTAGAAATTCTGGAGCCTGCAAAGTGATTATGAACCTGTGGAAGTTTTCCCAGATTACTCAATAGAACTGACATTTTATTGTTTTCTTGCCTTAATTAGGATAGGACAATCTTACTACAATATTTTTGGTTAAAATGTAACCATGTTTTGCCAGTTCATATTAAAACATTCCTGCTTATTTTCAACACGAAGTTTCCCTTAGAGTATCGACATATTTAGACTAAGAAATATTCATGTGTGAGTATGGGCAGTTTTTAAAGGACTTAACAAGGTATTTTTATGAAGTTATTTTAGTAAGCTACACAAAAACATTGGTTGACTTTGAATCATGTTAAGTAGAGAAGAGTACACCAAACAGTATGAAATGGTAATCTGCCTAAATTCCGCCCTGAAATCTGCACCTGTATCTGCCTGCTTGTCACTTTTATGTCAAATTCAGAACTTCAGTGTTTAAAAGTTAAAGCTTTATTTTCTCCATCACTGACCTTCTCTTACATTTCTTGGTAGTGTGATAGCACGGCTGCTTTGTTGGTTAATTACTTCAACACACATGTGTTGAGCCCCGGCACCATGCTAGCCGCTGTGCTGGGCGCTGTCATACATGGTGAGCACAGCAGATGTGGTCCCGACGGACAGCCTGACAGTAGGTGGCGAATAAGTAATACGTAATCGTGCTTTGCATTAGGTGCGACGAAGGAAACAACCTGGGGGCTGTCGTCAGTCATTGGAGGGCAGAGGAGCTCCTACCGCAGGGGTCAGGGACGGCTCCTCTAAAGCTTGTCGTTGCAGCTGAGGGCCCCCAGCCACCCAGCTGCTCAAGCTTGGGAGTCCCCCCGATCTTGCCTCTTACCTCCCGTCCTGTCCCCGTCAGTCCTGCCTTCCGAGTCGCTCTCACGTGTGGCCCCTCTTCACCCTCTCAGGCCTCTCCCTGGGCCAGGCCGTCAGCACCTCTTGCATTGATAGGAGTTATCAGAACACTGTTCCGGTGGCACTGCGTCCCCTGTTCCCGCCTTGTCGTTCCGCTGCCCACCCCCCTCTTGCTGCTGCTCTGCTGCGCCCCGTACGCTGAGGGAACCTAAGCCTCGTAGGGATGATGCGCTTCCAGCTTCTGTGCCTTCGCCTGTCCGTCGCTTCTGTGTGGCCGACTCCTGTTGCTCGCTCCTGGGTCAGGGTCTCCGGGAAGCTTCTCTTCCTCCCTGCTCCCCTCTCAGGTGGAGTTAGGTATGCCTTCCTCAGAGCACTTGGACTTTGCACACCGCGTGGTAATGGTCATTGTATTGGTACGTTTGGGACGTGGCACGTTTTGTTCTTATTTTATGTTCACGTTAGAGTGCTTACCGCTTAGAGCAGTAGTGCTTGGGCCTTGGTCCCTGTGAGAATTTCATGGGAGCTCTGGGCCTTTCCCTTGAGTGGTGCATGTACACGCACGATTATGTGCGGTGTTGGTCCAGCCACGACTCAGGTAAGAATCCCTGATCCAGAGCATCTCTTTCCCCCGTAGGCTTTGGCCGTCTGTCACTGCTGCTGTCCCTTCCATTTTTCTTCCTGTTTTGATGCTGGCATTTCCTTCCTGTCTCTGCTTTTTCACCCTGCATAGTTCCAGCTTTGGTGTTTTTTAATAGGCTGTTCCCACCTCCGCCCTTCCAGTTCCTGTGCTCCCATCACCAGCGCCCATCCTCTCAGATTAATGTTACTTAGTTCCTGGATCATTGAAAGTTTTTCTTTCCCTCCCTGCTTCTGATGGTAAATTGGGAAAGTTCTTACTTAACATACTGTGCATACTTACCACCGTGTAATTGATATTTTTATTGAGAGGCAACAGAGAGCTCTTATGAAATGTATCAGACTTGCATATCTAAGGAGATCCAACCTATGCTTTGTGAGAAAATTACAGTAATATGGATATTTCCCAAGTTCCCAGTATAACAAAAGTGAATAACATAATAGTTTGTCAGCTTTGTCTATAGATGTGAGTTATTATCAGACCAGGCAGAACTTTCAGACATTATCTTTTAGACATTAGTGAGAAAATAATGCTATGTTTATCTCTCATACAAGAAAGAGGTTTTTTTCTAATTAAAGTACATTGAGAGAATAGCTGAGGTAAATAGTTAGAAATAAATTCTGAATTGAGACTGTTTTTTCCTGTGTGTGTGTGTATTGTGTGTGTGTGTGTTTTAACTGAAGGAAAATTGGCTGCTTGGTCGTTTTCAGACAGTGCTCACTAACGGCTGATTGCTGTGGGCACAAGCGCATTTTGATTAAATTCATTTGACTATAGAAGGCTAGAGCAATGAGAAAGTGCTTCTTCAGTTCCACCTGGAAGAATTTTAAGATAACATTTAACTCGAGCACAGTGACTTTTGCCTTCCTAGGGTTTGATGATAAAGCTGTGTTGCTGTTTTTTACATCAGCTGACTAATAGATCTAGTTTGTCCAGAGCTCAATTTGCCATCTGATAATATGTTTAATGAAGCAACATATTGAATTCTTTATGCCACATTAAGGCCAGTTCTATGCATAGTGCCACTTACTTTTAAGTAATTTATTAAATACAGTCACTGCGTTTGTTCTACCTACTTATTTTCACATTCTGACAAAGTAGGTTAGTATCTTAAATAATTTCCCGACTACACTGTTCTAAAATGACAGCAAAGTAAACGGTTCCTCTTTTGTGGTATTTATAGCATCGTATCACTTGGTTTGAACAGGAAGTCATAAATCATTTTTCCAGTGCTGATTTGTAGCGTTCATGTGGAAATTTAATTTGATTTTACCTTATGGCTGCTATTCCTTGAGAAGACCAAGTGTTTTTTTGTTTTTGTTTTTCCCGGTACGCGGGCCTCTCACTGTTGCGGCCTCTCCCGTTGCGGAGCACAGGCTCTGGACGCACAGGCTCAGCGGCCATGGCTCACGGGCCCAGCCGCTCCGCGGCATGTGGGATCCTGCCAGACCGGGGCACGAACCCGTGTCCCCTGCATCGGCAGGCGGACTCCCAACCACTGTGCCACCAGGGAAGCCCAGACCAAGTGTTTAATTACAAAAATAACTGAAAAACTTTACGGAAGTATTAGGAAATTATATTCTTAAGGTAGTCTAGAACTAACCGTATTACACACTGACTGATCTTTTCTTTTAAGCTAATATTTAGAGCACCAGATCATTTTGATTCAGTCCTATGTAAGAATTTGGACTTCACTGTCTGTGTGAATGATCTATAAACAGTAATACCTCTGTTCCGTATCATAGGGTCAAGAGAAATACGGATTATTAAATGTAACAAAGATTACTGAAAACGGGAAAAAGGTTCGGTAAGTACACAGATCATTAATGTTCTCACATGTTTCATCTGATCGATATAAATAAAAACTGAATATAATTATATTCTAGTAGAAGTGATTAACAGGTTCAAAGAATTTCAAATGTGTTTTCTGATATGATGGATATAAGATTGTCAGGAAGTAGAGGAAAATTTTTCTTTGTCTTGACCTATTTCTAAAGGTGAGATTAAATTCGGAGGTGATAAGGCGGAGGATTCTGAGCAGGCATTCGCTTTATTAAAATTTTTTTCAATAAGTAATAAATGCACATGGCAAAACACAAACATACACAAAACATGTGGTCAGAAGTCAGTGACCAGCCATCAGTTTCCCTCCCCAGAGGTAACCAGTTATGTCTAGTGAGGTGTACTGTCTTCCTCCAGAGATAGAAAATAGATACATTTACATATGCATAGATTAACTTTTTTAACACAGTCTTTTAACAGTTTATCTTGGAGATGGTGCATTTCATTGCATGTACAGCTGACACATAGTTTTTAACTGCTGCATAGTGGTATGTTGTATGGCTGCATCATAGTTTATTTAACTGTTATTTATTTGCAAGTGTGTCTATTGGTAGACATTTAGGATGTTTCCATTTTTTGCTATTACAAACAGTATTACCCTCAGTGTCTCGCACGGTTCATTTTGCAAGTATGTAGATATGCCTGTAGAACATATTTTATGCAAGTGGAATTGCTAGGCCATATGCAGTTGGACATTTTCGTACAATTCCAAATTGTGCCCTAAGGCCCTCAGTCAGTTCCAACCTCAGGAGCCTTGGATTTCTCCATGCCTTTGCCCATTCAGTACGTTGTCAAACTCTTTGATCTTTGCTAATAGAGATTTGAGAGAAAATGGTGTTTTTACTTGCGTTCCTTTTTAGTGGGGTAGAGTACCACAAGCCATTTATATTTCTTTTTTGTTGTTGTCCTCGAATTATCAGTTTATACCCTTTGTCTCTTTTTCTGTTGGGTTGTTGGTTTTTTTTGGTTAATAAATTAAGGAAATTAACTCTTTGTAAGGTAAGTTCCATTTTCCCCAGTTTTAAAAAACCACTGAAATGCTAGGGTTTTATAGCCAAAGTGAGATCAGTCTGTTGTTTAAGAAAGAGTTTAAAATTTACATGTAGTTGAGTTTTTTAGATTTGCTTTAATTGAACTTTGTCAGATTTTGGTACTTGGAAGTTTTTCTTTTAAGTGCTTTGAAATAGCTTTACAAATACTGCAATTACCTGTTCCTGAAACTGTTCCTTGGTAGAAGTCATGTGAATTGGATCTTTTTTTCTTTTCTCCCTTTTGGGCATATGTAGTGCAGGTAGGTCTTTGGCCACTTTCCCTGTTTTCATTGCTGTCATTTTTCCTGTGATAATTAGTTTTTTAGATTTTCTACTTACTTTGGAATGCTTTTTGGAATACTTCTCCTAAGAATATCATCCATTTCATTATATTCAAATTTATTTATATAGAGCTGAGCACAGTGGTATTTTAATTTCCTGTATTTTAGTGTTTATCAAACATTTTGTTCTGAGGACCTCTTTAAACTCTTAAAAATTATTGGTTAGTGCAAAGAACTTTTGTCTATATAGTTTATCTAGAATTATTTACTGTAAAAAATTAAAACTGAGAAATTTTAAGAACCTCTATTAACTCTTTTAAAACTAATAACCTGTTACATGTTAACATGAATAACATCTTTTATGAAGAAAACCCCCTGTATTTTCTCATGCCGAAAACTTCCATGAGAAGCGTGGCATTGTTTTATGTTTTCAGAAGTCTTTACTATTTGGCTTAATGGAAGACACCTGGATTCTCATCTCTGCTTGCAGTCAGTCTGGTGCAACATATTATTTTGGTTGAAGTATGTAAAGAAAATGCTCCTTTACATAGATAAAGTTGGAAAAGGGAGGACTACTTTAATAGCCTTCTCAGATAATTGTGCGTATTTTTCTGCTACACCAAAACGCCAAAAATGTTAGTTGCAATGAAGATTCTGAAAAACCGTCCTTGAACTTTCAGTACTCAGTTACATTAAAGTCCATGGGCCTGTGTTGCATTGTGAATGAATCTTTACCTATGCATAATTTTGTAGCATCTTGTAGGTCATTTGGAAAATACTGGTTTACTAAGTTTGCCGATTTTTCAAATGTTGGCACATTTTATTTTACAATATCAAAGAATCATAAATCAGTAATATCATCATCAAAGTCACTAAGTTTTAGAATATTGTCAGCCTCACAGTGGCAGATGTGCCAAGTTTTCCAGAATTCTGCTTTCTGTTTGAAAGCTTTGTTATTGTGAACATATACTATCATTTATTTTCCTTGAAATGAAAGGCTCACTTCATTTATTTTTGAGATAACGTCTACCTGCCAAGTAGTCAAGTCTAAATAATCAGTGTATCCGTCAGTTGTTTGTTCAGGAAAAAATTGGTTCCATGAAAAAGGTGTGACTAATTCTACCTGCAACTCAATATTTGGATACTGTCATTCATTCAGTATCCAAATATTCAATATTTGTTCTGAGATACACATTCTACATTTTTTTTTATTTTGAAAATTAAACTCAAAAAGTTTATTTAAAGTGGAAATACATATATATATATTTTAAAGTGGGAATATAGTTTAGCATTTTTCAGCATAGAGAAGTTAGATATTATCTAAAGAAATATAAGATGGAATATAAAATAAATTTACCAATGAAAATAAATCCTTCCAAAATATCTTGAGGTCCACACAAAACAAAATAATAAAATAAAGTGAAAATATAATAAAACGATGACAGAACAGGTACCAAACGTATGTGTCGTATCAGTATAAATAAATGTAAATGCACTATATTCATCTGTTGAAAGAAAAAGGTGCTCAGACTGGAACACAAAGCAAAACCCAGTTCAATATTACATACAAAAGAGACATCTGAAAAACGATTCAGAAAAGTTAAAACAAATAACGCATATCAAAGGCATAAAAAGTAAAGCAGGAATAGGGATCTTAATAGTAGACAGGTTCAACTCAGGGGGAAGGCACTAAGCATCTTTAAAATGATAAAGCACTGTGGATCAGTCCACAGTGAAGATCTCATCATGAGAAATAGCCATTCACTGAGTAAGTAATGTTAATGACCATAAGGAAAACAACAGGAAATAAAAGGAAAAATAGAGATTCAGTAAGAGTAAACTTTATTTCACTTTTCAAGTTCAAGTGGACATAAAAAGTCGTAAAATAATCAAGTAGGTCTAATTGGTAGATATTAAATTCTACATTCTGAGTATGGAGAATAAACCTTCTTTTGAGTGCCTATAAAGTTTTCACAAAACTGGCCATATGTTTGGCTGTAAGGCGAGCCTTAATAAATTCCTGTGGAAGATACATTTGACGTTCGTTTTAGCCTGCCAGCAATTAAATTGCCTTATAACGTAAACACTGGTTACCTCTGGAGAGGCGGTTGAAGGAGAAGAAATGGGGCCTTTTTCTGTATACATTTCTACGTTCAGAGTTTTGATATAGTTTGTGTGTTGATTTTGTAATTTAGGAAAGAGTTTTTAAAAGCCTCATTTTAGTAGTAGTAACCTTAGTTATCAACCAGCATGTGATTTATACGATCTACTGCTTACCTGGTATAGCCTTATTAAGGGAAGGAAGATAACTAAGAGATATAAAACAATCTGTATCTACAGAGGATTAGGTAAGATGAGCATGTTTGTCGAATTTCTAATTGTGAATAAGAATTCTTGCCAAATGCAGTGTGCAGTTCATGTGACTCTAAATTAGTGTCCTTGATCACAGATGTGCTGGATTACCCCCATGTGCACATAGTTAGGTGTGTGGTTATTCTGATAACTTACATCTCTCGTTGACTTCATTAGTTTTGGGACCATAAAATGGTTGTCATTTCCATTAGAATTATATCCCCAGTAAAAACAGTTGGAATGTCAGTATGACTGTAAATTGTGGACAACATTGATAACAGCTAAGTAGGTTTTAAGTTTTTAAATTTGGGGGGAAAACTGGATACGGAGCTTTAATTGGCCGTCTTTATCATTACAGAAAGAACTGGTTGTCTTCTTGGGCCGTGTTGCAGGGTTCATCTTTACTGTTTACCAAAACTCAAGGAAGTAGCACAAGTTGGGCAAGTATTTCTTTTCTTTGGAGGCTTTCTGCATGTAAATTACGTGGGTGGTGTTGCACCTGAACTTCACGAAGTATTCCAGAGTCCTCCCAGCTACCGCTAGCTTGCAAATAAGAGTAAATGAGGTTTCCTTAGTTAAAGATGCATTTTGACTCACAAGAGAAAGAAAAGGGCCACTTAGAAAAGTCTGACTCATATTGTTAAAACCAACCAATTACATTTTATGCATTGAACTGAAAGGTGACCTTACTACTTGGGTATTAGAGAACATATATTTCTTGGTCTGTTTTCAGGATGCCAAAGCTTTCCTGTGTCTGTGACTTGGCTCTTTCAGATGTTTAGTCAGAAAATAAGCAGTCATGTGACAAGCCCCACCTTGAATTGTGATCTGACCCTTGGATACTAGTCAGGTTTCCATGTCTATATATGACATCAGCCAGCTTTGAGAAGAAAAAGAAATGTCACCATTACCTGTGGGACTTTGAAGCTTTTTTGTATATTTGAGTGTTTACTATCGCTACTCCTTGGTTATTTGTAATACAAATACCAAAAATTATAATTTGTGACATATCACAATAGCTAACATTTTTTGAATGCTGAAAATATATTAGGTACTGTTCTAAGTGTAGAGGATGGTATATATATTATCCTCTTAACTCTGGGAGAGTACTGTTTATCATTCCCTCTCCCCCTGTTGGAGATGAGAAAATGAAGTATAAAACAGTTCAGTGCCCCGCTCAAGGTCTTACAGCTACTAAGTGACAGATCTGGGTACCATTTTGGCTCCAGAGTCCATGCTCTGGGTATTTCCAAAAAGGTTTTAAAATGAAATTAATCTAATGTTTTTAGTCTGCTTTATATCCTGCCTTAACCAGTATTTCTTACACTTATGGAGTTGATTTAAAATTAACAGGACCTGTTGACTTTACGTTTGATAAAAGAGAAATCCATTTGTAAAATTCAAGCAAATTTTAGTCCTCTGCGTTTACAGTGCAGCCATGTAACATTGTTCTGAGCCAGGAGTGCCACAGAGCATATTAGTCCTCAAATACTCTGCTATGGCAACCCCCCAGATCTGCTGGATTGAGCATGAATGTGAACTTTCTGGAATGTTTCTTCTCTTTTGCTTCACTGATGCTTTGATTTGCTCTCTGGTCAGCCAGTACGGTGGAACTGACCTGTGATATGCTTTCCAGATTAAAAGACTGAAATTTTTGTTTGACTTGTCTTAAAGTAAATGGATAATTATTTCTCCTTTTTCCCCTGAGGTGAAGCATATGATACTTTTTTGTTTATATTAATGCATTTCTAGAAGAAGATGCAGTTATTTCTTCTTCCTACTTGTGGCTCAACTTTTATTTGACACTGAGTGAAGTGAATGAAAGAAAAGGAATGGAGAAGCAATTAGAGATTAAAATAACAAAAAAGTTCCTGAAGAAAGCTGGATAATGGTCATTTATTTGGTAATTACTGACCCCTAAAGATTGAAGGTTGTGGTATATACAGATAAAGCAAGTACATAGATCATTGTGGTACGTGAGGCATCGTTGAGGTAGGCAGATATGTATGTGATTTAAAGAAAATGAAATTAAAAAAAAAATTGAAGATGTTAAGTGAATACCCTGGCACAGAACCATTAGTACAGTCTGGTTGCATTTTATGTAGGTCTCTTGGGGACCTTACATAATTCAGAACTCATGATTAAAACTAATGCCGACAGAGGGTGTGGGGTATTTCTGTTTATCAGCTAAAGTTGTGTTATAGCATTACCATGTGGTAATAGCAGAAGCGTAGCTTAAAATTCCCTGAGCTAGCCAATTTTGAAATTGGAGAATTCTTAATGGAGTTTTAACTTTAGAGATTCACTCTTTGAATTTTTGCCTTTAAATGAAATTTTATTAATATGTTGTTAATAATACAGTACATTATGGTAGTCATTTCAGGTTGGTATAATTAAATAAAATATAGTCACAAGGTGTTTTATAGTCTTAAAAACTAAACAGATATGATAAAATGCTTGGCTGTACAGTCAATTCTTAATTTTTATTTTATGGCTAATTAAAAAATCTCAAACTGCCTTGCTTTTTCTTCCCATATGTAACACATATTAAGGGAACGAAAACTAATTTAAGTGGCCTAAGTAAAAGCTAGTAAGATTATTCAAATAAAAAGCATGTAAGTGTGTGTAATATATTTTGGCATATACACACTCATGAATATTAAAAATGAAATATGCAAGATGCTTCTTAATTAACCCAGTAATTAGGATTGTTCAAAAAGGTTTGAAAGAATCCTAGCTTTATTTCCCTGCTCGGTCACCAGCTAGATCTTCCGTAGGTAAAATGTTACCCTGTTTATACAGTGAAATCACACCTAACCTGAGGCTAACACATAAGCCCAAAGGACAAAAATCACCTGTAGTGAAAATTTCCCTTGAGCGTCTCTCGGGAAGATGCTGTGAGAAGTCAGTCTCTCGCAGAGCCAGTTTTTTCCTTTGATGTTAGAAGAGATTGCTTTTCCTTCAGTTGGGTTCAGATGGTTTGTTCCGGGGCCATGCTGGAGAAGTATGGTTCTTTACAGATTAGTGTCACACTTGTTGCAAAAACCTATACCGAGATCCCCTGGAAGAAATAGCCAGTTCAGATCTTACAGTTTACTCCAGGGCATATACTCATCGATGGGACGCTGAGTAAATCCATCCATACATTTGAAGCTCTGTTTTTAGAAAACCATTCATGCTTCGTGTTTATTTTTGGTTTCATGGGTAGTAAAAACTGAGTAAATGAAATGTGCATATGCCACGCAGCTCCACTGTAAGATGATTTCACACCGATGCTGTATCATCCAGAAGCCACCGAGCCTTTCCTTCTCCTCGGGATAGGCAGACGCCACTTGTTTTCCGGAAAATATTAGTTACCTCCCAGTTATTGTATCAGTAACTTAAATTATACTTTCTCTTTTCTTACTTCCTTCACCTCATTTGTTCAGCAGACGTAAAAGCCTGCTCTGTTCTGGGCCTGGTGTTAGGCTTCGGGGTTCAGAAGTGAGTAACGTGACCCCCGTCTTCAGAGCTTACACTGTAACAGGGGGACCAGCACGTGCACAGTCACAAGACGACACGACATACACTGTGTTCACTGCAGATTTAAATACTCATATCCCTTGAGTATTTCAAAAGTCACCCCACAGATATTGGTAGTTGTTCAAATTCATTTATACGATGCTTTCAAATTTCTAAAAACAGTGGCTTCTTTGGACCAGATAATACTTTGTTGTGGGGACTGTCTTATGCATTGGGGGGTTCAGCAGGTAACAGCAGCACCCCACCTCCAACTGAAAGCGTCTCCAGACATTGCCAGATGTTCCCAAGTGGCAGAATCGCCTCTGGTTGAGCTCCACTGTCCTAGAGGACGGGGAGGGCAAGCTGGGTGGCAGGGCCTCTCCCGAGAGAGGACGCGGACAGGGACCAGAGGACAAGGCCCGCAGGCCATAGGAGGGGCTCAGGGACTCCTCTCCATTCCCCCAAGGCTTCCATTGTGAGTATACGGGAGAACAAGTTAGCTTAAAGTAAGTTGTATAAAGCATTCATCTTAAAAATAAAACATGAATTTATAGAATAAATTCAGAAGTCAGAAAATACTCTGAGATAAATTCTAGGGCCTTTGAAAAATATTTTGGAGATGCAGCTTGGCCTGTGTTACCTGCTTACGGAGTCCTGTTTTTGTCCTCTCTGGTTCCGTTATGGTTTTCTCTTGTATGTCATTTTGCCATTGTGCACTGTAATGACATCGTCATTTTCTTCCCTTTTCCCATCAAGTCATTCTGCCGGCAGGGCTCAGTCTCTGAGCTCCTGCTCTCGCTGCTTTCTTCTTGGACAAACTCTGTCAGCCGCCGGCCTGCTGTCGCATATGTAAAATCTGCTCCCGTGTCCGCTGTCACTGTATGTTTTCTTGTTGCATGTCCTTTGCCACGGTCGTTCTGTTTTCTTTGCCATGAATGCATTGGAGCGATGATTACAGTAGAGAAAAGCAGGACTAGATTTTGAGAAATAATGGATAACAAACCCGAAATTTTGCCAACCACATTGAAGCATTTTTATAGCATTCCATGTTATGTGATTGTATTGATATTTGTATTTGGTTGCTATAACTTATTTGGTTGGCTACTTATATCTTACCTTATAGCTAACTATCTACAGAACATGTCATGATGACAAGTTAAATTAAGTTGATTTCTATCATTTTGTTAAATGTGTCCATTTAAGTTTTGTGACTTTTGAGATATATCAAATTTGCTCAGAAAGTTTTCTGTGCCCATCATAGCTTTATGATTAATTACATGTCTTTTGAATGACAAAAGGTACTAAGGAAGGCAAAGGCTTTGTAGAATTGTTGAAATTTTTGTTGTGAATTTTATTATGATGCCACTAATAAAATTCCATGAAATACCCTAAATTTTGTTTTGATTCCACTAATAAATTCAATATAACATCCTAAGTTTTGTTTAGTTATAACAAGTATATTATTTAAGTCCACACTGAAAAGATGAAGTAAACGGGAACAGATGAAGTCAAACCGTTTTTTAAATGTGAAACTACGAAGTAGTCATTAATGTTATGAATAGCGGTAAGTTATCACAGGATTGGGGGGTAAGATCCATTTCCAATGACAAACATAATTTGAAAATATTTTAGCAAATGAAATTTCCTGTAACAAATCTTTATGACCTTAAAGATTACAATTCATCAGCCCTTAAAGATTTTAAAACCCCCAAACCCTACACTAACATAGGAATTCTATTTTCTATTCTCAGTTAACAGACTAAACAGAAATTTAAGTTATGATGGCAAGATACAGAGTAGGTCTATATTTAACATAAATTTTCTGATATTTTCTAATCTTTTCCTTGTCTGGTTAACAAAATATAATAGTTAAGTGCTGCTTCTTCTCAAACCACCCATGTCCACTGTTTTCCTCTTCTGTTCATGGTTCCTCATTAAATTGCTGAGGCTTTAGAGCACCTGGCTCTAGTTTTTATTTCTAACAAAGGCTGAATAGAAGAACATGGGGCTTAGGATGTTGTTTTTACAAGTTATTGTTAGTTGTTGACAACATAAGTAGTTGATAAGAAAATAACCCTTGAAAGCACGAAATCAGGTTTAGAGTATTTACTAGGTGGAAAAGAACTTGTTTTTCTGCCAGATATTATTTATATGTATGTAAGAATATCGCCTTTTGAACACAGCATTTTACCTAGTCATAGATATTTAGAATAAATTCCAAAATATAGAATTGTTGAGCCAAAGGATACATGTCTTTATAAATTTGTAAATATCGTATGAGCAGCTTTTCTTCTCTAGGAGTTCTAATCCATATCCTACTTGCAAATGAGGGCCTGTTACTCTGTAGCCTCACCAATGCAGTTTTTCATCGAACTTTTTTTGTTGTTTTTGCAGTAATGGGTGAAAAAAGATTTTACTATGGCTTTATTTTGTATTTTTCTTATAATGATGGAGGTTGAGCCATTTTGTTTCCTTTTCTATGAACTATATATAATCATGTCTTACATTTTTCAATTTCAATTTAAAGTAGGAATTGTTATTTTATAATACGAAAAGAGAAGAGGAATTTGAGGTGACCACCTTTTTGATTTATTGTTAACAATATAAAATTGACCGTATTCTTTTTGGATACACACATGTACATGAATATAACATAAAGGTTTTTCCTTTTTTCTAAAACGAAGTTTGGGAGTAATCAGTCCAAACCAGAGTTCACGGTGGACCTTAAGGGGGCAACGATTGAGATGGCTTCAAAGGATAAATCCAGCAAAAAGAATGTATTTGAGGTAATAAATTATTCTCTAAGTATAATCCACATTCTTAACCATAGTAGCTTCATGTTCTGTTTTGAGTTATTTCGGGAAATGGTCTTTCAGTGTGACTAGTTAAGGCAAAGTTAGTCATTAAGTTACTTTGATTCATAATTTAAGGAAAAAAGCTGGTGTAAAGATCTGGCTTCATTTGCATAAGTCACTGGATCTCCGAAGATGTATTACAAGCCTTTGTTCCACAAGTCGTGCCTTTCCCCAGCAACAATAAAAGGGTGCGGTTCCCTTTGCCTACCAAATCTAATATTAAAAAACAAATTAAAACTTTCCTATTTGTCATTAAAAGCCCTCCGCGGTAATGCACGATCCTGTATCAGTTACTTATTGCTGCCTAACAGACCATCCCCAAACTTAGTAGCCTGAGGAAAGAACCGTTTTGCTTGTTTGGTTTGGCCTGTGCGGAGCTGAATGGTTCTTCTGGTCGCACCTGGGTCCAGTCACCCGGCTTCAGTCATCCAGTGGCCTGACTGGGGCTGGACCGTCTAGTTCCCCCCTCTGGGTTGGTGCCAACTGTTGGCTGGGCTCCCGGTCACCATCTCTCCTCCTCAAGGAGGTGACCCCAGGCTTCTTCACATGTCAGGGTTCCGGGGGGGGCAGAGTGGGAGCCGCAAGGCTTCTTGGGGACCAGATGTAAGAGCCAAACAGCAGTGTGTTCTGTGGCTTAAAGCACGGCCCCCCCGCTGGTGGAGGGGCAGCAACACTGCACAGGGCTGCGTATGCAGAGGGCAGAGGGCGCTCGGACTGTCTTTGCAAAGAATCTCTCCTGTCTCAGGGCTTTCCTACTTGTCGTCTAGGCAGATTAGAACAGTTGATATTTCCCACGTGGAACGCGGGTTTTCCTGTCTTGATGGTTTTCACTCCTGATGGATCTGCCTTTAATACCAACAGTTGCTAGTCTCTCCTTGTCAAATGTTCCCTCTCTTCCAAGACCTGCAAGAAACATTACCACAGCACAGATGCTGCTGCTCTGTGCTTTTAATGTAGCGCTTGTTCTCATGTACCTGGGGCTTCCCTCATCTGTAAATTATTCCCCCACTAGATTATTAAAAAAACTTTCTTTTCAAGCAGAGAGACTGCATGCTTTTCCTTACTTTTACAAAGTGAGACCCTCTAACAGAGTATCTTGGCCCACTTTCTAGAAGAAATGCAGGAAAGGAAGTCACTGTTACCTGAGGTCGCCTTGTTTCATTCCAGAATGAAGAAGGTCCCATGGTCAAATGAATTTGGGAGACAGTATATATTTTATCCCTCTGTTAGGACGCCACGGTGCGCCCCGGGGTAGCAGAACCCTGAGAAGTCTTGAAGGGTGGAGTCTTGTTTAGCTCTTTTCAATCTAGCTCTTCCCAAACTAACATCACACAATGAGTTCTTTATTTGTTTGAGGAATGCCTTTTAAAACGTTACTTCAGGAGCTGTTTGAGGAATATATCTCAGAATGTTGTTTGGGAAACATTGCCATATGTTCCTCTAGGAAAAAAGAAAATCAGACACTTACCAAACATAAAATAGAAGGAATGATTTCTATAAATACCTCAGAATTCTTCCTCAGTCAGGTGTGAGAAACTTTGAACCCAGGAGATCATACATAAATGGGTTATTGCGTTCATGTAGAATCATATATCGTGTCCTTACTTTAGTTAGTTCATGATTTTACAATTTAGTGATGTTTCTGTCCAGAAGCCTTGTGATGTATAATTTCCTATTAAATAGTCAATATTGAAAGTCTAACTCTTGTATATTCTCTTTCTATATATATTTTTTTAACCAGAGAGAGAAATTCTCAAACTTATGTTAAAATATTATAGATTTTATTTCTTAACAAATTATGTTTCAATTCTCATTTAAAATGCACAGCGTAGGTACTTGAACTTATTTTTTAATGATAAAGTATTCTAGATTCCAGCAAGTTTTATGTTGTTTGTGTGACGGAGTTTGGGATCCTAAATTATTAGATTTTCATTGAGAATTTACTGTGAGAAAAACGTCATGTTTTATAAAATTATCCAGCTGGTATTCTTTTATACTAAAATAAAAGATAATTCCATCACTGTGGAGTACTGTAACCTTTCCACCATTAATATGATACATGGCATCCAATCTTCTGGTGGTTTTGTAGACTTTGAATTAAATGTATTTATTTACTTCATTGAAAGCACTAACCATGCTTTTTTTTTTTTTTTCCTTCTTATCTCTAAAGCTGAAAACCCGTCAAGGGACCGAACTGCTGATCCAGTCTGATAATGATGCTGTTATCAATGAGTGGTTTAAAGTTCTTAGTAGCACTATCAGTAATCAGGTATGTGTTTGACTCAGGTAAATGTTTTTTTTAACTTTAGAGCTGCTTCTCTTGTTTTGTTTTTTGGCTTTCTAACTGGTTATTATATATCTAGTTTCCAATTTATATTTAAAAAAATACTTTTAAAAAATACATATTTTGAAAGAGGTAGGAAAGACAGTGATTAGTTTAGCAATTCCCAGGGGCTGATGAGTCATTTAACATTGTCATTTATAGGATTTTGCCACCGGTAGATTTCACATAACTTTCACATGAGGCATTGGTTCAAAAAGAAAATAGCTCAGGAGGTAGGGACCGTCTAACTGTGCCTAGTATGTAGTATTTATTCATGGAGTGAATGCTTTGGAAATCATCCTATTTGGTGGAAACAGATCCTGAGCAAAATGGTGAGATGCATGAAGCTGTCGTCTTGTCATTTGTACTTTTTCTTTCCTAGTGACCTTTCTACTCAGAGTACCCTCATGTTCCTGGAAAATTTCTTCTCATGTGTATTACAACCAAAAAGAACCTCGCATTTATATTCTGAAGCTGTGTTTGTAAGAGCAGTGATAACCAACTAGAAGCTGTACTTTCTTAGACTGTACTGTTACCCCCTCACCATATGGGGACATGGTTCCTGATTAAGGATCATGTATCAGTGACAGAAGTGAAATGAAAGTGAATACTTACGGGAGTATGTAATACAGGTTTTAAACTAAATGGAGACAAACAAAGTTTGGGAATCACTGGCTTTAGTAGAGATGGAGATGTCTTTCAGAGACTTTATAGGTGACACTTCATTATTAATAAGGTTTGTGATTGTATCAAGGTGTTCTCCTTCTGTGAGTCTCAGTTTTTCTACTTAAAAAAAATAGAGAGATTGCACTGGATTGTCTCCAAGTATCCTTTTAAGCTCCAAAATTTTATGATTCACCCAGTTCAAATCACCCAGATTTGGAATCTGAGTATTCTTTAACTCTTCCGCCTCCAACTTTTACCTCTTCTAGCAAATTATTTACCAATCTAGATGTGAATTCTTCCTTTGCAGTTTGTAATACTGTGTGATATTTCTGAACCTTGTCCCTTTCTTTCCATTTATTCCTGAAACCATGGGCAGGCCTTTAAATGTTGATATTAAGAGTAACCTCCTAAACAGTTTTCCTTATTTCATCTCATCCCCCACCAATGCACTGTTAATGCCACTACTGTATGAAACTTCCTGATGTCACTTTTATAATCCTCCCCTGCACAGAAACCTTACGTGACTCCTATTAGAATTCAGCAACCTGAGCCCAGTCTTTTCAAATGTACCTTCTCCTCTACCCAGTACGGACTTGCAGGTCTAGTCACCGTAATGTGCTCGCTACCCCTTGAAAGCAAGGGTGGCCGCGTCCATCTCACACACATGTGAGTGCCTTACGCATTGGGGTATAGCAGCGTGCAACCGGATGCTCACCTAATGCATGGAGCTTACAATCAAAGACAGAAGGTTACTGAGGACAGACAACTGAACAGTTCATATAATGAACTATAAAAACCCTGATTAAGTAGGGGCTAATCTAGTGTAGGGATCAAGGGAGGCCTTGCAGAGAAAGTGGCTTTTTAAATTAAGGCCTAAGGGTTCAGGGAATAAGCCAACTGAAAAGAGAGGAACATATAATTCACTCTAAAAATTTTAAATGTGTACTATTTACGAAGTGGCAAAAGATACTGAGGGCAAAGAGATGGGCAAGATTACAAAACTTTATTAAGAGACATTGACAGAAACTTAAATGAGAAGTATGTCCATGGATTAAAAAATTCAATTATGTAAAGATATAATATTCTTCCAAATGGCTTATAAATTTGTAGGTTTGAGATTTTTGAATCTCATTCAAAATCCCAGTAGGTTTTCTGGGGGAACTTGACAAACTTATTCTAAAATTCATATAGAAATGCAAAGGGCTAAGAATATGCAAGACACCTTTGAAGAAGACTTGCTGTAGCATATGTCAGGCAGGACCTTATAAAGCTGTGTATCCATAATGGGATAGATATACAGACCTGTGGAACAGAATAAGGAGCCTGGAGACAGACCCACGTACCTTTGGACACTCTGTGCCAGGTAGAGCACGTGCTGGGTCAGCTGGATGTCTGAGAAGATGGAGCCTTTCCTTACACTGTGCACAAAAATAAACTCTGGGTGGAGAGAGGACCTCAGAGTAAAAGGCAGAGCAGTGCTTTTAGCTTTGAGAATTCAGTCTGCTTTTTAACTTGTAAAAGTGACCGTAGTTAGGCTGTAAATGAGTTCTAGGATTTCTTTCAATTCCTGATATCCGTAGGTCTGTGAGTAATGAGTGATGTCAATTAACTGTTGACACAAAGTGCAATTTTAAAAGATTGTTGGTGTGAAGCAGTTAAGGTACCATTGCTAGTTAGCTTTATCTGTCCTATCATCAACAATGTACCATCATCCTGTTCTATCACCACAGATTATATAGCCCAACCTTTTAACTGTTATTACTTGTCGCTTGATCAAAATGTGGCAAGATAGCATCACCATCAGTACAAGCGCATTATCCTTGTGAATTATCAGTAATTTTTTCTTTATCGAAATTCAGTTAATGCCATCATTGGGGGTAGGGGGAAGAGTATTTTTAAAGATTTATCAAATAGCTAAATCATATATCGTATATACTAATTGGTTCCCTAAAATCATTTGGAAGAGTTGACTACTGATCATTCTGAGAATTACATCTAAAGTAATAGCAAAAGTAATGTGTATGGAAAATCTCTAACCAACAGACAGTAGAACCCGATGAAGCGATTGAGGAGGACGTACCAGATTCACCAGGAATAGAAAAGCATGATAAAGAAAAGGACCATAAGGATCTGAAGAAATCGCGTTGTAAGTTTTCTTTCCCGGTGTTGCTAGTGGTTTGAGTGAGCTTATTCTCTTAGCAAAGGTTTAGAGTAAATATATGAAAGCTGAGTGGACTCTCCAGTGTTGCAAGACTTCTAAGATTCAGGAGTTGCGGTCTCAGTGGTTCAGTGTTCTCTCTCCTCGTTAACTCATAATCTTTTTTTTTTTTTTTTTTTGCGGTACGCGGGCCTCTCACTGTTGTGGCCTCTCCCGTTGTGGAGCACAGGCTCCGGATGTGCAGGCTCAGTGGCCATGGCTCACGGGCCCAGCCGCTCCGTGGCATGTGGGATCTTCCCGGACCGGGGCACGAACCCGCGTCCCCTGCATCGGCAGGCGGACTCCCAACCACTGCGCCACCAGGGAAGCCCAACTCATCATCACTTTTCAGCCTAATCGTATGCACCCCGATGGAATCACATTAATTTTAAGATGTTATGATACCCTTCCAAGAGAAAAAAATGCGCACAACAGAATGCGCTTGTGTTGAGGCCTCTAGGAAGCTGAACGTTATTGATTGGAAAATATATAATTACTGTTTAAGATTCTAGATAGACCCTTAGACATTAAGAAGTCAGAAGTCACGGGATATGTACCATAGTTCCCTATTGGATGCCAGGCAGCCGCCTCTAGACTGGGCTATGTCTGTGCATTTAATCTCCAGACCACATATTATGTTACAGGACCAGAGAAACGCCAGCAGTTGTAAGGATTGCATTTTCTTTTCTTTCCTTTTTTTTGGCCACTCCATGCCGCATGAGGCATCTTAGATGGAACCCGTGCCCCCTGCAGTGGAAGCACGGGAGTCCTAACCACGGGACTGCCAGGGAAGTCCCAAGGATTGCATTTTCTAACACAGGCCTCTTGTGAATTATGTGCTTTAAATAGGCCATTACCCGTGACTTGAACCTGCTTAAATCTATTTTAACAAATCCACATTTAACTGAGAAATTTTTGGTCTTCACATTAACTGAGTGGTTAGAAAATCAGTTCTCCTTTTTTTCTCCCACATTCTTATGAAGTTTAGGCCTAGTACTGACACTGTCTCTGTATAATAGTGTAAACCATGAAACTTCTGTTGTTTTAATTCTTTACTAATATATTGTTTGTGCTCTCAACTTTCTTCAAATATGGTTATTTCCAAGAAATTTACTTTCTGAATTTTTATTATTGTAACCCAAAGATAAATCAGGTCTGCAGGCAATGTGGAAATCCAGGTGGTCCCATCCTTAGCTCGGAGTAGAGATAGTTATGATGAGTCTTAGCTTGAAGTACAAATAGTTGTGATGGATATTTATACATATATATCCCCTGACTCCTGGTTCAGTGAGTATGGGGAAGGGTAGGGATTTTGTTTATGTTTTATGGGTTGGTTACTTTATTTTCTGCTGGTCATTTTACCGTCTAAACCTGATGGAGCGTCCAAGACTATATCATTTGTGAAATAATGAATATAAATTAGAATGACTTACAAATGTCTTGGCACATATACTAAAGAAGGCACAGTTTGCAGTCAGTGTTTAGTGATAAAAATGAAATGTTTCATTTGGTTTGTCACTTTGAAATTGTGTTAGTTTTTGATTCTTCATGTGTTACTCTTAAACCGTATTAAAGTTAGAAAAACTGAATTTATATACTGTGACTTTTTATATATGAGATTAATATGTTTTGAGTACTAGGTGGAAAAATTTTCATTAAAAAAGCCTTTATTTTATAAAATGCTTAATATCTATCTGTCTTAAGCCACGAAAGTATCTAGCATAGATTCTTCAGAACAGAAAAAAACCAAGAAAAACTTAAAGAAATTTCTTACACGACGCCCCACTTTGCAAGCTGTTCGTGAAAAAGGTTATATTAAAGGTAGGTAGAAGTGATGTTTGTAATAATGAACTTTGGCCTAAATCGGAAATAAGACATTTTACATTAAAAGCTGAAAATTTTCCAAACAGTAAAAATGTCTCATTCTTTATTCATAAAGTTATCAGGTTCAGTGATTAAAATACATTTGAGTAATTAAAATTGATTTTTTAATGCGCATGAAGAGTTTATTTTAACTAAAGCATCAAAGAGACATAAATACCAAATTAGCTTTTTAGAAACCCTGTACCAGAGGAGCTACCTGGATGTGATGGGGTGGCGTGGCAGATTTTCAGAATGACAGATTTTTAGTTTTGAGATGCACAGATCAGAAGAAATTTCAAGTAATCACTAGCTGTAGAAAGAAAAGATAATGTACAATTTTATTCTTGATTGTTTGCCTCCAGTTCTCATTTAAGGTAATTTTAAAATTAGGATAAAGTGGTTTTTTCTAACTAATTTTTACATTTTATTTTCATGTATAAGAACCATAATGTACTAACAATATTTTCTTAATAGGAAAGTATTCTTTAAAATCACATATACTTGTATATATATACCTTTAGTTTTTACAAGCATGTTTAATTCCAAAGATAAAATTTTCTAACACATGACTCAAAACAGAGACCTTTGTTCATAATAAAACTATAGGAAAAGGTAACATAATTTATACCGTATATATTAGAGCTGTCTTTGATTATGAAGTTTCTAACAAAGACCATTGCAGAAACATCTGTTATGCAAAGCATCTAGATTAAAATACACAAATGAGTTTCATTAAAAAGCTATTTAAAACTTCTAGGAAGAGTTCAGCTAATTAAGTGATTCAGATTAGCAGCCTTAAAGAGTTAAGGGTAAGCAGGCACCCCCAGATAATGCACGTGAAGTTAGCATGTTGAGCTTAGAACCTTCAAAAAAGCCTCACAAATAAATGGATAGAAACTGCTGCTCATTCTTCGTCAGACCTTTTCAATGAGACATACAAACTTGCCACTTTCTGGTGTTGTTCATCCACTTCAAATACTGTATTTTATTTGTTTTCCTGAATATTTAGCACTAATGTGGAATTTCAAAACTGTTGGGTTGAAAGATTACTAGAACGGACTTTGATATATTTTGTGAAATCAGACGTTGGCACACGATGGGCATGTGGTTTTTTTTTTGTTTTTTTGAATTTTATTTTGTTTTTTTATACAGCAGGTTTTTATTAGTTATCCATTTTATACATATTCGTGTATATGTGTCAGTCCCAATCTGATGGGCATGTGTTTTTTTTTTTTGTTTTTTTTTTTTTGTGGTACGCGGACCTCTCACTTCTGTGGCCTCTCACGTTGCGGAGCACAGGCTCCGGACGCGCAGGCTCAGCGGCCATGGCTCACGGGCCCAGCCGCTCCGCGGCATGTGGGATCCTCTCGGACCGGGGCACGAACCCGTGTCCCCTGCATCGGCAGGCAGACTCCCAACCACTGCGCCACCAGGGAAGCCCAGATGGGCATGTTTTAATAGTTTAAAAATACTTGAGTATTTGCTAAGTGGTGGACTTGAGCCTCAGTGCTGGGAATAACTATTGGCATTCAAGAATGAGAGGGTCCCTGCCCGCATGAAACTTCTATAAAGATGAGAGACAGACAAGGTAATTTAGAATAATGGTGACTTATCTGAAGAATCTGACATAGTGATAAAACAGCGAGTGACTGGAATTGGGCTGCCTTAGGATGGTCAGAGGGTTCTTAAAAGGAGGTGGCATTTTAGCTGAGACCAGGAGTGGTGAGAAGGAGCTCCGTTTGGGGGAAGGTTGATCTCCGCACAGGAGGGGAAGGTAAGAAGGGAGCCAGGCAGGAATGAAGGAGGGTGTTCTTGGAGCTTGGAGTCGGAAGAGGTAGGCGAGTACGGATCAGACAGGCGTGCGTTGTGGTGAAAGTGTCTGCATGCAGGGGTATCTTCTGTTGCACTGTGAATCATTTAGCCATTTTGTGAACTAAAGTTTAGCAAGGTGACTCATTTCTTGAAATCTCTTTCAGATCAGGTATTTGGAGCCAATCTTGCTAATCTGTGTCAGAGAGAGAATGGCACCGTGCCAAAATTTGTGAAATTGTGCATTGAACATGTTGAGCAGTATGGTAAGAAAATGAATTTTTTTTAAAGTTAAGCACACCACCCATTGTTTTGCCATCAAAATCTCTAGGATTTTTATGATTTTGAGTGTTGCAACCAAAAGTTCTTTATAGTCATAAGTTGTCAAGAAAAGCATCTTTTTTGCAAAAAACTATTTTTTTTTCATTGTTTCAAATTAAGGCCTTTGCAGTCATCTATTGCATGTTCAGTACTTAGGGTTGATTCAGCGTATGGTATTCCTTGAAGCCATTGGGAGTCGTTGGCATTTGCTTAAAATGGACGTGGTGATTGTGAAACTGTGTTTATTAAGAAATGATCCAGCAGTGTAAGAGACAGGAGGAGATAGTGTTTACTTACTAAGGGGAAGTTTCTTCTGTTTATAATAAAAATGAGATGACATTCCCAAACTGCTAAATCAACTCTAAAGTGTGCAGATAGACAAATCCTCTTTATGTCATTTCCTGTACTTCTGAAGACTTAAACTAATTTCTGTTTTGGTTAATTTTAACATGTTTATAATATTTATACTGGCTTTTAAAATAACAGTATCTTGACTGCAGTCCCATTAACTTATATCAGTATATCATCAAAAATACCTTGTGTAATTAAAATATTTGCATAAAATGTAATTTCTCCTAGTCACAGAGATTTCTGCTAGCCTGACAGTAGAGACGCCATGCTCCTTGGCTTTACTGGAACGTAAATGAGTAGCACATTAGATAGTGTTAAGTGTGTGCATCATCATCATTTAATGAATATATGAATTTTGGGGCTTCGTTGTGTGAATTTCAAATGATTCTGTTTCATATGTAAAAGAAATTAATAACTGCATCAAATTATCAGTTGTTATAGAACCATTATTTTAGTTGCTGGCTTGTATTAAGTTTATTTATTACAAGCACTTAGAATGACAAGCACTTTGATTCAGAGAGCACCTTAATATGTACATTTACACTCTCAAATGACGTGCCGAGAAACGGGTGGGCTGATTTTATCTACTGGCTTCCTTTACTTTTTGAATTATCTTCAGGTGTTTGCCGAAGTTTATCTTAAATTGCTAGTATTTCAAGTTTGAGATGATTTCCTTGAGATGGTGATCCACGGTCTGCATGATAAAGTAGATTTGTTGCTGTTTACCAGACGATGCAGAGCGAATCTCCACCCCCCTCTCACTGCCAAGCATCTATAAAAAGCCATTTAGAGGAAAAGAGTAATTTTATTTTAGGCTAATGTTAATAAATAAGAATTCTAAAACATGAAAGCATCTTTAGAAGAAGCCAACAAGAACTTTAAACATAAAATTATTGTTATTTGTCTCTTAGGGTTGGATGTTGATGGGATTTATAGAGTTAGTGGCAACCTTGCAGTGATCCAGAAGCTGAGGTTTACAGTCAATCATGGTAAGATCATGTATTGTTATATACAGAATAACTAACTCACGACTGTTAAAATTGGTTTAAAATAATTTCAGAAACTTTCCCGTTCCTACTGTTTTCCAGATGAGAAATTGGACTTGAAGGATAGTAAATGGGAAGATATTCATGTCATCACTGGAGCACTGAAAATGTTTTTTCGAGAATTACCAGAACCTCTCTTTACATTTAATCATTTTAATGATTTTGTTAATGCAATTAGTAAGTATGTAATTAACTCCACTCAGTTTTTTCCCTAGATGGTGAAAACCCTCTGTAGCTGCTACAACACTGCTTGGTATTTTAAACAAGTTTTTTCAAAGGATTGTTTTACTCCAGAAATTTTAAGTGTAACCACCAGGTGTCACTGTGTATTACCAAATACCAGGTTCCAAAATAATGTCACTGCTTTCAGTTTCATGCAAAATCTCCAGTCATTGTCTTTTTTCAGAACAAGAACCAAGACAGCGTGTCTCTGCTGTGAAGGATCTAATCAAACAGTTGCCAAAGCCTAATCAGGACACAATGCAGACTCTGTTTAGACATCTCAAAAGGTAAGAGTCTCACCACAAAAGAGAAGGAATAATTAGGGGGAAAAAGAAGGTCGGAGAACGGGTATGAGATGTGGTGTAGGACCCCCGGGGCCAGGGCCACGCAGACCTAGGTTCAGAGCCCCGCTGTGCTGCTCGCCTGTTTGTAACATGAGAAAGATGACTTCTCTGAGCCCCAGTTCCTCGTAGGTAAAACGGTTTGGTATAAAGAATACACTGAAGTAGATTTCATATGTGAAGCATTTATATAATGCCTAGCACGTAGTAAGTGTTCAGAAATTGTGGCTAAAAGTTAATTATGATGAAGATGAGATTGGTTAAGTGAGGAATATTCAGTTACCTTGAAGTCAAGGTAATTAGGTCTGAGTTACTACATAGTCACTCTGAAACTTCTGATAGAAAGAACACGAGATTACTAAAGTAAGTGATCACAGTATGAGAGATTTTTTAAAAAAATAGCATAAAATGAGTAAAATTCAAAGTTTAATCTCTGTGCCCTAATGATATTTTCCCCGTCACCCTAGCAGAGGAATCATTGTTACCTGAATTGTAATAGGTATTCAAGTCTATGTCTTATTTTTAAAACTAAGCTGAAATATCACACATTTAAAGTTTGTGAGAATATGTATACCTTTTAGCTGTGTTTATGCAAAAGAAAGATTTACGTGCTATTCAGACTGAATTCTATTTGGTTAAATAGTTTATATGTACCTTAGGAAAATGAGCATTATTTCTCTTTTCTAAATGCAAGCTGTTTATAATATTTTTTGAAGAATTTCCCCTATTTAAAAATTTTCTCTTTTAACTAAAATTTTTGTTTTTCCTCTTAGAGTGATAGAAAACGGAGAGAAAAACAGAATGACGTATCAGAGTATAGCAATTGTGTTCGGTCCTACTCTGTTAAAGCCAGAGAAGGAGACTGGCAACATAGCAGTTCATACCGTCTACCAGAATCAGATTGTAGAGTTAATTCTTCTCGAGGTAAATTCCATCTTCGGACGTTGACTCTTACTGAAGAGAACCTGTGGAATAGAAGCCGGATTTCATCAGATTCCAAGTCCTTACACCTGATGTATTTTATGTTTGGACCAAGCAGTGACTCTTTGATTTTGCACTTTTCTGAGGGACCGGAAGGGAATGGGAGAGTCCAGATGTGTGATAGGCCCTCATATTTGCTGCTCTGTTGCAAGTTGATAGAACTGTGTGTACGTTTGAATTAATTTTATCCTGAATGTTTGCATTTCATACTCTGAATTCCAGTAAAAATCAAAACTTGCGATTCTAACCAGTCATATACACTGGATAATTTGGTAAGAATACTACATTTTTTCTCCTCAAACTGGATGACGTAGAATTTCTTCTCATGATTCAATAGGTTCATCACTCGATAGAACAATACTTACTATCACCTATTTTGAAAACGCTCCTGGGCATTTTAAACGAAATGAAGTATATCTGTTTTGAAACCTGTGTTGTTTTTTTTCGGGGTTTCTGCATGCAGTGGCAGTCTGATTGCTAGGACCCATTATAACCCAGATGCGATCCCTCGATGAAGGCTTGCTGTCTTCACGGAGTAGCACAGCAGCATACTAACAGTACTTAAAACACTGTGATATACTGGAGTTTAATTTAGCATAAGCCAGTTCAGGGTATTTTGGGGCTGTCTGTGCTACACTGACTTGTAGCTAACAATCCTAATCTACCTAGTGCCATACTGAGTTCTTGGTATGATCCTGTGGAAACCAATGTTGTTTGATGTAAATACAGGCTAAAGACTCACTGTCCTTTAGCTTATGTATATAATTGTGTTATATAGTCTCAGAGTACATTCTAACCTCTCATTTCTAATCACGATATTGGTAATTCTCCGTGAATATTAGGGTTCCTCCAGAAATAGGCCGTTATTTGAGAAAGTTAACTGTGTGCACTTTTAGATTTTAATTACATTTACAGGCAAATCACTGTAATGCAAATGGTACTGGAACAATGCTGAATAGACTTGCTAAATGGTAAATGCACTACAAGAGGAACCTTTTAGATTATTTAATATGTACAGAATACATTAGAAAAAATTTATTACAGAATTCTAACTGCAGTACGAATAGTGGAAACCCATATGTAAATTAGAGGGAAGTCAGATCGAAAATGACATTGCTAAATTTGAGAATTTCTTTTTGCATTACTATTGTAGATTGGTTTGTATAATAAAACAGGGTTTGGAAGGTTTTGTTACAGAGAGCATGGTCTGCTGAAGATTTTTTAAAATGTATTTTTCTAGATTAACTGCTGTATATGAAATGTCTAATCCGAATAAAGAAAACTATAAGAGGTTTAGAGGTTTTTCCATTGGAAATGTGCATTTTGGTTTATAATTTTGTTTTGTTTTTGCATTTACTGGCACACTCTTATAATACCTCATTTTTAAAAAATCAACTGAATCCAGTACTTCCTGTGGCAAATGTTTTCCTCGTTTCACACCTTTTGTGCTCCCTGCCATGCCAGTGCCTCTGCCACCCACCCCTCCCACCCGCTTCCATCCCCTCCCACCCCCTCCCACCCCCTCCCACCCCTTCCATCCCCTCCCACCCCCTCCCACCCCTTCCATCCCCTCCCACTCCCTCCCATCCCTCCACTCTTTATTTCTTCATCAGTATTTGAAAGTGAATGATTTGTAACCAAGATTCTTTTTCTTAGGGTTGCATCTATAATTTACAGATTACTTTTCTTGGGGACAAATATTTTTTGTATGACCTGCGTAAAAACCTCTCACCTGAGTTTTGTGGTGAAAATGTTGTTTGTTGTTGTGATCTTGTTAAATTGATAACAAACCAAGCTACTTGACAGCAATGGGAAAGTATTGTTTTTTGGGTAGGGAGGAAAAGCTCCCAAATGAGAATGTTTATATTTGCCTAAAGATGTCCTTAACAATATACAGTATGCTTTAGGCCTGGCCTATATAGTGATTGTAATGCCAGGAAAACAATTAGACTCAAATCAGTGATGTTCTTTCTCTTGGTAGTTATGACATATCAAAGATTAAAATTGTCCTGTGTTTCTTGTTTCCAAGTACACCTGTGTGTATGTGAAGTCTTGAATGTTTTAATAGTCCACAGCTAATCAGCTTATTGTAATATTGTATGTATAATGAGATCAATGTCTTGTGTTTTCATCCTTTGTGAATTAAAAATTCTCACTTGTTTTCTTGTCATAACAAAACCAGTAATATTTTTCTGTCTTGACAGCTTGATTTTTAGTAGAAAATATATTAAAGGCTGAAATAAATTGTCAGTGGAATTTCATTTACTAATAGGCGTTCCTTCAGAATGTCATTAAAAAAAGTAGTTGGAAATTGAAAGGAAAAAGTATATTCAAGTATGTTGTTATAATCCAATAGAAGGAAAATACTTATTTAAATGTTACAGCAGTAAGAAATTTTACCTTTTACTCTAGAAAAATTATGAAATATTTCTTGGAAGACGATGTTACCTTTTAGATAGAGGCAAATGTATAGATTTTTGTTTTTCTTATGTGAAAAGTGCAGATGGAATAATTCAGCCAAACTTTGGGCCTAGGCAGTTGGTTATATACACGTATGCACATATATGTGTATGTAAATGTGTGTGTGTATGTGTCATTGCTTACATACAAATGAAAACTCATCAATAATAATCATGGCAGATACCTGGAGACCTTTGTACTATTTTAGTTTTAGCCTATGGTTCTTTGTAAGCCTGTAATAATAGATGTTAAGATAGCAGTGAGAGGAAATTTTGCCTAGTTCGTGGGAGAGGCTTCTAATTAAATGTTTAAAGTAAACATGCAGTTTCCCATGACACTGATTTCTCCAACATCTTTAAGCATTTAAAAAAATATACAGAGGAACCTACAACATGTCATTTTAGTAAAAAATAAGAATAGTCAAATGGGTGTCATCCTCTCACTGATCTTTAAAAGTCAACTGTTCAAATACTGCATCTATATAGAGTTGAAAATGGTAGAATAGAAGATTTTATTGAGTTTACTGGTCTCTGAACTCCAGCCATCAGCTCTAACGATTCTCTTTTATAGAAAGCACGCCTCTAGTTTGAGACAGAGGTGTCTTAATTAGCGAGTTCAGCCTGTATGTTACAGTCCTGGAGGTGGGGCATCATTTCTGTTTTTTTTTTTTTTTAAACAGTATTCCTGTATAACTAACACAGTCGTGTTGAATGCAACTTTAGTTTGAAACCAAAAGGAAAAAAAAAAAAGGCAAAGGGGCTGCAAAACCGCATCAGCAGCCCTACAATGATAGTGATTAGACTCTGCTGGAAATTCACAAGCCGTGAACCCAGGCCAGGAGAGTCAGACTTAGCCTTCTAGAAAAGGGGGAGGCTCAGAATGCTAATGAAACGTTCCCTAACTGCTGAAGGCCGGGAGTTCTCCTGAAGAATCTCAATTAGCCTTCTCAAGTGAAGTTTTGTGGGGCAGTGCTGGCCGTAAATGTGTTCAGCTGCTTTGAGCTTCTACAAATTAGCCTTATGTGAATATGGCACTCAAATGAACTCTTTCATTTCCCTCATTGCTTCCCTTCTCCCACAGGAAAGAAAAAAGCACTTCCATGGTCCTCATAAACAGAGCACTTCCAGGACAAGGTAACTGTTTAACAAATCACTACAATACGAATTTAAAGAAGTTTGGTTTCTTACTTTTTCTCATCAGCCTGCCCCTCCCTCTGTTTCACTTACTCTCTCCACGTTTTCAGAAGAGCAGTCTTCGGTAAAGATTTTAACCGACAGCCAGATCTTCCAGGTAGTTCTAATCCTTGTGGCTCGCACTGCAGGTAGCACTGAAACTTGTAAATTGTCGTGAACCTTGTGACGTTCATGGAACCTGCTGATACCAGAGTGACAACGTCGTGGAAGCTCTTATCAACAGAGCCCTTGCGGAGGTAGAAGTCAAAACAGCCGTCCGGTCAGGGTCATGACTAGCGCAGGTTCCGCATGGCTTTCAGGGCCGCCTCCTGGGCATTTTGAGAGATTTATATATGTAGTCAAGAGAAATGGGTATCTTAACAGTCAGGTAAAACGGAGTCTCACTGATTGATAAAGCAGGCCAGAACCATAGGGACTCTCACACTCACAGTCTTACGTTACGGAGGCCCAGAGTGCATGTGAGTGCCTACAGCCTGATGGCTGGTTAGCGGCTCAGAAGCCTGAGGGATGTTGGTTAGTTATGTTATTTCAGTTTAAAGTTTGTGACAGGCACTTCCCCGGCGGTCCAGTGGTTAAGACTCCACGCTTCTACTACGGGGGACTCGGGTTCAATCCCTGATCCTTGCTTGGGAAACTAAGATCCCGCATGCTACACAGCGTGGCCAAACAAAAAAAAGTTGGTGATGAATTTAAGTAAAGCATATTGTGGCATGTTCACATAATATCATTTGAGGAGGAAGCATGTAGCTTGTCTGCCTACTGTGGACATCTGTGTTCAAGCTAAATTTTTATTTATGGGGCATGCTGAAACTTCTGTTTTCTTCCTTTTATATGTTGTGTACATCTCATGAATCTGGAGGTGGCCTGTCTCAGCAGTTGCTGTTTGCCTTGGACAGTCAGATGTGTGGCTACTCACACAGGCCGTATTGGGGCTTGCTGAGGTCCTTGTGTCCACAGTGGACTTAAAGAGGAATCAAAGACTTAAAGAGGAGAGGAATCAAAGAGGAATCAAAGGCCTCCACAGAAGCCAGCACAGCTGCATTATAAAGGGGGACAGTAGCTAAAGATACCAATATCTTTAGTTCTGACTATGAGGTTCCCTGAATTCAACGCCTTACGTTGGGAACCAGATCAGATGTGGTGTTTCTGACACCTGGCTGCAGCTTATAACGGCCCTGTTTCCTGGCCTGTTACATTAGCCAGATTGATTGCCTGAGCACTGCCAGTACCAACAGCTCAGCCTTCTTACCCATCTTACCACACTCGGAAGCGGCTGGAGCGTATTCAGTTGGCATCAGTGGTTCCACAAAGCCAGCATCATACAATATGAAATTGCTGTTTTAAATAACAGGTAGTACTGAAACATCCCCCACTGAAGAGAGTTTAATATAAACAACCTGCTAGGATCCCATTTATTCATTCAACAAATTCAGTGACGTTGTATTAGGTGTTTACGCATGGTGTTAACCTCTGGGGATATAACGGTAAGCAAAACAGAAGCACAGAGTCTTAACCACTGGACCACCAGGGAAGTCCCATTTTCTGGTTTTGAGATTGGTATTATGACAGCTGGTATATATTTAGTTCTGACATAAACCCTTATTGAGTGGGTGAATTGAAATGGTCAATCTCAGTAGTTTTATTATAAATGTGCCTTCCCAGTCAGCTACTAGTGGCCAGGCCAGGTTGCTGAGATTGAACTAAGATTTATTGCTACGTGATTGGGTATGAGTTGAGAATGACATAATTCTTGAGTACTTGTGGAGTTGAAGTTAGGCGAGTTTGTCAAATAAATACAGGAGATGTCAAAGGCTTTGATGAAGCATCATTTCAATGGATGAGGCCTGGTTTTAAACAGCAGATGGATCATCGTGGCATGAAGCAATAAAATGTGAAGTGGGACATTCTCAACTGAAGTGTCAGGAAAAGCATGGATTTAACCACATTGTCAGTGGTCACACAAGTAATCCACATCATACCTCCTGTATGAAAATTAATACATGGAAAGGATTCCTGGGAGGTAGTGGTGATGGCATAGTTCTTCAATTCCCATGTTAGAACAACAGCATGATGACATTGACAGCAAAGCTAGGTAACAAGATACCCTCACAACTCCCAAAATACGAGCAGCTGGGGATAAAGCACCACCAGCTCCAAGATGTGGAAGCGTACAGTATTTGAAAGAGGCAGTAGGGTAGCATCTGATAAACCCGAGGGCAGGAGAACCACAGTATAACCACCAGGACTGAAGGGGCTGAGTCACTGTCACCCCAGGAATTCTCAAAACCAACTTGCCAGAGATCCCTTCCAGGACAAGGCCTCACACTGAAGAAAAGTTGCTGGGAGTAGAATCAAAATTGGGTGGGATAGGGACAGTAGATAAAGGAGGTTGTCTAGTTCAAGGTGGGCAGGGGAAGTAGAGCCAGGAAGTCCCAGGAATCAAGCTGCCATACTTTTTAACACAATGCAGAAACAACACAAGAATGAATCTGTGAAGTTAACAAAGCTTTCCTGACTCCTTAGTCCATAAGTTCAGGAAAATTAATTGTACATGAAAATGAGCAAAATAATAACATCAAGGCCAAATCCCATAGGAAGTTATAAGGAAAAAAAATAAGCAGAATAACACCCCTATGGAAAATGGGAGCATTCCAGAAACATGTGCCCATAAAAGAAAACATTTTTTATTGCAAAATGAGCTTTTTAAGAAATAGTATAAGACATGAAAGAACAACATCAAATCAGAATTATAAGATGGCAGAACTCAGGAAAGAATTAGAAATAAAACTTTAGGATCATAAATAGCAACATAAGAGCAGATAAATAAAACATAATGCCTTAAAAGAAATAGAAGGTGTAAAAATTTTTTTAATAAAAAAGACTTAAAGATTTTTAAAAGATTAAAAAGTGACATTGGAAATAGGTAAAGAAGGTCAAACATAGTACCAATAGGAGTTCATAAGAAAACCAAGGCAAGAAAAAGACATTAAAAATATTTTAGGGCTTCCCTGGTGGCGCAGTGGTTGAGAGTCCGCCTGCCGATGCAGGGGACACGGGTTCGTGCCCCGGTCTGGGAGGATCCCACATGCCGCAGAGTGGCTGGGCCCGTGAGCCATGGCCCCTGAGCCTGCGCGTCCGGAGCCTGTACTCCGCAACGGGAGAGGCCACAGCAGTGAGAGGCCCACGTACTGAAAAAAAAAAAAAAAATATATATATATATATATATTAGAAGCACTTCCCTGAAATTAGAAATTATGTATTGAAAGAGCACACTAGATAACTAATATTGACCGAAAATAACCATCAATAAGACGTACTCTAGTGAAATTACTGGACTGTAAAGAGGAAATGACTAGATTATTAGAATTTTCAGCTGTACTATTTTATACCAGATGCAGGTGGAGCAATGTGTTTAAGATTCTCAAGAATGTCAAGGATTTCCTATCTAACAAAACGACTTTGAAATATAAAAGGCACAAATTGTTATCAGCATCATTTAAGAATTCAAGAAAGCCTCTTCTCATGATCCCATCTTTAAGAATTGATTACAGAAGTTTACAGATTACAGAGTTTCAGGCTACCAAAATGTCTTGGAGACATCTGCATAAGGACTGGTGGTTGAGTATTAAATATTTAGTTACTTATAATAGACATAAGACTAAATGAGGGCCAACCGGGAGGAAAGATAGTCCTTAATGACTACATACACCCTTCCAAATGAAGATTTAGTACCATTGTTACGAAGAATGGGGAGGACATAACGCAAAAATTCAAAAATATTTTTAGTAATTGTATTGGTGGTATTATTCTGGTTGGTGTATATGTAACAGGAGACTAAACAAATGAACACTAATTCTGTCATCCCCTGGGTCCCTGAGAATCAAGATTCTCCAGCTGAGAACAACTGGAAAACCTGGTAATATTTAAAAATCAACATTATTGAGGTACAATTTACATACAATAAAATATGCCCATTTAAGTGTATAGTTTGATTAGTGACATAGTGACAAATGTACTCACCTGTGTAAACCACTAGCACAAACAAGACAAAGACCATTTCCATCACCCCCAGAAGTCCCAAGAGCCCATTTTGGCCAATATCTATTCTCCAGACCTGGTCCCAAGCACAAATACCGATGGGCTTTTCTATAACTATAGATGAGATTTGACTCTGCCAGAGATTCATATAAGTGTAACCATTATGCAGATATTCTTTTCTGTCCAACTTCTTTGATTCACTGTAGCGTTTTGTGATTCACCCAGGTGTTTGTGTGTCTTTCTATTGCTGCGTGGTATTCCATTGTGTCTCTATTGCATTTGTTTATACATTCATCTCTATATTTATTTCGTGGGGAGAGGGAATTTATTGGGAAAGAGGCCCAAGGAGTGATAAAATGTGCCATATTTTGATAGATGTGGGGTGTGTATTTGTCAAAGTTCATCAAACTATTCACTTAAGATCTTCACATTTCCCTGCATGTAAATTATGCCACAATAAAAAAAGGGGGGAGATGTGTTTAAAACTTTTAAAAGAAGCTTAGCCTCACTGTGGGACCAGAACATCTAAGTCACAATTTTTCATACACAGTGTTTGGCATTAAATTAAGACAAAACAAAGCAAAAAAGCAGAGAATAAAAGCAATAATTGACCAAAATCAATAGAAAAAACAGACAATAGAAATAGTTACACATGAGTTCCAAATATTGGAATTGTCCTATTTTACAAATGCTGTGATTAGTATGTTTAAGACATTGAATGAAAAGATCGAGAATTTCAGCAAAGAACTAGAAATAATAAGACTCAAATGGAATTTCTGGGACTGAAAAATACAGTAGTTGAAATTAAGAACTCCGTAGATGAGCTTACAGATTAGACATAGCTAAAGAGAGAATTGTACCAGAAGATAGCTCAACAGATAATATCCAGATTGAAACCTGGAGAGACAAAAGGATAGAAAATAAAGAATTGAACATAAGGGTTATATGGGAAATGGTGAAAAAAATTTAACATCCATGTAGCAGGGCTTCCGGGAAAGGTGAGAGAGAATATGGTAGAAGCACCATCTGAAGAGAGAATGGCTGGGAATTTTCCAAAAATAGATTGAAAATCGACAAACCATAGATGGAGGGAGCTCTCTGAATACACAGGATAAATGCAAAAAAACCCCACATCATTGTAGGGATATCATGGGGAAAGCACCAAACAGTAGAGACAAAAGGAAAACGTTACCTTCAAATAAGCAATAATAAAATTGGCTACTGACTTCTCAACAAAAACAGTAAAATACTGAAAGTAAACTGCCAACATAGAATTCTTACTTGTGTTATTGTGATTTGTAAGAAATATATATTTGGTCATTCAGATATATTTTGATCATATATATTCAAATATATATAAAATTTTTTTCTGTATGTATTTAGTATTTGTCTGCAATTCCTGGCTCACAGCTCCCAAAACACTTGGAATTTCCTGAGAGCCTGAGAGGTAAGAGCAGTGGGAGTATCTTTTGTTACAATATTTGGTCTCTTGTCCTCAGTTCCTGGAAATATCAAAGCCATGAAAGTGAAATGTCTCCCCCTCATTTTCTGGTCTTTTGACCCTAGTAGTTTTCAATATTTCACTTCTCTTACTGTAACTATTAGCTATATATTCTTTTACTATTTTTTTTATGATTAACAAAATAGACAAAGAAATCTGTCATAGACGAAGAAATAATCTCCGTAATATTTAAAGAACTCTTAGAAATTAGGAAGTAAAAGACCAATAATCCAGGAGAAAAATGAACAGAAGAAGAAAGAGAAGAGCAACCATGAAAGTAATAAGCGATTCAGGCAAAAATCATCAGTAGATGCTGAACTGGCAAGTGGAGGATGAATGAGATATGAGGTGTATTCCTCCCTCTTCTTTCAATCATACCCCACACTGCAAGTGCTGTGTGATCTGTAGACTCGAGCCCTCGCCACAGCTTGATTATTATCATTACTACCATTACTCCTCCTCCCCTCCTCTTCCTTCCCTTCTTTTTAAAAATTTTTTTGTTTAATAAATTTATTTATTTATTTTTGGCTGCATTGGGTCTTCGTTGCTGTGCGTGGGCTTTCTCTAGTTGTGGCGAGCGGGGGCTACTCTTTCGTTGCGGTGCGTGGGCTTCTCACTGCGGTGGCTTTTCTTTGTTGTGGAGCACGGGCTCTAGGTGCACGGGCTTCGGTAGTTGTTGCCCGTGGGCTCAGTAGTTGTGGTTTGCAGCCTCTAGAGCGCAGGCTCAGTAGTTGTGGCGCACGGGCTTAGTTCCTTCGCGGCATGTGGGATCTTCCCGGACCAGGGCTCGAACCCATGTCCCCTGCATTGGCAGGTGGATTCTTAACCACTGCGCCACCAGGAAAGTCCCTTTTTTTAAAATTAAAAAAATTTTTTTTTTATAAATTTAGTTAGTTAGTTTTGGCTGTGTTGGGTCTTTGTTGCTTCGCGCAGGCTTTCTCTAGTTAGGGCGAGCGGGGGCTTCTCATTGCGGTGGCTTCTGTTGTTGCAGAGCACGGGCTCTAGGTGTGTGGGCTTCAGTAAGTTGTGGCTCTGCGGGCTCAGTAGCTGCAATGTGCAGGCTCAGTAGTCGTGGTGCATGGGCTTAGTAGCTCCGCGGCATTTGGGATCTTCCCGGACCAGGGCTCGAACCCGTGTCCCCTTCCTTGGCAGGCGGATTCTTAACCACTGTGCCACCAGGGAAGTCCTCCTTCCCTTCTTACATCAACCCTCAGTGTCTCTGTGGTAGAAGGAGCTAGGCTTGACCTTATGAAGCCTTAGAAACTGCCCTTTACCATCTTTTGGCCTTGATGTTCTTGAAATGACTATCTTTCCGCTTCTAAGAAGACACTATCTTCAAACTGAAGATTTTCTTGGGTTCTCAGCTGCTTTGTTTGGTGACTGGTTATAAGGGCTACAATGGTAAAATTAGGAACATTGAAATTACATTTGAAGTGTAAGGAATCTACATTTTTCCAAAGTTGTATTCCACTATTTTTTTTTTTTCAAAACAGAGCACTGGGAAGAAAAATTCCCCCATGTGACAGGATGTGATATTTGTGTGTGAGGCTAATCTCAAACAATTTACCTGTTTTTGAAACCTCAATTTCTGAAAAGTCTGATAGGCAAGGCTAACTGTTAAGACTCTTTTCATCATTTTTGGATGAATTTATACCTGGGCTTAGGGCACCAGAGCATGTGTGACATTTATTAATATATCTCATATTGATGTAAGATTTTCAATAACTTTGTCATATGTTACTTTGGGTTGGGGTAACCAACACAGAATTGTCAACTCAGTTAAAAAATGACTACATTTTGCGTGACATTCAAAAGGGAAGGAGAAAAACATTTTTCATTTAGTGGCTGTGGAAGTTATTTGTGTGGAGAATGCCCTGTTTCCCTGCATTTCTAAACCGAGTGATAAATCTGCCTGGTTTTCCAGCTGTCACAGTGATCATCAATAAAAGGCACATGGTCCCTTTGTCCAAGTAGCTGAGTCTGCTTGAAACTTTAATAGTACTATTTTATTAGCCAAACAGCTTCAAGTCTTTCTCTTAGAGAACAGTTATATTTTATTGAGAATAATTGTGCTGCCAGGTAATGGAGAATAAACACTAAACACTGATGCTATCATGCTCTTGACTTGTCTAATTTTCCTGGTTCATAATGCATTGTGGCTAGACTGATGAAATCAAACCGTTAATGGTAAATTACCTGTCAGACTGACTTGTCTACTCTGTTCATTTTCTTTGGTGAAAATACGGGTCAGGGTGTGTGTGTGTGTGTGTGTGTGTGTGTGTGTGTGTGTGTGTGTGTGTGTGTGTGTGTGTGTGTGTGTGTGTGTGTGTGTGTGTGTGTGTGTGTGTGTGTGTGTGTGTGTGTGTGTGTGTGTGGTGGTTTAATTTCCTTGAGCTTGAGGTAGGAGTTGGAAATGTCTCTTTGCAGAAAGTAAACTTAGTATGTTTATATTTAAAGTAAAATATCTACCCACTCATAACCTACATAGATGTAGGCATTTACTGTTTGGAATTGTTCATAGTAATTAATTTTAGGGTCCTAGAAAACAATAGTGGAAACTCTTCTGGTTGTCACTCTTTAAAAAAAAAATTTAAAAAAATTTTTTTCTGGTTGTCACTTGTTACCCCCAAGACGCACTGAATGCAGAGGGTTCTTCTGCTCCTTGGGTGATGGACATTGAAAAAAACTTTGCCATAAACACAGGAAGGCCTTCCAAAGAGCAAAATGGAAACTGTAAACTGATTCCAAAGTGGACGAGGTGTGGTTCTGTTCAAACTTAGGAAACAGGGCTTTTGGATCTGGAGACAAGGGCAAAAATTTAAAGCTGGTTTTTGTCTTAGGTTGATAAATCACTTTTAGAAAACCTTTTGTAAATTGAAAAAGAACTTCCTTTGGTATCACCGTCTCCTTGCACGATCTTTTAGACGCTCAAGGGCTGCTTGAACACGCCTGTGGGTGGAAGGCAGGGTGAGTGATCGTGAACTGAAGCAGATCTGGGGCGACCTGAGGCCGGTGGCCCCCTTCACCAAAGTCAGGGAGATGCTCTGCAGACCTGGGTTTCCCCAGGAGATCTGGGTTCTTGCCCAGCTGCCCTTATACTGGGGAATGCTGTGCTCTGGTGACTGTACACTTCTAGTGAATTTGGGAGGGACAGGGAAAGCAGAGACCCTCTGGCGTTCCCTCCTTGATTCCAGCCAGCTGGTCAGTTCCAGAGCAGCTCTGGGCGAGGGGGAGCTTGGAGAATACCCCGAGGCTGGGGGTCAGGAGAGTGCAGGCGCTGGGATCAGAGAGACCTGAGTTCCGATCCCGTATTTCTCAGCTGGAGTCAAAGCAAATTTCTTGAACTTCTAAGAACTTCAATTTCTTCATATATAGAATTCAGACAATCACACCTTCTTTGCAGCTTTTAAGACAAGAATTAAATGAGAAAATGTCTTGGAAGCACCTTGCATAGTGTCTGGTTTACAGTAAGTGCCTAATCAGTGTTACTCACAGAGCAAAATATGATATTACTCCAGCTGCAATCCTGTAATAAAACTTACGTTTTTCATATATTGCGTTTTATTTGGTCCTTATAAGAACCCCGGGAATTGTGGTGTTTAACAGACATCCTTGCAGTTTAAGATGACACTTTTAAAATAAAATTCTCTGCTAATGATAACTTGAGCCCTGCCACTCCATGGAGACCCGGCAGGACCTGTAGGATCTTATGTGCAATTGACATTTTCTATTGCAATTTTGTTCCTGTTTATTTTTCGATTTTTCTTTTTGTTTCACTGGAGAGGAAAGATGACACTGAGTTTTAAATGTTAAAAGAGTACAAGTCGCTTTGCTGCAATAAAACTAAATGTGCACACACAAATGTAAGTCAGGCCATTCCATTATGCGGGAGGGGCCAAACTTCAGACCAGCGGCCGGCGAAGGCCATGAGGCAAGCGGCAAAGTTGGGACAAACCCCAAGTCTTCTGAGCCATTTGTTCAAAAACAACTTTGAGTCCATCCAATGTGTTAGACACTGGAATCATGATGAATATCACCAGATATATTTCCTGCTGTCAGGGTGTTTATAGTCTAGTGAGGGATAGAGCTATTAATCGAATGATCCCACTAATAAAAGTATAATTCAAAACTGATTTAAGTGCTCTGAAAGCAAGGAACCAGGTTTATAAAAGTGTATTTAAAAAGGGGTTTAGGCTTGGGGTCAGAGCAAGCTTCCCCGAGGAAATGCCTTTGGGGCTGAGGTCAAAAGGATGAGTAGGGTTGCTGGTGGCAGAGAGAATGTCCAGCCCACGTGGGGGCCAGGGCGAGAGAGCAGCGGACTCCCAGGAAACGGGAGGAAGCAGAGCTGTGACGGAAGAGGGAGAGGGGTCAGAGGGGGTATGGAGGGGGTGATGGGGAGGCCGTCACGCTGGCGGCGTGGTGGGCGTGGCTGCTAGCATACCTTGACCTGTACCTGCGGAGCAGGCCCATCTGGGACCCTCTGACACACATGCTTGGCTCGAGTTTCCCTGTGAATCTAGGCTGTAAATTCAGTCTAGCGCCAGTGGCCAGGCCTGGGTCGTCCGCTTTCCTTGCCAGCTGTCAAGGCCATTGTCACATGGGCCCCGTGGTGAGTGTGCTTCCGGGGGTGGAGAACGGGCGCAGCCCCGGGGTAGGCCTCCCTGCGGGAAGGGTCTTCTGCTGGGCGCCCTATCACGGTGTGTGTGGGGGATGCAGGCTTCGATTTCTGTTTCTTTGCCCCAAGGGCCTGTTAAAGCTAAAAGCCATCAGTTTGCCCATTTTAGCAGCAGCCGTTAGGGTAAAAGCAGCCGAGATGCTTGGAAATCTGTCTCCTTGCAGGAGTCAGAAGTCCACCTGACGCTCTTGCCGGCTGCCCCACTCCCAGCCTGTGGACGCCTGCAGCAACCTGGGAGTGATGCGGGTTTTTTTCCGCTGCAGAGTTAAGTAACTGAAGAATTTTTTTTTAATTGTGGTAAAATATACATAACATAAAATGGACCATTTTAAGTGTACAATTCAGTGCCATTAAGTATATACACAATTCTGTGCAACCATTACCACCATCCATTTCCAGAACTTCTTCATCATCCCAAATAGAAACTCTGTCCCCATTAAACAATAACTCCCCATTCCCCCTCCCCCAGCCCCTAGTAACCCCTCTGGGTTTCTGTATGACATTGACTACTCCAGGTGCCTAGTATAAGTGGAATTGTACAATACTTGTCCTTTTTTTTTTTTTTGCGGTACGCGGGCCTCTCTTTTGTGGCCTCTCCCGTTGCGGAGCACAGGCTCTGGACGCGCAGGCTTAGCGGCCATGGCTCACGGGCCCAGCCGCTCTGCAGCATGTGGGATCTTCCCGGACCGGGGCACAAACCCGTGTCCCCTGCATCGGCAGGTGGACTCTCAACCACTGAGCCACCAGGGAAGCCCTTACTTATCCTTTTTTAACTGGCTTATTTCATTTATCATAACCTCGAGATTCATCCATGTTGTAACGTGTGTCAGAATTTACTTCCTTTTTATGGCTGAATAATATTCCATTGTATATACCCCATCTGTTGTTTATCCATTCATCCACTGATGGACACTTGGATTGTTTCCACCTTTGGCTGTTGTGAATAATGCTGCTATAAACACGAGTGTACAGGTGTCTGAGTCCCTGCTTTCAATTCTTTTAGGCATATACCTAGGAGTGGAATTCCCGGGTCATATAGTAATTCTGTGTTAACTTTTTGAGGATCTGATCATGTATGTTTTTCATTGAAGTATAGTTGATTTACAATATTTTGTTACTTTCAGGTGTACAGCAAAGTGATTTCATTATACATATATATGTATACATCTATAGTCTTTTTTTCAATTCTTTTCCATTATAGGTTATTACAAGATATTGAATGTAGTTTCCTGTGCTACACAGTAGGACCTGTTGGTTATCTATTTTATATATGGTAGTTTGCATCTGTTAATCCCAAACTCCCAATTTATCCCTCCTCCCTCCCCTTAACTGTAAGTTTGCTTTCTATGTCTGTGAGTGTGTTTCTTTTTTGTAAATAAGTCCATTTGTACTACTTTCTTAGATTTCACATATGAGTGGTATCATATTATATTTGTCTTTCTTCATTTAGGATGATAATCTCTTGGTCTATCCATGTTGCTGCAAATGGCATTATTTCATCCTTTTTTACGGCTGAGTAATATTCCGTTGTATATATGCACCACATCTTCTTTATCCAGTCATCTGTTGATGGACACAGGTTGCTTCCATGTCTTCGCTGTTGTAAATCGAATCATATATTTCTTGAAGTCAGTTTTTCTGACATGAACTCCATGCCCTGGGCTCCTCCTAGCACAGCTCCTCAAGGCTGATCCTCTCTGCAACAGCGTCCTGCCTGTGTGGTCCTGTAACGCCTACACTGGCCCTGTGACCACACAGACTTAGGTGCATCTCCTGGGGTTTCCAGCAGGGCGAGGTCTGTGTCTACTGGACACGGTGCCTGGCAAGCTGAATGAATTCTCTTTGACGGCTATTTTATACTCTCCCTTTCAAGGGTTGTGGCTTTGGAACACGGCCTCTGAGAACTGTTTCCCCATCAACTAGACTTAGTGCGGACACAGCCTGATCTGAGTGCTCTGAGCTCAGCCCTGCCCTGACTCTGGCCCCATGGACACGGCAGCCTTGGGTCTGCCCTGGCTTCTAAGGGTGCGGGCAGAGGGTGCAGCAGGGTGCCCCGAACTGAGGCACGTGCCGGTGCTGGGCACCACTCGCTGGCCGGGGCTGGGAGCTCGGCTGGCCTGGCCCTCTGGGCTCAATGCTGCTCCAGGCTCCTGGGAGCACAAGGGCTTGTGCCATGTCTCCAGAGGCCAGATCTGGAAACAATGGACCAGTCTTCTCTTTATTCCCCTTAGGGGTTTTCCCCATTTAGAAAATGATGGTAAAGTTCACAGAACATAAAAGCTACCATTTTAACCCTTCAGTGTCCAGCTCAGCAGTGTTAGCGCACTCACAGTGCTGTGCAACTTTCCCATCCGTTTTGGAAAGATCTTTATTTGTGCTCAGTAGAGGTTTTGCCTTTCTAAATGCTAAAGGGTTTCACGTGAAGGAGGCAGAGTGCCTCCCAGACTGTGTGGCTCACTGGGCTGGTGAAGAGAGCATGTGGGCCACAGAACGGGCAGGGCGCCTTCCCTGGGCTCCTGTCACCCAGTCCTGCCTCCCCCCCCCACCATACACACTTTGTTTGCACAGTATTGGAAGTCGATGTTCACCTCCCAAGCCTTCAGCATCTTTGAGAGGCTGCAGGAACAGTGCTGCTCTGTGAATAGTAGTGATTAATTCCCACTTTTGTCTGCAGGAGGTGGTGAGGGTTACTTGAGCCATGGCAAAACTGAAGAGCTGGAGCTGAAAGCTTTCTCATTTTTACCAAACAGTCACTATTTTAAGCTGAAAACCCGTTAGTTTTTATTTCAGTGTCATTGTTTCAGAGCGCAAGGGCCATTTCAGAAATTAAGCAGCCGCAAAGCAGAGCCTTGTTGCCTCGGGCTCTGGGAGGCCACCGAGGCGCCTGGGTCCTGCTCGCAGCTTCATCCTTAACCTTGGGCATGTGACATCTCTGCAGCTCAGGTCTCCTCTTCTGCAAAACGCAGGAAGTAGGCTCAGTGCCTGCCGGGGTCTCTCCCCGCTCCGAGGTGCTGGGACCATCTTCCTTCCCACCATCAGGGGGAATCTCTGCACAGTTGTGGACTCAGAACTGGAGGAGCTGGAAGGGTCAGAAAGGACTAATCCTGAGCCCATTTTGTAGATGAGTTCCTTGTGGTTCTCGAGGAGAAGTGCCTTTTAGCTGCAGCAGATGCAGGAGCAGAAGCAAACGCCCAGAGGGAACAAGCACACCTTCTCCCTGGCAGCTGCAGGACTGTCTGCACCAGGTGGGGCAGCTCTGGGCCCAAGTTGGCTGCCCTAGGGATTCTGTTACCAAACCGAACTTGGGTCCACTTGCCCTCGGCACAGCAAAGCCAATTTACTGACACCGGGTTGGGGTGAAGGAAGGTATAGTGTTTATTGCAGGCATCAAACAAGGAGAATGGGCAGCTCATGATCAAAAGATCCAAACTCCCTGATGATTCTCAGGGGAGCGTTTTTAAAGGTCACATTTGGGGGGAGGGCTGCAGGATGCATGACTTCCTTCTGATTGGTTAGTGGTGAGGTAACAGGGCGATGTTGCAGGAATCTCGATCATCAGCCAGTTCCAACCAGTCTGGGGTCTAGTGCTTGTGGTCAGCATCCTCCCCTTGGGGGCAGGTTGTCCTTAGTTCCTAAAGAACAACTAAAAGGTACCCACCAGATTGTTACCCACATCCCTGGAGGAGGAGCTAGGACCCTGTTTTGTTTCTTTTTGGCTGCGCTGCACAGCATGCAGGATCTTAGTTCCCTGACCAGGGATTGAACCTGTGCCCCCTGCAGCGGAAGCACGGAGTCCTAACCACTGGACCGCCAGGGAATTTCAAACTAGGACTCTGTTTTATCCCTGAACCATTGTTGTTACTTTTCTTTTTTTTTTTTAAATAAATTTATTTATTTTATTTGTTTCTTTTTGGCTGCATTGGGTCGTCATTGCTGCACACGGGCCTTCTCTCATTGTGGTGAGTGGGGCTACTCTTCGTTGTGGTGCATGGGCTTCTCATTGTGGTGGCTTCTCTTGTTGCAGAGCATGGGCTCTAGGCACTCTGGCTTCAGTAGTTGTGGTGCATGGGCTTAGCTATTCCGGGGAAGACGTGGGATCTTCCCCAACCAGGGCTTGAACCCATATCCCCTGCATTGGCAGGCAGATTCTTAACCACTATGCCACCAGGGAAATCCCTGTCATTACTTTTCTTGTTTAACTGCTTTTCCTTTCTCTGCATTCCCTCACCTCTCTAATTAGTAACTGCTTAAATCTGCCCTTTGGAGCTCAGGGAAGGCCTAGGAGACCAAAGCCTTTTTCTACAAACAAGAAATGGAGAAGCAGAGGGGCTTTTGTAGGCAGGAGGGCCCCGAGGGGTCCTGCTTGTTTTCAGTCCCGCCTTTCCTTTGACACTCCTCTGTCCTGAGGGGAGCTTGTGTAGGACAAGAAGGGGAATAAAGTTTTGGATAGAGAGGGTAATCATGAACACAGCAGAGGAACTCCGTTTTAGGGGGACTCGGGTTCAGTTCAGAGCCCCGGGATTCTCCCAGGGGCTCAGGACTGGGAGACTGGGGACCCCTGAAGTTCTCACTCCACCTCTGCCCTCAGGGCCCTGTTCTCAGTGTTGAAGGACAGCCACTGACCCCTTCTTCCTTTTCCCCGTCTTTTCTTAGGCAGGAAGCCTGTTTGGGCCCCAGGTTTGCAGGAGTCTTCCCAGGACTAGGCCTGATGTTGATTTATGGGGACACGGCTCCCCTGTGTGTGCTGGGCAGCATCCCTTAACGGGATCTGTCACCTTCCCTAACCGCCACGCATCTGGGGCCAGAGCAGCTGCCTCTGTGCCTTTGTCTCTGCTCCCACCCGCCCAACAGCAGTGGCCCCTCTCCTCCCGCCTGCCCGGAATGAGAGCTCAGGGCCCTGCCCACCAAGTGCTCGCGGTACACACAGTTTACATGCTCACGGTACACACAGTTTACGAGAGTGACGGTAAGCAAGTGTCCTTTGTAAACAGAGAGTCGTGGGTGGTAGCATTAGCTCTTCAACATCATAATCAGCTCTCCCGGTGGCCTCTTAAATTTGTGTGAGGCTTTTCTTCTCCATGAAATAGGAGGAGGCCCCAGAGCTGGTGAGAGTGGGGAGCACATGTGTGGCCTTTGGTGCCTCAAACTAAAGTGCAATCCCCAGCTCGGGCTGCTGAGAATCTGGGTCCCCCTCAACACACACTTGGACGTGCACTCACAGACACACACATGCACACACACACTGCCACACACACAGATGCATACATGAACACACACATTCACATATGCACACACCCACATGCACACACACACACATTCACATATGCACACCCCACACACATGCAAACACACACACATTCGCATATGCACACGCACACACACACATCCACATATGCACTCACACACACACACGCACACACACATTCACATATGCACACACACATGAATACACCCCCCACATTCATATACGCACACACTCATACATGCACACACCCACACACGTACACATACACACTCCCTCGCGTGTATCTCAGTGGGCTGAGCTGGGGGCCCAGGAAGCTGGTTCGTCAGCCACGTGGGTTCATGGCAGACTCAGTTGTATTTCCCTGCATCCCGGCCCCCTCCTCCTGTCAAATCTCAGAGGAGATCAGGTATGGACTGGGAAGGCCTGGTCCGGGGACTTCGGTGCTCGCAGCCCCGCCTGGGTCTGGGTGGGGAGTGAAGTCCCACCAGGGGGACGGGGTGTCTCTGAGAGCTATGTGCCCAGCTGCTGCCCCCGGTGGCCTCGTGCCACATAGGCCGATCTGCCCCGTCCTCGGTGGGTGCCAGAGTGTACCTTGGGACAGAGTTCACGACAGACACCCCAGTGACCTGCCTGCCGACTGGTCGGAACTCCAGCTGCACTGCCTCAGAAATGGACTGCAGGGTCCCCAGACACACACGTGGGGCTCGCAGGTCCAGCTTCCCACTTCCGGGCTGTGAGGCGTCGGGCAATTTATTTATTCAGCTTCCCTGAGCTTGTTTCCTCATCTGTAAAAGTGAAGATGAAAGAGCCCGCCTGGCCCGGGCTGTTGATGGGATTAAAGGGCAGCTAGTGTGTGAAGGGCCTGTCGTCTGGGGCTCAATACCCTGCAGGTGCAGGCAATAACGTCTTCAATTCCTCTCTCCCTGGGCAGAGGCTTTGCCCCGCGAGCAGGCTGCCGGGCCCAGCGCCGGTTTCCGCAGCGGGGCCCATGGAGCCTCAGCTTTTAGGTGAGAGTCTGAGAGGGAGCAAGCCCAGGCCTTGGGGCGGGGGCGGAGATGGCAACCCAGGGCCCCCGGCTCACCCGCTTTGTCCCCCGGTCCCCGCGCTCCGGTGGGCGTCGGAACTCCAGCCGCGCGGTCAGTCCCGGGTCACCCCAGGGATGTGCGCTGGGCCCCTGCCAGCCCTGGAAGGCCTCCCAACGCGGAGGTCAGGACGGAGGCCGGGGGCTCGCACCGGCTGCTCCAGGCCACCTGGGCGGGAAGCCAAAGCCAGCCCGGCTGGAGCGGGGGCAGGCGGGACCGAAGGGCTGAGCAGGCCCGGGGGGGAGCAGAGAGTGTGGCACCGCAGCCCTGGGCCACCGGCCTAATGTTCCCCAGGTGCGGCGCCTCAGGTCTGCGTCGCTTGCGAAGACCGTCTCTCTCCTGACCCAGCACCCAAACCACGTTGTCGGACATGCGAGGCCACGACGTGAAGTCTGGTGAGTCCCCTTGGAAGAACCGTGTTAGAATAACACAGGTCGTTGCTAAGACCAAGCTGACAGGCAGTCTACCGCCGGGGACAGGGCGGGAAGCTGGGAAGTGGGCCGCCGCCCTGTGCTCGCCCTCCGCCGGCACCTGGTACCCGGCCGGGCTTCGCGCAGCTCCTGGCTCACGGGCTGCCCTCGTTAAGCCGAGTCCTGACTGCAGCCCCCCATCTCCCATCCCCCAAGCACAGAAGCACAGCTCTGCTGCTGTGTCCGCTCCCTCGCTTCCAGGAGGACGTGGGCACCCCGCACCCACTTACCTCGAGGGGGCAGGCAGACACAGGTGGTGACAGCGTGAAGCGTTTGCTCCCTGCCGTGGATGTGAATAAATGTCACGTGTGTGTATACACTTTTTTCGTTTTATTTTAAAATTTATTTTACTTATTTTATGCCAGCGTGTCATTTTCATTGGCCCATTTCTGAACTTCACGGCCAGTAAAGTGGATCCGTTGGTCGGTATGGATGTCCCAGGGGTCCTATATGTCGTGCACAGCTGTTCTAGATGCTGAATAGTGGCTTTTTGCATTGCTCGACAACTCGAGTAGGCCTTTTATAATGTCTCCCACCAGCTACGATGCTTTATGGACCGCATGTGGCTGCTGTTCCACCACACTGCATTGCTGCTCTGCCCCTTCCACAGCTGGGAACAGAAGCCCAAGGGTAGTCTTATTACTTTGCCATTGCCACATGCCTGGGCCAAACCCTTCCAGGTAACTGGCCATGTCCAATTCACAGGCCTGTCCCTGAGTTAATGTCCCTAAAGCCTGTGTCTGTCGTTGTTTAGGGTTGGTGGCTTGGGGGTATGCTTGTCCTTCGTAGATAATTCAGGTCCTTGCGTTCTGTCTGTGTTCTCAGCCATCCCCGTGCAGTCAGATGAGCCACGAGGATGGGGCTTCTACTTTTAAACTGGAAAGAGACTGAGTTTAACAAGATATCATCGATATTATATAGGTGATTTACAATGTTGTGCTCGTTTCTGGTATACAGCAAAGTGATTCAGTTATATATTGATATATATATATTCTTTTCATATTCCATTATTGTTTATTACAAGATATTGAATATATCAATAGTTCCCTGTGCTATACAGTAGGACCTTGTTTATCCATCCTATATATAATAGTTGGCATCTGCTCATCCCAAACTCCTAATCCATCCCTCCCCCACCCCCCCCTCCCCCTTGGCAACCACAAGTCCGTCCTCTATGTCTATGAGTCAGTTTCTCTTTCATAGATAAAAGTCAGTTTCTCTTTCATTTGTGTCATATTTTAGACTCCATATATAAGTGATATCATGTGGTATTTGTCTTCTCTTTCTGACTTACTTCACTTCGTATGATAATCTCTAGGTCCATCCATGTTGCTGCAAATGACATTATTACATTCTTTTTTATGGCTGAGTAGTATTCCATTGTATATATGTACCACATCTTCTTTATCCATTCATATGTTGATAGACATTTAGGTTGTTTCCATGTCCTGGCTATTGTGAATAGTGCTGCTATGAACATAGGGGTGCATGGATCTTTTCGAATTATAGTTTTGTCTGAATATATGCCCAGGAGTGGGATTGCTGGATCATATGGTAGCTCTACTTTTAGTTTTTTAAGGAACCTCCATACTGTTCTCCATAGTGGCTGCACCAATTTACATTCCCACCAAAAGTGCAAGAGGGTTCCCTTTTCTCCACACCCTCTCCAGCATTTGTTATTTGTAGACTTTTTAATGATGGCCATTCTGACTGGTGCGAGGTGATACCTCATTGCAGTTTTGATTTGCATTTCACTAATAATTAACAACATTGAGCACCTTGTCATTGGCCATCTGTATGTCTTCTTTGGAGAACTGTCTATTTAGGTCTTCTGCCTATCCTTTTGAGTGGGTTGTTTTTTGTTACTGAGTTGTATTAGCTCTTTGTATATTTTGAAAATTAAGCCCTCATTGATTGCATCATTTGCAAATATTTTCTCACAGTCCATAGGTTGTCTTTTTGTTTTGTTTATGGTTTCCTTTGCTGTGCAAAAGCTTATAGTTTGATTAGGTCCCATTTGTTTATTTTTGCTTTTATTTCTATTGCCTTGGGAGACTGACCTAAGAAGACATTGGTATGATGTTGTGTCGGAGAATGTTTTGCCTATGTTCTCTTCTAGGAGTTCTATGGTGTCATGTCTAATATTTAATCCTTTAAGCCATTTTGAGTTTATTTTTGTGCATGGTATGAGGGTGTGTTCTAACTTCATTGATTTACGTGTGGCTATCCAGCTTTCCCAACACCACTTGCTGAAAAATGTTTTTTCACCATTGTGTATTCTTGTCTCCTTTGTCAAAAATTAATTGATCGGGGCTTCCCTGGTGGCACAGTGGTTGGGAGTCTGCCAGCCGATGCAGGGGACCTGGGTTCGTGTCCTGGTCCGGGAAGATCCCACATGCCACGGAGCGGCTGGGCCCGTGAGCCATGGCCGCTGAGCCTGCGCATCTGGAGCCTGTGCTCTGTAACAGGAGAGTGCACAGCAGTGGGAGGCCCGCGTGCCACACACACACAAAAAAATTAATTGATCTTAGTTGTGTGGGTTTATGTCTGGGCTCTCTGTTGTGTTCTGTTGATCCATATTCTGTGTTTGTGCCAAGACCATGCTGTTTTGATTACTGTGGCTTTGTAGTATGGTCTGAAGTCTGGAAGGGTTATGTCTCCAGCTTTGTTTCCTTTCCTGAGGATTGCTTTGGCAATTCTGGTTTTTTATGGTTCCTAAAATATAAATTTTAGGATTATTTGTTCCAGTTCTGTGAAAAATGACATGGGTAATTTGATAGGGATCACATTAAATCTGTAGATTGCTTTGGGTGGTATGGCCATTTTAACAATGTTAATTCTTCCAGTCCAAGAGCATGGGATACCTTTCCATTTCTTTGAATCATCTTGAATTACACTTTTATATACAAAATAGAATTATTGTGTATATCCTGTTTTTGAACCTGATCTTTTCCATTTAGCATATTGTGACTCTGTTTCTGTATCTTTGTATATAGTCTTCTATAACATAATTTTTAAAAACTGCAAAGTATTCCCTTGTGGTCTCCAAAGTGAGGCACATGAAAGACAGTCCCCTGGGGTGAGGGAAGAAAATGTTGCAACTTCCTCTGCTATTTATTTTTATCCCCAAATAAGCTGATGTCTGGACTCACCATGGTGCTGCATGCAGTCTGTGAGCCTGATGGTACCAGGTGGTACCCATGGTCCTGGGGGAGGCTGTTCGGGGTGGGGAACCCCACAACTTTCTTTGCTTTTAGCAAACTGCAATTTACTGCAGTTTTTGATTTTTGGTTAGAGAGATCTCCAGATCATACTCTTTAATAACCATCACAAAATAGGCAGATGGCTGAAAAAGCTGCCTGCTAAGAAAATGTAGAAAGTGAGAGGAAAACAAGAAGATAACAGAATAGGTTCTTCAGTGTCTGGTATGAGCTTGTCATAGTTCTTGTTAGATGTAAGATCACCACCAATATAAGCAGACCTGAAAATAAGTCAGCCTCAAACGTATCAACGTTTTGAGAGAATAATGGATATATTAGCCATTCCGTTTGTAATGGCCTTACTCTAAGTGTACCTTGAGAGCTAATAAGAATATCAACATAGACAGGACATTAAAAAAAAAAGGCATTGAGAATATAACGACAAATTTCACCATTTTCCACCGATGTTTAAAGACAAGAAATATTTCTGAACTTATACGTTTTGACTCAACTACTACTAATAAATGTTTAGAAGCTTAAAAGCCACTTACCAGGGTAAAACTGGCCAAAATAACACGTGGGGAAAATGTGGGGGTGAACTTAAATGTAGTTTTTGCCAGAAAATACTACTGGATGATGCATAGAAAGCAGTTGCTGAATATTTGGAGAAACAAGTATTCGAACACACAACACAGTGTGGAAGTTTTGCTCTAGAGGTGGATGAAATCTCACACGTTTTCAACATGATTCGGTTACAGCATTTGCTGAGTTCTGTTTCAAAAACAAAACACATGAAGTATGTTTTTGTAAGCCAGTACAAGAAGGATAACTGAAGGATATATATTCTCAATATTAAATACTGTTTGCGATAATGGTTAAAAACAGCAACAACAAATGTTGTTCTTATACATAGGTAAAAGAGCAGATAGAAAATAGAGTGCCCGCTTTTTTTAAAAAAATTCATTTATTTAATTAATTTATTTTTTGGCTGCATTGGGTCTTTGTTGCTACTCGCGGGCTTTCTCTAGTTGCGGCGAGCGGCGGCTACTCTTTGTTGCGGTGCATGGGCTTCTCGTTGGGGTGGCTTCTCTTGTTGCGGAGCACGGGCTCTAGGCACATGGGCTTCAGTAGTTGTGGCAGGCAGGCTCAGTAGTTGTGTCTCGCAGGCTTTAGAGTGCAGGCTCAGTAGTTGTGGCGCACGGGCTTTGTTGCTCCACGGCACGTGGGATCTTCCTGGACCAGGGCTCGAACCCATGTCCCCTGCATTGGCAGGTGGATTCTTAACCACTGGACCACCAGGGAAGTCCTAGAGTGCCCGCTTGAACCACAAGGTTCTTGAACTTCAACAGATAGACGTAGACACATAGGTAGTAGTCTAGCAAGTGGGGAACAGTACTGTCCTTGGACCTGGACTGTCATGGTTCAAATTCCAGGACTGCTGCTTTCTCGCTGTGAGACAGCAAGTTACTTGACCTCTCTGGGCCTCAGGTTCCTTACCTGTAAAATGGGGATAATAATTATATCTACACGAGGGGTAGTTGCAAAAGTTAAGCGAGTTAATATATCTAAAGTGCTTAAACTATGCTTGACCCATAGTAAGTGCTCCACTAATATCAGATAATAATCTGCACCATGCTTGAAATTTATTTACAAACAAACTACCGTAGCCAAAGGAATTTGAAACTCGAGTGCAACGTTCTACGCTGAATATCAGTCACGTGGCTCCATTTAGAAAATGAAGCTTTAAACATATAGTAGAATCTTTGTAATATTTTTTTAAGGACATAGGGAGTGAGCAAAAACGTCTTTTATGTACACAAAGTTTGGATGTGTATCATGTAGCAAATTACTTAGAAGAGCTAATAAATACAGGAACTTGGTGGCTTCTCACATTATGTCATTCAAGTTTCAAAACAAACACGTGGGATCTGTCCCTTCAAGTTATGGTGACATTTTAACAATGAAGAATAAAATAATGCTTTTTGAGAGAAGTAGTGAGTGCATTTTGCTTTCCAATGTTATGCGATTTTATTGCTGGAAAAAATGCAGTTATATATAAATACTCTCATATTTGCTCAGTTTAAAATGTGGAAACAGAAATTTCTAACTTGTTGAAAGATTTTCCCACGAAAGTTTTCGTGTTTTGGATGCATTTGTTAAAAGTACTAAAAAAATGTAGGATGGATTCATTGACATTATAGAAATGGAAAATTTACTTAGCCCCATTCCAGAACAAATCTCTGTATGCTTAGTAGATGAGAACGAAAAATTAACTGATTTAAACGCACATAACATGTGTAGCACCACAGTACCCATACACAACTTATTATAAATAAATACACATTTATTTATCAGGATGTGCTCTCAAAAATTATGTTTGCTAGGGGTCCGTAACTGTTGACTCAAAGTAGAAGAGACCATTCCATCCTCTCTGATTGGGCACGTAGGTTGTTTCCCATTTTTTCTGTTTGCCACATTCCTGGCTTATTTTTCTGGGGATGGATTCCTAGAACTGGAAGTGCTTATTCAGAGATCCTATCCATTTTCAGGGAGTATTTTATATTTATTTATTTATTACAAATTGCCGGCAGAGACAGAGGAAATCCACAGTATCTGACGTGCCCACAGGCATCCATGAGAGTGTTTCTCCCCAGCCCTGGGTTTGTCTTCATGGGATCTTATCTCCCTGGTGGAGGAGAGGACGGTGGTCTGTCTCAGGCAGTCATGGAGCCCAGGGGCCCCAGAGAAGGCAGTTCTGGGCAGGGAGCCTGGGTGACCTCAGACAACGGCCACCGAGAGCAGCGTTTGCCTCAGGCCCTTCCTCTCTGCCAGGATGAGCTTCCTGGGGACTTAGCGGGCCAGCTCCAGGTGGTCAGGGGGGCGGGTGCCGGCTGGTGCGGGGATGCGGTCACCTCCCTCAGAGGCGGGAGTGGGGTCAGCCAGTGAGGTTCTGTTTCTGGAAACTGTCTGTGGGATGATGACTGTTTACACGCTGCGGTGTCCAGGGATCAAACGCAGGGGGAAAGAAGCCTCCTGCACTCAGACCATGTGGAAAGCATTTCTCCCTCACAGGAGAACAAAAGCAACCTTGCCGAGGACGTGGGGCCCTGGCTGTCTGTCTGTCTGTCTGTCTCCCTCCCTCCCTCTCCCTCTCTCCCTCTCCCTGTCTTTTTGCCAACAGAGCAGAGTGGGACTTCCCACCAGAAACCAAAAAGGCCGATTTCGCAAGCAGGGTGGCCTCCCGGCAAAGTGCTGGCATTTTCTTCTCCGTTTCTGGGTAGCCTAAGTCGGCACATTGCTCCACGTCAAGCTCGTTTCTCCCTCTGGAGGCCCAGACCCCACGAAGGAACAGCCGGTCCGACGCAGGATTCCGACCAACGTATTGAAAGCGGCTCCTGGCCTGGATCCCCTGCGCAGGGGCAGCCTGGGCCGTGGGGGACGATGGCGCGGTCAGGGAGCCTTTGGCACCGACCCTCAGCACTCTGGCACCCACCTGTGTGCAGGGAGGGTGCTTGGGGATCCGAGGGCCAGCCCTGAGGTTGGGATGGGGGTGGATTCTGCTTCCACCTTGTCTCTGGCCTCACGGGGAGCCCTGACCTGGGGTCTCTGCAGCCACACCCCCTTCTTCCTTCCTGGGCTCTCCTAACCCCGCTGCGGCTAGAGGGGACATCTAGGGATGTGGGAAAAGCCTGGGCTCCCAGAGCGGGGTGGATGCAGTTGTGGGGTCTGAAGAGAAGGCGATTTATCTGCCCTCTGGGCGCAAAGCACCTGGGGAGATTTTGACGCTTGCTTCGGGCCATTTACGTAGCCTGTCTCCAGGCAGCCAAAGAGCCTGGAAGGCGGACTGAGCGCCGTCCCAGAATAAGCAGGCGGCGCTTAAGAGGTGAGATCAATCTCTCCGCTGGGGCTCTTGACCCATCCCTCCTCCCCGGGGACCCTTCCCTAGCTACCTCCAGCGCGCCCTCATTCTCTCTCTCTCTCTCTCCCTTCACACGTACACACACACACACTCTCTCTCTCTCTCCCTCTCTCTCTCTCTCTCCCTCTCTCTCTCTCCCTCTCTCTCTCTCTCTCTCTCTCTCTCTCTCTCTCTCTCACACACACACACACACACACACACACACACACACACACACACACACACACACACACACACACACACACACACACACACACACACACACACACACACACGTTCCTGCCAGCCAGCCATCTACTTGGTTTTTCATTGGTTCATTCAGCAAACATGACGATGATTTAAAGCAGAGGGCTCCAATCCACTCACTGCTCACAGGACCTCACAGGCGGGCAGGACTTTGAACAGAATCTAGTTCATAGCTTTGCATAAGAGGTTGATTTACAAACCTGGAGGCCCCAAAGCAATACCCCAAGCTAGACTGGGTGGGATAACCGTCCCCTCCTGGGGCAGATTAAAGTGCAGGAGGGGATGTCTACTCAGGCGGCTACACGGATTTCTTCTCAGGCCAAGAAGATTCCTCTCTGGATAATGCTACAGGAGCCCCAGGGCAGCCAGAGCAGGGTTTACAAATGTAAATCAGGTCATGCCTCTCTGCCGCTGAAACCCCCGCAAAGGCTCCCGGCGGTCCAGTGGTTAAGACTCTGCGCTTCCACTGCAGGGGGCGTGGGTTTGATCCCTGGTCAGGAAGTCTTGCATGCCTCGAGGTGCGGCCAAAAATAAATAATAAAAATTTAAAAAATAAAGAATTCATTGTACTTAAAATTCCAACTCCTCCGAGTACGAGGCTCTGGGGGATCTTGCCCTGATTCCTCTGCGCACTTGGCTTCAGCCATGCCTCTCTCTCTGCTCCTGCACCATCCAGCCTGAACCCTTCACGCTGTCCTGTGCCGGGAGCCCAAGCCTGCGCGCTCCGTGAGGCCTGGCCTTGCCTATCTCCTTCGCCAGTGTACCAGGGCCGGCACAGAGCAGGTGCTCGAAGTGTTGTTTAAATGAACGCGCAGTGCCCGTTAGTGACAGGGTCGGCTCTGCTTTGAACCGGGTGGTAAAAGATTTTGGACTTTGTAGGGTGGAAAGGGATGCATCTTATTTTATTTTTCATTTTTATTTTCTCCTGGAGTCTAGCTGGTTTACAATGTTGTGTTAGTTTCAGGTGTACAGCAAAGTGATATATATACATAATATCTATTCTCTTTCAGCTTCTTTTCGAAAGGGATGCAGTTTAGCCCTTTGCCTTTTGTTCTTCTTCCGTTCCTCCTACCCCGCCTCCTCCTTTTGGCTAGACATCACCATCACCTTGCAGCTTTTATGCAGATGGTGAACCAGTCTGGCTGACTGCTGTGTGGCTGTCTCAGAGCAGCCCTGGACAAACCAAGGAGGCACCAGCTTCCTGGAGAAGCTGGATTCCAGGAATTAACCAGAAAACTAGGAGAAACCACGGGAAGCCTGGGAAGCGTTTTGAATTGGCGCATGTGATGGGAAGGGAAGAGGCTGCAGCCCGGGTCAGAAGGTGGGCAGAGGCAGCGGGGCAAGAATAGACCTGGAGGCTTCTGAGATTCTCCCCTTGTCTCATGAGTGCTGAGATTGTACTGGAGTTCAAGAAACACCTGTTGCTGGGGTAGAGGAGGTTGTCCGAGACGACAGGGAATGAGGTGGGTTTAGTAAAATAAAGGAATGTATCCTGGGATGGCGGCGAGACTTTGCAGGTGCCAAACCCAGTGGATTGTGTTTCGTGGATTTGGGAAATGAGAGGATCTGCTATACTGCTGAACTCCATCACTCTGCTCTTTAAGGCTTCGAGAGTTTGTGAAAGCAGCTGCAAGTCCTGTAAAGCTGAAACCTTTGTGCTGCAGAATCACTGGAATTTTCAGAGTTTCAGATTGTGGCCAAGTTAAAGGCAGCCTCTTCCTTCTTTTGAAAAGGAATGCACCAGAATCTCAGCTTGGTCCTGGCCTCTGAGGTTCCAGGGCTGGACTGTATGTTGCCAGTTATTACTGGACAGTGTGCAAGGAAGAGGAGGAAGACGAGGGGAGGCACAGCAAAGGGGGGTCCCCGAGTTAAGCAAGCGGCCAGAGTTGTCCACGATGGTGTGGCAGAAAGGACACTGATTTCCACCTGGCCCGGACAGCTGGGCAGCCTTGCACAAGTGCCCTAGCATCTCCGGGCCGCACTCTCCTCATCTGTAAAGCCAGGGGGCTGGACGGGATTGTTTACGGCCGCTGTCGGCTCTGGCATCTGACACTTCTGTCAGTCCTCAGCCCAGAGCAGTCCCGGATCTCCTCGGCTTAGATGGGAAATTAATCTCCCTTGCAGATTAAACACCTATCGATTTTTTTTCTTCTGGCAAAGGGGAATGAGACAGCTATTTCTTTTCCTGCAGACAGAAGCAAAGAAAAAAAAGCAAAATTAAATCAGGCTCTCATTCAGTGCTTTCCTGTTCAAGTCTGAACGCTAAGCATCATTGGCTCCCCCCCCGGGGGCGGGGGGTGTAACTCAGATTCTGCAGCTCAGAGAAATCTGGAGTTGGAAGGGTCCTGACAGACCATGCAGTCCTTCTCTCTAAGCTGAGGAATCAGAGACCCCCGGATGGGAAGTGACACGGAATCAGGTAGTGATGGAGTCTGAACTCCCGTCTAGAGAGACAGACGTCCAGGATCAGCACAGTCTGTTGGCTCTTCGCACAGACACCTTTCCAGGGCCGGTTACTAGGAGCTGCTCGGACTCTCAGATCGCTCCCTTATATATGGGCGATTAGATAACCTTGCTTGCTTTTTGCTTCTCCAGTTGAAGTTTACGTTGACCTCAATTAAGCCATCAGCCTAGGTTCCGTGTACAGAGCGCGGTTTCTGGCCTGAGGGGTCTCTCCACTCTTTGTAGGGAGACGCGGCCGGTGATTGGTGGCTTCGGGGAGCGCCGGGGCGGGCGGCCAGTGGGGAGCGCAGGGAGGCGGGGCTTCCCGGGGCGGGGCGCGCGCGCGGTCGCCGTGGTTATCGCTCCCGCGGCGCCGCGCGGTGGACGCTGGTTCAGTCTCCGCCCCGGTGCCGGGCCGCTTGCAGGAGGCTGAGAGCTCCTCAACGCCGCCCGGACTCTGCAGTGGTTTTAATTTCACGGCTCCGTCCTCGAGTCTGTGCGAGCGCATCTGCATCACGTGCAGGGCTTCCCGACGGGACTCTGATGGTTGTGGCTCGAAGGGAGGCTGCTTCCTCGCAGGGCTCTCCCACCACGGGCCTGGTGGGAGAGCCCTGCGGCGCCTCGGGTGGTCCCTGATGGAGCAGAAACACCACCGCTCCCCGTGCGAAGGCCGTGGTCGCCCACCGGGACGCCTGCTAGACATGCGGGGTGGGGCCTCACCTCGAGCCCCGCCCCCACTGCCTCCACCTGTGCTGCCACGCCCACCCTCCCGCGCGCAGGTGGGCGCTTACTGTCCCGCTCCCCCGGGGGCGGGCGCTGGAGGGACTTGAACCCCGCACCGCGCCGGGACTGAGGCAGTCTTGGGTATTTATCACCCTGCTGACCCCCGGGGCGAGGGCCGCGTCGTCAGACCACCAGGATGCTAAAGGTCAAGGCAATGAACATTCCTCAAGAACGTGGCTTCACAGTTCTTGTTCTCGGGACAAAACCTGGCAGTCAGTACTTAAGGAGAGTTTCCCTCCTATCTTCCGGCCACTGAGAGAATAAAAAACTGAAAATAAAAACGAACCTGTAAGTAGAGTGTAGACGTTAGTCGCCTGTCATATAGGACCTGTCTTGCATCCTGAGTGAGCACTGATGTGAAGGGAGTTGGTCTGCATCCTTTGCATTCAGAGTTTCTTTTCCCTCAGATTTTTAGAGAATTCCATTTTTTCCGCAAGCTCTCATGACACAGTCTAACTTATGAATTGCACCAAGTAGAAAATGGACCCGTTTGACATACATCAATTTTGCAGTTTCAAATTTCACGGAGCTGGAAGGCCAGGAACAAGGTGTGTGAGGCTTTCAGGGCCTTGAACCTCCTCTCGGTCCCACCCTGGGAAAAAATGTGCTTTCATCATTACTTCTGTGCTCGAAAACCTAAGCTGATGCCCGGTTTTGCCCTCAAGTACTAAGAACACTAAGGGCTGCCTCTACCACCTGAGGCTCTAATGAAACCAAGCAGACGTGCTGTGTTGTCCCACGTCCAGACTCAGCCCCGCCCGGAATCCCTTCCTTTCCTCATCTGATTCCTCTCCACCCTGCAAACTCCCCCTTCTCCATCCGCATCTGGTCAGTCCCGCCCTTAACGGCCTTTGCCTCATTAAGTACTGGAAGAAAGGGCCTTTCAAATGGGAGGGCTGGTCCAGTCCTGGCGGAGGGCCTCCTGTTCCCACAGGGGCTGCCCCTGCCCTTCGTGTGGTCCTGGGTTTCTGGGGCAGCGTGGGAGGGGGTCAAGGAGAGAGGGGTCCGCTTGGTGTCAGTGAACGGGGTGTGAAGGTGAGGTGGGAAAGTCGAGAGAGGTGTCAGCACAGGTCAGCATCCCTAACTGCTGAGGCCTGTTTGGGGTTTGTCCCAAGCTCCACAGTAACTCTGGACAAGACACCAGAAGAATTTGGAGAGCTGGGTTCTTCCCTGTCAGTTTCTGACCGGCCGTGTCTGGCCAAGGAAAAGGAGTTGGAGGGGGAGCATGCCAGCAGTGATGGGCCACAGGCTCCGCCACTAAGGCTGACTCTGAGACCCAGGCAGGGCCAGAAATTGCAATTAGCTTGCAAGTGATGATCATTTCAGGAAAGAAAAAGGCCCCAGCGCTGGTTCCCTGTTGTCTCTCCCCTGCGCTGGCGCCCACCCAGACGGCCCTGGGACGGCCCCTCAGGCTCGCGGACCTGCTGCTCACCTGCTGCCGCGGGGAACCAGGCCCTCAGGTTGGGGGCAGGCCCCCCCACGGCGGAGGAGGAGGGCCTTCTCCCCCGGGGTCCTCGTACTTTCGGGCAGCATTTGTAGCCGGCCTCCCGAGGAGACCCTGTAGCCAAATCGTGCAGAGTTTAAAACAGGGTCGGAGACCATTCACCACCTGAGAAGCAGGTGCTCTCCGTGAGAAGGCTGGGGCGCTGAGCTAACGTCAGAGGACACAGAGCTTTTCGCCGTTTTTGGCGATGGAGAGGATCGGGTGTGTTTTCACCTTCATCCTCATTTTGCTTGTAGGCTGTGGGTGGAAGGACCTCCATGACGTCTGCTCTAAGGAGCCGTCCATCACTTGACGGCTCACGCGAGGCGCATGCCCTGCACGCCTCGCACCCCTCTCCTCCATTAAGTACCGGGGTCGCAGGTGATTGTGAGTGGACCCTGGCATCCAGTCAGCTTAGGGAGCCCCCCCAGGAAGGCCTCCCCTAAGTCCAGGAAGAGAACGAGGTAAGGGCGTGGGCGGAGAAACAGGCTGGGAGGAAGGCGAGGGTTCTCTCGGGCCGGCCCAGACGCCCGGCGGCATCATCCGGGCGGGCACTGCCTTCTCCTCTGGCGGGGCTGCCGGGGGTCCTGGCGCAGGTACCGCTGCCTGCCCAGCCCATCAGGTGTCCCCTGAGAGCTGCCAGGAGGGACCTGTGGGCCCGGCACTGAGAGCCGGCAAAGCCAGAGGCCGTGCGGCGGGGCAGGAAGGGCTCCTGACCCGGCCGGGCTGTGGCCACAGAGCGGACGCGTGGCGTCCCTGGTGCTCCTGGAGCCTGTCCAGCTCTCGGCCGCCGTTTAAACCGTACAGGCTTCTTGTCCCCAGATGATGGGCCACCTGGGGCTTGGAGGCAGACAGACTGGGGTGAGCCCTGGCTCCAGCTTTAGGGTCTGTGGGATGTTGGGCAGGTCTGTGTAACATAAAATGTGGAAAACGAGGTCTAAGGAGACAGGGTCACCCTGTGGATTAAGTGAGATGCTGTCTGTGACGTGCCTGGCGTTCAGGGGGCCGGGGGGCCCCAGCGGAGCCCCTCAGGGTCACATGCAGAAGCCCGAACGGTGCTCAGGAGCTCCCTGGAGAAGGCGAGGACCCAGCGGGGCGTCTGGAGACCTGCCTCTGGCTCAGTGGGTCACGGTCCGGGCGCGGCTGCCCCGCCTGGAGACTGGGCTCTTGCAGGTGGTTGGAGGGGCTTGGACTCCGTGACCCTCTCGGTGCCTTCCAGCTCCAACATCTTGTGATTTGTGACTTGGGGCAGAGATCAGTTTTAATGGGGCGCCACTGAAGGCTGGAAATAGCAGCAAGGGCCCATCGGACGTCACAAAGGGGTTTCAGAGGATTTCCCCAGAGTTGGGGGGCGTTTTGTGTCAATGCACTCTGCCCTTGGAGGAGCTGTTGGTTATTTATTTTATATATATTAGAGTGTATATTTTAATCCCAAACTCCTGATTTATCCCTCCTACCCTTTCCCCTTTGGTAAGCATAAGTTTCTTTTCTATGTGACTCTATCTCTGTTTTGTAAATAAGTTCATTTGTATCATTTATTTTAGCTTCCATGTATAAGCGATATGATATGACATTTGTCTTTGTCTGGCTTACTTCACTTAGTATGATCATCTCTAGGTCCATCCATGTTGCTGCAAATGGCGTTATGTCAGTCTTTTTTTTTTTTTTTTTTTTTTTGTGGTACGCGGGCCTCTCACTGCTGCGGCCTCTCCCGTTGCGGAGCACAGGCTCTGGACGCGCAGGCTCAGCGGCCATGGCTCACGGGCCCAGCCGCTCCGCCGCATGTGGGATCTTCCCGGACCAGGGCATGAACCCGCGTCCCCTGCATCGGCAGGCGGACTCCCAACCACTGCGCCACCAGGGAAGCCCTATGTCTGTCTTTTTTTATGGCTGAGTAATATTCCATTATATATATATATAAACAACATCTCCTTTATCCGTTCATCTGTCGATGGGCATTTAGGTTGCTTCCGTGTCTTGGCTATCGTATATACTGCTGCAGTGAACAGTGGGGTGCATGTATCTTTTCGAATTATGGGTTTCTCCAGATGTATGCCCAGGAGTGGGATTGCAGGATTGTCTGGTAGCTCTGTGTTTCGTTTTAGGAGTCTGCGTTTTGATCAGCCCCCCACCCCCCTGCAGGTGATGCTGACAGCTACACAGGGCACACCTTTGGGACCCCCTGGAGCACCATGTCTGAGAAACAGAGGACACACTCTCCCAAACGTCTTAGCAGCGGGACAGAAATTGCCCCTAAAGCAGCCTTTGACTCAGAGTGTCCTGGCCAGACAGACAGGAGGGCCCTGTGACCAGGTGTCGTGAGCGCTTAGCAGAGCTGGCTGGGGGAGCGCTTCTGTGGGACAGCACCAGTGGGGCAGAAGGGGCTGTATGCGTTCGCCACGGTGGCTGTTACGTAGTAGCACCAGCGGGGGGCTTAAGCACAGAAATCTATTTCCTCACAGTTCTAGAGGCTGGAAGTCAGAGATGGAGGTGTCGACAGGGTAGCTTTCTTCTGAGGCCTCGCTCCTTGGTTTGTAAACGGCCGGCTTCTGCTGAGCCTTTCACATGGTCGTCCCTCTGTGAGCATCTGTGTCCCAATCTCCTCTTCTTTTTTTTCTTTTTTTGTGGTACGCGGGCCTCTCACTGTTGTGGCCTCTCCCGCTCCGCCTGTGTCGGAGCACAGGCTCTGGACGCGCAGGCTCAGCGGCCATGGCTCACGGGCCCAGCCGCTCCGCGGCACGTGGGATCTTCCCGGACCGGGGCACGAACCCACGTCCCCTGCATTGGCAGGCGGACTCTCAACCACTGCGCCACCAGGGAAGCCCCCATCTCCTCTTCTTATAAGGACACTGTCGTATTGGATTAGGGCCCACCCTCATGACCGTGTTTTAACTTGATCACCTCTTTAAAGACCCCGTCTCCAAATACAGTCACATTCTGAGGGGCTGGGGGGTAGGACTTCAAGCTACGAACTTTGGAGGGACACTTCAGCCTGTGGCAAGAGCACCTGGCGGAGAGGTGGGGCAACGTCACACTCCCTCCCAGACTTGTCCCGGGGCCCACCCGGCCTCTCCTGTGCCCCGGCCTCTGAGGGCCCACCTTTGCTTGGAAGGGAGCCCTGGGCTTGCTGGAACCCTCTCCTAGTTCCTGTCCCATTTGCCCTTCACAACCATGCTGTGAGCGGGCAGGGCACGTTTATCTTTATTTTGCAGGGAAACAGACGTTCAGAGAAGTTAAATGGATCCGAGGACACCACGATTGGCGCCCGGAATACTGTTCTTTCCACGGGTCCACTGGGCTCCTGCTGTGCCTTCTGCGTCCTTATCCTTGGCTTCCAGGGACTTGGGTGCAATGTCTGAGGACAGCTGAGAGCTGCAAGGGGCCCACGGGATTCCATTTCTCTTTTGCTTTGATCACCTCTCATGCTCTTGTCTCTAAAGGAACTCCTGGGAGAATTAAGCCCGTTCTGTGTCTGTAGCTAAGTGTTTTTCCCTTTTTGTCCCTATTAAAAGCACAGGGCTTGTCTCGCTCGTTAAAAAGACATGTTCCATTTGCCGTGGCGGGGATGCCGAGACAGCTGAAAAGCGGAGGAGACCAGGCTGGCTCACGTTGGGCTGGGCCGCGGGGCAGGGCCTCAGCCAAGCTGGGGATCAGTGAGCCACCTGGAGGACTCGTCCACTCCACGGGCACTGAACACGTGCTGTCCTAGGCCGCAAACAAGCACCGCCGCTGCTGCTGTCCTCGGAACTAGAAGCGGAAACCGTCAAGCAAATGGACGAGGACGTGGCAGCGTAGTGAGCAGAGTGCTGAGATGCGAGCATCAAGGTCCTCAGTAATGGCAGCGCACACAGGGCAGCAGACGGGGAGGAGGGGGGAGTCAGGGGATAGGGAAGGAGCTGGGCAGGGAGTGATGCCTTCCCCAGCTGTGTGTGTGTGTGTGCGTGCGTGTGCACGTGCGGACACACACGTGCGCACACACTGGCTCTTGCGATGTCCTAGTCTGCGCTGTGTTCCCTGGAACCCGAGCCGTGCAGAGGGGAGCTCCGTGTGATTCCCAGGATTCCCAGGCCGCCCAGCTGCCCTTGGCTGGGGCTGGGCTTCTTGGAGGCCAGCTGGGGGTGCTGCAGGCAGCAGGTGGCCAGTGGGGGAGTGACCAGGACTGGTGCCATAGGGCTCCCCACCCTGTGGTCCCCTGGTTGACAAGCTCCTCTGCCTAGGAGTTCTCCCGACACATCTCTGAGTCACCGGGGGTGGGAAGGAAGGTGGAGGCATGATCTGCAAAACCCAGAAACCGGCAGCAAGTGGGCAGGCGTGGTCCCAAGCCACCAGCCTGTGCAGGGCTTGCGGGCAGCGTGACCATCTCTACTGTCGCACCCTGACTCGGGGACTTCCCCAGAGGCACGTCCTTGATGGCCTGGGCCCTCAGGACAGGGCTTTCTCCTAGACAAGGGTCCCACTAGTCACTGGGGAAGGGGTTCGCGCAGTGACAGGGCCTGGAGGTCACGTTCGGCGCCACGCCGTCAGCAGTTGCCTGGAGAGACGCAAAGCCCAGGTTGCCCAAGAGTCTTGGGCCACAGAAAAGTCCGGGCCCCTCAGTTTATAAATCGCTCTCTCTGGCCAGGCCAAGGGCAGACCTGCTTGCCTGTTGGCTTGTACACCCTTGTGCTAATCAGGGGGCGATGACAGACTCTTACGCTCTCCCAGCCAGGATCATAGGATCGGGTCTGGATCCTTGATATTGGTTTCCTCCAAAAGCCAATTCCCCATCCCAGGGCCGAATCCCCTCCCCCTGCTTCCCCATTTGGTCCAGGCTCTTCGGCCAAGGGCAGGAGAAGAGCTGCCGGGCTCAGGGGCTGCTTCTTCACCAGCCGCCAGGGAGGCTCCAGGCTGGTGACGTGGGGGGGCCCTCGCTCATCTGCCGCTTGCGTCTCCAGCCCCGCAAAGCCCCCATCCCTGCGTCAGACCAGGCTGGATGGGACCCTGCCCCCAACCCCCCCACCCGGGCGCTGGCCGGGGCCCAGAGCTGCACGTCAGGGAGAGGCCCGAGGCGGAGGGGGGCAGGGGACCGGGCAGCCTGGACGGCCGCCAGCAGACAGCTTTGTCTGTATGCTTCTCCTTCCCCAGACGCCAGCTGAGGGGGAGGGGAGGGGAGACAGGCAAGAGCGGGGCGGGCTGGGCACAGCTGCGGGGTGGGCCCGCTCGGAGCTCCTGCGTCCGCCCTCCAGAGCCCGGGGCCAGGGGAGCAGATGTCTCGCCGGAGAGGCCCCCCATCAAAGCCCCCCTGCCGGCCTCCCCGCTCCCCGCAGCCCAGCGGGGCAGGCGCCGGCCTGAGGGCCGGCCTGCCAGCTGTTGGCTCCCTCGGGCGCGGGCCTGGCCCTGCCTCGTGGGTGCCAGGCAGCAGGTGCTGGGCAGGGGCCGCGGGGTGGAGGCATCAGGGATGAGGGGCTGCTTGCGGGGCAGCAGGTGGTGGGGACGAAGGGCAGCTGCTTTCTTCAGGATTCAGGCCCGGAGGGGGTCCGGAAGGCCCCCCGCCAGCAGCAGCTCCGACGTGCGCTAAATACCAGGTGGACGAGGGCATTAAGTCTTGGCCTAAACCTAGGAAGCCACGTCATTCCCTTTTCACTTGGAGAAACGCCCTCCAACCGCGGTCTCCCCCGCAGGCCTCAGACTTTCCCAGGACAATGCGACGCAGAGGAGGCAGCGCGTGGGTGCCGGGGGGCATTTCTCAGGCTGGTCAGGCACAGCCGGCTCTGAATCGGCCCCTGAAGCCTGCCGGGAGCCGCAGGAGAGGCTGAGCAAGTGGCCAGGCCTCTGCTGGGACCGCCCTGGCCGGACCTGCCTCAGGAGCCCTTCAGACACCTTCCCGATGGTGGGCACCGCAGCAGCTGCGGGCCGCGAGGTCGCCATGGCGACAGGCGACAGCCTGCATCCCCCCACCCCGCAGGCCGGCTCCCAGCCTCCAGCCCCCCGGCTGCCTCGGGGCCTCTTTGCAGGACAGCGTTCCCTCTGGCAGCATCAGTGCAAAAGCAGGTTCTAAGTTGAGTCACAGGGGCACAAAGGTGTCTCTGAAGGACTCTAAGCCTTTACAGATGTAAGCTATTGTCCCCGTGCTAAATAAAATCAAACTCATTGCTCAGGAGGTAATAAACATTATGATGTTACAAGGAAGCTCGCCTGGTCCGAGCAGCTGCTCTTCCTCCTGAGGGTCCCCAGGCCTGGCGACTCATGCGTTTGTTTTCTGGTGTCCTGCTGAAGATCGTTCACTTTCATTTTGTCTTCCGAGGTGAACAATGACCGATAAGCTCCCTTCTCAGAAATCTTCAGCTGTTTTAAGGCCAATCAAATCTCCTCTTCCTTAAGCCGAGCCATCCCAATTATTCTGGCTCGGGCTTTTAATGACTGAACATCTTTTTATTCTTTCAGGAGGATATTGACGTATCTGCTCAGTAAATTAACATCAGCTGACTTTTTGGGCGCTTCCAAGTCCTCCTGCCGATAGGAAAAAGGGAGAGGACGAGAGGATTAGAGGAAAGGGTAGGGGAGCCATCTCAACATTTATCAAGGTAAGAGGACCGGCACACATTTTTAAAAAAACGCATTACTTTTAACCGTTTTTTGAGGGTCTATTGCTCATATCTTTAATCATCTCTATTGCTCTTCCCTGAATCCCTTCTGGTTCTCAACGTCCTTTTCAAAGGATGTTCAGCAAAATTCCCCATTATTCTGGTCAGGGCTCAAGGAGCTACATCAAATCATGGAAGAATTACTTTCAAACCTCTGTAAGTCATACAAGCGTCCTTTATTATAGCCCAGGTATCAGGCTAGCTTGCTTTCTTTGCGTCTAGTAGCACTCTCTTGTTACTTCACGTGCAGCTGGTGGTCCACGGGGGCCCCTGGATTTTTGGTTTTGTTTTCTCTCTTCTATACCTGTGCCTAACTAGCAAGGATTTTTGTGTTTGTATGATCTCTCTGCCATTTTATTTAAAATAGTTTCACTGAAGCAGAATAAACACATGCAGAAGTGCTCATATAAGTGTACAACTTAAAAAGTTTTCACAGACAGGAAGAGCCCATGTAACCAACATTCAGATTAAGCGACATTACGTTGTCAACAGCCCAGAAGCCCTTCCTGTGGTCTTTTACCACCTTTACCCCCAGTCCGCCTGTGTTAACCAGTCTGCTGATTGCTAATGCCGTAGATTGATTTAGCCTGTTTTCATTCTTTATAAAATGCCGTCAGTGTGTGCGCAGTTCTGTGTCTGGTCCACTCACGGTGCCCTCCGTTTCCGCTCTTTTATTAAACTCACCCTTTTCATTTGTAGGCCTAGGAGGATCTAGGGACTTGAGGACCAAAGCATTTTAGCCTCAGACCTGTCAGTGTTGGCTGCAGCTAACTAAATTAGTCCCTGTGACACACCAGAGTTCTAAGTTAGTCCCTGTGACAGGCCAGAATTCTAAGTTAAAATTTTACTTTAACCATTTATTGGTTATTTTATCCCTCTTTTTCCTCAAATCAACCATCTCCTCCCAGGTCATACTTTTATGTCAGGGTACTCTCAGAAGACATTGTGTGCGTGTGTGTGTGTGTGTGTGTGTGTGTGTGTGTGTTACCATATAAAAAACACAGAAGGGGGTTTTAGCCCTATGGGGAATTATTTCTGCTACTATGAAGGAAATGAGTATAGAGAGCTGAGGCTACGTTTAGGGAGACCCTTAGTTCAGTGGTTCCATTCAGCGTTTAGTCCCTAGTTGTGGTTTCTCTAATACACTGTAGGCATGGCAGAGGTTGAGGCAGGGAAATGAGGGTCCTCAGTACCTTAGCGCAAAGCTTCCCAACCTTTCCCATAACACGGCACCACAGAAAATACTACTACTTACATTGCAAACTGGGCACATAGAGGAGATGTTTTTGTAGTGGTGGGTCACAAAATGCAATACAGTGTTTTACACCATTCAGATATTTACAACAGTTACATTTATGTGTATATTTATATTTAAATATATTTAGTGAATATATGTAACATATGTATTACAAAACATATATGTATTACAAAACGTAATACAATGTTTACACTGAATGTTTTACATTCAGATATTTACAACAGTTACATTTACGTGTATATTTATATTTAAATATATTTAGTAAATGTATGTAACATATGTATTTCTATTATTATATGGATTTATTTTTAAGGAATCGAATAACGCCTCCTTTTTCATGCCACATATAATGTTGACTTTTGTGTAGGTGATGATGTGAGTAGAATTTCAAATCCAAGCTAATTTATTTCCCATTAACCATTTTATTTTTTAAATTTAAATTTTAAAATTAATTATTAATTATTTTTGGCTGCGTTGGGTCTTCATTGCGGTATGTGGGCTTTTTATTGCGGTGGCTTCTCTTGTTGCGGAGCACAGGCTCTTGGCGCACAGGCTTCAGTAGTTGTGGCACACGAGCTCAGTAGTTGTGGTGCACGGGCTTAGTTGCTCCACGGCATGTGGGATCTTCCCGGACCAGGGTTCGAACCTGTGTCCCCTGCATTGGCAGGTGGTTTCTTAACCACTGTGCCACCAGGAAGTCCTGATACTCTTCTAGAATAAAGCAGTTCTAATTTGCAGAGTGAACATGCCTTATTAGAGCGATGCTTCATCAGTTAGCTTAGACATGACTCAAAGGCACGTCACCCAGAATCGCAACAGAACTGTCCAATGTAAGTGAAGCTGGAGGTTGAGCTGAGCCTGCCCGGAGCCCCTGCCCACCCCCACGGTCCTTCTCCAGGCACATGGAACACAGGGTCCTCCAGCAGCTCATGGGCCCCTTGTCCATGAGCAGCAGCTGCAGACTTCGTGGCCTGCTGCCCAAGTCCAGGGCCAGGTGGTGGAGCCACGGGTGCGGGGCGTTGCTCTTGTGTGTGTGCCTGCACGACCATGCAGCATGCCATTGGACCCCGCTCCCCCTGGCCGCCTGCCCAGGAGCCTCTGGTGAGGCTCCTCCAGCTGCCCTGGAAGTTGGGGTCCTCTCCCGGGTCATTCCCGGAGCTCATTTGCAGCACACTCCAGTTGGCTCACCATTTGGGACCTTCTTCCTAAGATGTTTCAGGGCTCCAGAACCCTTGACCCAGTCTGTTTGGGCTCCTGTAACATCTACTCCATAGATGGAGTAAATTTACTTCTCAGACTTCTGGAGGCTGGAAGCCTGAGATCAAGGTGCCAGCACGGTCGGGTTCTGGTGAGGGCCTCTTCCAGGTTGCTGACTGCAACTTTTTGTCGTAACCTCATACGGCGGAAAGAGAGGATCGCGCTCCTAGGAGTTTTTTGGTAAGGTCACTAATCCCACTCATGAGGGTACCACCCTCACGACCTAATCACTTCCTAAAGGCCCCATCTCCAAATATCATCACGTTGGGAGTTAGGATTTCAACATATGAATTTCGGGGAGACACATTCAGTCCGTGGCACCCCTCCAGCAAGCAAGCTAGTGTCTGAACCAGCTGAGACCAGTAGAGCCCTGTTGGGCAACTTCTCGATCATCTATTCAAAAGCTGGTGAAAAGGTGTCTGAACATGTGTGGGGCTGAAGACCTTTACACAGGATGCAGACAGGTGAACCATGGATTTACTTCATTGGAATAAACGCTCTGCTGCACTTTCTTTGCACTTAAAGAACGTTTTTTCCCTTGTCTCAGGCAACATGAGGTCTATGGTAATGAATAAGGCATTCTGTAGGGAATGATGGTGCTGGCAGTGTCTTATGATCGGGGAAGCGAACACTTACGTAGACTATGCATCTATTCATACAAGGGCAAATCACTGCCCCCACGGTGATGGAAAGGATTCAGTGTCATCAACCTGTCACCAGGTGATTGGCTATTCAGCTCAGGGAATAATACCATTTTGGGAGTCTATTCATATATTCTTCCGATCAATCTTCCGATCTCATTCTTTCTAAGTCCTTGACTAGTTGGCCAACCCATTAGTCTCTGCTCATGAAGCAGTAGATCCATACTTCAGTCGTTTCCCCTGTAATGGGTTAGAGCAGCAAACCCAAGTATGGTGTATGTTATCCCCCAAACCCACAGGTCTATCAAATACTGTATCTCTTTCTTTGTATTAGGAAGTGCATTTTCTCACTCATTCCTGACATCTTTCAGACCCCTGGGTGCCTAGAAACTTTGCAATATGGAATGCCTCTAAACTTTCATGGGGTTTGCCTCCTGTTGCCTGAAATGCATGTATCTTACTAAGACACCTAAAATATTTGCTACTTCCTGGTCACCAGGTCCAATTTGTACAGTGTCATGAATTAAATACAGTGATGTTCTCTGAGAATCAAGATGACCAAGTTCTCGTGGACTATAGTACAACAGAGAACAAGATAGTCGATACAGCCCTGATATAAAGCCTCAGGTGAAAGTGTACTGTTGTCCCTGCCATGTGAAGGCCATCAGCTTAGCTGCTTGGAATTGAAGAAAAGCTACCTCTAGGACTGTAGCTTCATAGCAGGTGCCGGGGGTGTTTTTGATTTGTCCTAGTAAAGATATCCATCTGGAACTGCTGTTGGACTTGGCATCAGCACGTGACCAAATTCTCTATCATCTATACTCATTCTCTATGATCCATCTGGCTTCTGCCCCAGTCAAACATGAGTTAAATATTAATGTGGTCAGAATCTCCACTCCTGGATCTTTTAAGTATTTGATGGTTACACTAATCTGTGCCATTCTCCCAGGGTTATGATATTTCTTTGGGTTCATTATCTTGGTAGTGGGGGGAGGGGGAAGTTCCACTTGAAAGGAGACAGTTTCCCACTTGGTCCTTCCTGCCATGATGGGCTGCGTTCCGTGGGTCAGGGAGCCACTGTGAGATTCTGTGAGTTACTAATGTATCTATTACTATTATGTATTCTGGGAAGATAACAACAGGATAGAGCTTCAGTCCTACTGAACCCACTGTAAGACAGACCCGATTTCCATGAGCTCATACTCTCACTGTGGGACCACTATGGAAATCTGAGTCTCCTGTGGTTAGCGTGAGTTTAGAAACGGTAGCTACTAGTCCCTGGAAGGTCTGGATATTTCCTTTTCCTGTTCTGTTCAATGGAGCCAGGTGTCTTGGGGGAGGATTGGGGGAAGATTCATAGACCTATGGCTGCATTGCAGGCATGTGCTCAGAGACCCCTACCCCCACGCCCCACCCCAGCTCCACCCCCCAAGTCAAGGGATTCTGGGCCTTTGGGTCCAAACACTGGGGAAGTTTTGATTCTCTACTATGATTTTGCCCACCAGGCCCAGAATTTTTCTGCTTATATATGTCAAGCAGCATCTTAATAGCCTGTACATCTACTGCAGGCATAGTGACCCCATGATCAGGTAGCCAGGGCCACAGATTCCTAGAGGCCCAAACCGTCCAATGACCGCTCCAGCCTTACGTTATTGCAATGTGCACATTGTGTCTTTGAGACACCTGACCCCTCCTCTGCAGGGATCCCACTTTTTCCATTAACACCAGAGACCCTAATTCTGTTGCCGTCTCTCCCACTATCATTTCCTGCCTACAGAAAACAGCCAAGAAGAGCTTTTCAGGGAGGCCTGTGAACACTTGACAATGGAATTCTTCTGGCCTCATGAAGGGAGTTATCCTCTAGCCCTCCCAGGGAGTGTGGTTAGGTGTGGCTATGATGTTGTACAGAAGAGACCCCTCCAACATTCTTAACTTCCTGAGCCTTCACATTTCCTCTCCTTCAGAATGTTAGAAAAGTCCTTCTTCACTGCCAGCCTCTGTTGAGTCCAGCAGAGCTCTGAATGCCCCTCCCTGGGGTTCACGCCAGCACATGAAATCCTGAATCTTCAGTGAGCATGACTGTATCATCAAATTCTCTCCGACCCAGTTTTAAATTTTGTCCATCTCCATCCAATGCCCTTGGAACTCCCTCCAATGAATACGCCATGACTCCTGCTGGTTTCCCTGGGAACCTTTTGGCATACAGGCTCTCTCCTCCTGTACCAGCTTTGTCCTTCTCCATCTGGGCTATCCTAGGATACAACTCTGATTATGGGCCTGGAGACACTAAGTGTGTGGGTTGGGTCCCGAGGCAACTTGGCAGCCACATCTGTCTCTGCTCCAACGTTCCAACCAATGAATCAGGGTCCCACCCTTCCAACCAGTGGAAAACATAAGAAATCTGGTGGGGTTGAAAATCTAATTGACTCTGTATGTCTGTCACCTTGTCCCCTTTATAATCAGTCCCTGGGCATATCTGCCCAGCAGGAGATCAGTAACTCCCTCAAGGCTACCATGAAGGATTTGGGGGTTTCCACCCATGTTCTGAGTGGGGCATTCAGGACCTTCACTTTGTCCCTTCTTTGTGTAGGTGTAGTCTCTGGGGCTGTCAGAAAAGCCATCCACACCACAGACCTGTAATCAGCATTGTCAGCACAGCCAAGCACTCCATCTGCCAGCATCTTGCCTTCCTTTTGCACTCTTCCAATGCACTGCTGGTGACGATTTGAGCAGCTTTGATGCCACCGTATTTTATAGATTACCTGTGTTCTATCCCCCTCTGGTAAGGGGGTTATCCCTGTACATCTCCAGTATGTGAGCAATTCCATCCTAGAACCTCACATGAGAGTTATTTTCCTCTGGGGCCATCTCTGGTACCTATGAGTTCATCAGTCAGGGTCCCAGTGGGAAAGGGAAAGCACAGTGAAGTGGGGTAACTGAAGAGGGTTTTTACAAAGAGAGATTTATAAGGTGTGAGCAGGGTAGCACCCTGGGGCTGGAAAGAGCTGGGATCCCTTGTCTTATCTAGGTCTCAGTGGTTCCCAGAACCTGGAGAGAGAGCTGTAGGTATAGGAAGAGGCCACAGAAGAGGATCTGTGGTCTTGGGAAGGGGAATGCTGTTACTGGCAATCCTCAGCTCAAAAGGGTGAGAGCCTGGGAGGGGGGCTGCGATGTTGTCAGGCCCGGGCTGGGGAGGGGATGGGGAGGGAGAGGGACCAGCCTTTCGTCTGCGTGCTCTTCCGTGGGTACAGGAAACCTAGGGGACACTCATCAGCAAGTCACCCTGAAAATCCTCAAACTCTGTCTAGACTAGTCACCTCAAAACTGGTAGCGCACACTTCCTGATTTAAAAAAAGAAGTCACCTATTAAAGACACTTGGGGGGAAATTGGGGAAATTCTTATTAGGTAATGTTGAAGACTGAAGTCATTCTTCTTCATTAGAACGTCTTAAGAAGATGTTGAAGATGTTTTGTTAAGTGTGACGATTTCTTGTGGATGGTAGGAAAATGTCCAATTTTTAGGTGCAGTTTAAAAAATGTCATGTTGTCTGTAACATATGTTAAGTTAGTCCAGCCAAAAAGGAAAATATGTGGATGTAACATAGATGCTGCAACGCTAGCAGCTCTTTATTCTGGGTGGTGACTCTGTGGGTGGTCATTGATGTAGTCTTTTTCTGTATGTTTGAAATTTTTCAAAATAAAAAGTCAACAACATGGTAGGATTCTGTGGCCTCCCGTATCCTCAAAGAAGTGGTAGCAGATGGAAGCATTCGACAGCTCACAGCTGTTTGGCAACACGGGCGGCAGCATCGCTCACCGTGAGGTCACTGTATCAGCCTGTATACAAATAACAAGGGAGCTGGATGAAATGCAGATTCCTGGGCACTGCCTGCCTGAATCAGGTTGTCCTGTGGGTGGGGCAGAGGCATCTGCATACGGAACAGATTCCCTAGAAGAGAAGCATAAGTGTGGTCAGTTACCAGTCCAGCTAAGGGTCGAGGGCGAAACATTTGGATTCTGTTTCCCACTAAATGGCTGTGTGACCTTGGGCAACTTGCTTAACTTCCCTGGGCCTCAATGCAAAGTGGTGACCTTACATAAAAGCTACCTAACCAGAGCTACCTCGCTGGTTAGTTTAATTCCATATTGTATTTTTCTTAATGCTCTCTAAGGTGCTTTCCAGGTAAAGGTGATAAGCTAGGCGGTCAGAAAGAGTAAGTGTTGTTTATCAAATATTCATTATGCATATTTGTAAGCATGGTACGTACAACACTGGGTCTGATGCTCAGAACAGTGGGAGAGACAATGGTGACCCTCTCTTTCCAGATGAGGAAATGTGCTTGTCTAGGTTTGTGTCAGTTTCCTGCCGCTGCTGTAACAAAATACCACAAACGGAGTGGCTTAAAACTACACAAATTTGGGACTTCCCTGGTGGTCCAGTGGTTAAGGTTCCACGTGCCCAGTGTAGGGGGCGCAGGTTCGATCCCCAGATGGTTGGGAAACTAAGATCCCGCATGCTGCACAGCGTGGCCACAGAGCAGACACAAACTAAGATCCCGCATGCTGCACAGCGTGGCCACAGAGCAGACACAAATCTGCTCTCTTACAGTTCCGGAGGTCAGATGTCCTAAAATCAAATTCAGCAGTGCTGTGTTCCTTGTGGAGGCCCTGAGGGAGAATCTGTTTCCTTCCCTTTTCCAGCTTCTAGAGACAGCCGGCATGGCTGGCGAGGGCCCCTTCCTGTATCTTCAGCCTGGCAGCGCAGCATCTTCACATCTGCCTCTTGCTCTCTCTCTGACCTTTGCTTCTATTGTCACATCGCCTCCTCTGACTGTGACCCAGCTTCCCCCTTAAAGAACCCTGCGATTACACTGCCCCTGCCCCCCGAATAATCCAGGATCGTCTCGCCACCTCAAAACTCTTAATCACACCTGCAAAGTCCCTTTTGCTGTGTAAGTTGCATCATATGCTAGGCTTACACTTTAAAATCAAAATGTAAAGCAAACATCGAGGACAGGTAAAACTAATCTTGAAAAAAATCCTTAGATCAAACTTAATTCATTAAGGCCACGGGAAGCTCAAAGCTGAGAATTAACCATTAGTAGGTCTCTTTGTTTTTCAGCTGTGGCTTCTTTCCCCAGGGGAAAGTGGGGAAAATATGGTTGACTAGGAAAGGTTAATGGAACAAATAGACATTTCCCTCCCTCTTTTCCTTCCTGTTTCGCTTCCTCTGCATCCCCTCCCCCCCCCGTCCCTTCCTTTCTCAGGTGTAGTTAAATGCACATCCGCTCCATATTAGATCCTTCCCCTAGATGGACGCTCTGAGGGGTAATTCCGAGACTGTCCGCTGGGGGCATCAGCGGGGCATCAGTAATGGCATCTCTTCCCATTACTGTGATGAGCATGGTGTAGGTGCAGCCTGAGCGCGCCTCCCCCGGCCCCTAGATCCCTGCCCTGGGGCTCTTCTGAAGCCTCGGCATGGGCGGCTGCTGCAAGCTGCTGTCACCCCCAGGTGTGCGATCTGGAAGCGTCGTTGTCTGGGAGGCCACTTGGATCTGTGGCGACGAGAGCCACTGGGTCACGGCTTCCCCTTCATGCCCAGGTGGACACTTGCAGAACTGGGTACCGGCATCCACCTCAGGGGACTTGATGACACATCCTCGGCCTGGCTTCCCTCCTTCCCTGTTTCCCACCTCATGTCCTGCGCTGCTGCTTCCTGGGATCACCCCCAAGTCAGCCGTCTCGGGCTCTGCTTTGGGTGAGACAGGCGGGGACCTGGGACGCGGGACCGTTTGCTGCAGTGCTTACAGCTGGACAGACGTGTCCTCCAGCAACAGAACGCAAAGAAACTCTACGGGACGAGAAACAACTGCACACAGGCGCAGTCAGGGTAATTACGAACAGTAAGATTTAAAAAGGCCACAGATCGACTGCCACTTCCGAGGGGCTGGGCGCACAAGCAGGGGCGTACTGCGCACGATCCTCACCAGGGCACCACCGAGGGGGTGGGCCTACCAGCTAGGCCACGCCTCCGGCCCCACCCACCGATCTGCCTCCATCCTCACCTTCTTTAAAGGAACCAGCCCACCCTCCTACCGGCGAGCAAGGGCACGCATTACTTGCTTTCACTCCCTCCTGCTGCAGCAGGAAAGTCATGCCCGAATTCCTCATCTGGCCTCTTATCAACTGCTGTTGACTAAGGAGTCCAAGGATCCGCGTCGGTAACACGGGGACACCGAAGGTAAGCCTCCAGGTGCGCCCCGCTAGCAAGGTGCCAGGGGCTCTTATCCTCCGTCTTAGTACCGCGAGGATCACCCTCTTCTAATCTTCACGCACCGTTATGCAGAGCAAGGGAAGCTCAGTGTTGTCCAAGCTTACGTTTCTTTGACTACTAGTGACGTTGAGCATTCTCTTTCCGTGGAAAGATTTTCTTCCATGTTATGTAATTCCTTCTTTTATGCTTTAATTATTGAAAGTATACTTAGAATTCTGGGGTTCTGATCTCACTGTGGATTGAGAATTATTTTTTCATGTTGTAATTTGGGTCATGTACCCCATTATCTGGCTACTTGGGGGCCCCTCAGAGCAGTTCTTTTTTTTTTTTTAATGTTTTTTGTTTTTAAACATCTTTATTGGAGTATAATTACTTTACAATGGTGTGTTAGTTTCTGCTTTACTCAGAGCAGTTTTGCCTCTGTTTCTATCAGACAACAAAGGGGGATTACCATTCTAGGGCCACACTGTTTGGAAGTCTAATTGACATACAACATTATATCCGTCTCAGGTGTGTGACATAATGGTTCGATATTTGTATACATGTGGGCTGATGGCCACAGTGAATCTAGTTCTTGACTCCTAACCCTACCTCTGACAACCACCGATCTCTTGTCTGTAACTATGAGTGGTTTTTTTTCGTTTAGTTTTTAGATTCCACATATGAGTGAGATCATATGGTATTCATCCTTTTCTGTTTGATTTATTTCACTTAGCATGATGCCCTCAAGATCCATGCATGATGGTGCAAATGGCAAGATTTTCTTCTTTTTTATGGCTGGTTAATATTCCACATTTTCTTTAGCCACTTATCTGTTGATGGACACTTAGGTTGCTTCCATGTCTTGGCTATTGTAAATGATGCTGCTGTGAACATTGGGGGGTTATATATCTTTTCAAGTTAGAGTTCCTTTCAGGTAACTAGCCAGAAGGGGAATTGCTGGGTCACATGGTATTTTTAATTTTTGGAGGAACCTCCATACTGTTTTCTACAGTGGCTGCACTATTTCCATGCCCACCATCAGTGTAAAAGGGTTTCCTTTTTTCCACATCCTGGCCAGCACGTTGCATTTCCATTTGCACTTGTCTCAAGAGTTTTAAGTTCTTCTTTTGGTTTCTTCTTTGACCTGTTGGTCGTTCAGTAGCATGTTGTTTAATCTCCATGTATTTGTGAATTTTCCAGTTATCTTCTTGCAATTGATTTCTAGTTTCATACCATTGAGGTTGGAACAGATTCTTGATACAATTTCAGTCTTCTTAAATTTATTAAGACTTGCTTTGTGGCCTAACATATGATCTCTCCTGAGAACATTCCATGTGCCCTTGAGAAGAGTACATGTTCTGCTGCTTTTGAATGGGAAGTTCTGTAAACGTCTGCGAAGTCCCTCTAGTCTGGTGTGTACTTTAAGTCCATGTTTCCTTATTGATTTTCTGTCTAGATGATCTGTCCATCGCTGGAAGCAGGGTATTGAAGTCCCCTGCTATTATTGTGTTTCTGTCTGTTTCTCCCTTTAGGTCTGTTATCAACCCCTTTAGAATGTAAGCACCATGTAGGGAGGGATATTCTCTCTTGTGGTCATTGCTGGGGCCATAGCACCCAGCCTGGTATGTAGTCTGCACTCGATAAAGAGAGAGAGAGAGAGGGAGGGAGGGAGGGAGGGAGAGAGGGAGGGAGAGAGCGAGGGAGGGAGGGAGGGAGGGAAGGAGGGAGGGAGGGAGAGAGGGAGGAAGGAGGGAAGGAAGGGAGGGAGGGAGGGAGGAAGGAAGGAAGGAAGGGAGGGAGGGAGAGAGGAAGGAGGGAAGGAAGGGAGGGAGGGAGGGAGGAAGGCAGGCAGGCAGGCAGAAATGGGAGTTCCCTGATGGGGGTTCAGCATCCTCAGCTGTTACCCTGGCTCCCCAGCTTCCTCTCTGTCTCCAGCCTCCCTGCCTCCATCAGCCGCCCATTCTCCTCCCACACCACTTTCAGGTACTCTGTGTTCTCTGCACTTTCACTGAGTCCACCAAGCTCACCTCTGGGAAGCTTCAGGACCAATCACTGTCCTGTTAATATCATGCTTGGGGCTGAAACACATAAAACCCAAAGTTTGCTGTGACTTAACACAGTAACAGTTTATTTTTCACTCACATTGTCATCCAATGTGGCCATGTTTGTAGGTGACTGTAGTGAGTTGAACCACGGCCTCCAGAAAGGTGTGTTGAAGTTCTAACCCCTGGTACCTGTAGATGTGAACTTGTTGGGAAAAAAGGTCTTTGCAGATGTCATTAAGGAAGGCTCTCGAGATGAGAGCACCCTGCATTAACTGGATGGACCCCCAGTCCAATGACAAGTCCTTATAAGAAGCATGAGAGGAGGGCTTCCCTGGTGGCGCAGTGCTTAAGAATCCGCCTGCCAATGCAGGGGACACGGGTTCGATCCCTGCTCTGGGAAGATCCCACATGCCGTGGAGCAGCTAAGCCCGCGTGCCACAACTACTGAAGCCCGCGAACCTAGAGCCCACCTTCTGAAACAAGAGAAGCCACCGCAATGAGAAGCCTGCACACCGCAACGAAGAGTAGCCCCCGCTCACCGCAGCTAGAGAAAGCCTGCACACAGCAACGAAGACCCAAAGCAGCCAAAAATAATAAGTAAAGTTTAAAAAAATTTAAAAAAAAAAGAAACACAAGAGGAGAAGACACAGAGGAGCAGAGCACGTGAAGATGAAGGTAGAGAATGAAGTCATGTAGCTGCGACCCTAGGAGCACCTGGAGGTACAGAGGCTGGAAGTTTCAGGGAGTCCCCTCGAGAGCTTTAGGAGCGCATGCCTCGGTTTTGAACTTCTGGCCTCCAGAGCTGTCAGACAACAGATGTCTGTTGTTTTCAGTCATTAGGTAAGTGGTCCTTTGTTAGGCAATCCTAGGAAACTAACACGGTGACCTTCCTTGTGGTCTCCCGGGACCCAGGCCCCTTCCTTCAGGGGCTGTGCTTTTGTCTAGCTACCCAGAGCCGTCTCATGCTGCCTGCGCCTGGGGAAGATGACCATGCAGAAGGCGCCTTGATGTCTTAACCCCTGTAGCTGGGAGGGGGCACGCAGCCCACCGGGTGCAAGGCCATCTGGAGAACATAATTCCCTGCTGGGCAGCCACTTTCCAGTAACTGCTTGTCACCATGAAAGGCCAGCACAAACCTTTGGTGGTCACCTGGCTGTTTCTACCAGGGTCACATATTTATTGTACGTTCAGATCAGTGTTCAACCTTGGCCTCAGCCGTCTGCCCTTTACTATTTAGCCTAATTGGTGTCTGTCTCCCATTAAGGGAATTGATGGTAGCTGCAGGCAGATGGGTGAGGCAGAGTCCTTGAGGGCTCCTCCTTTGGCCTCTGCGATGTGAAGAAGATAATGGGTTAGAGCAGTTTTCAAAGACAGCCTTGAAAGGGGAAAGGGAGCATCTCAGAAGCCCACCTGAGCGCGAGAATTTTGTGAAACGGGAAGGGGAGGACAGCCTTGCTCATGTGGGTCCAGGGACCATGGTCTGGGCTTAATATCGCTTCCCCTCTTACCAAGAACTGAAGTCCTAGCGCTGCTACAGGGGACTCAGGGCAACTGCTGGGACCCTTCCCGGCCCCGCGCTTAGCATGGGAGGCATGTAAGACTCAGTCATTCCCGGCACCTCCTGGGCGCACCTCCTGGCCTGCCCACAGCCGCGGTCGTGTAACCCGTGTGTTCACGGGCAGGACTTGTGGGTGTGTTCACAGAAGCAGTTCTGGTTTTGGTCTCCCACTGTCCCTCTGAACTTGCTCACAGCCGCTACCCTCCTTCTGCCCTGAGTGAAAAGTTCTGGTGGGTGCCCTGACTTTTCTGAGCACTGTTAGATCATTAAAATTGCCGTGTGAACTTAAGTCCCAGACATAGCCTGGGTTCAGTCACTCCTAGAGAAGACCAGTCCAGACCCAGAGCAAAACTCCATCTTCACCCGCAGGTCACGCTCTGCTCAGCTCCCTCAAGAGGCCTCCGCTGGCCGCAGGGGAGGTCGCCTCCATCCCAAAGGCCTCCTCTTCTTTTTCCTTAGTTTGCACATCTTCCTTCCCCAGCTCGGTAACCGCTTCTGCCCTCTCCGAGGCCGTGAGGGGGATGAAGAGAAGGGGACCCAGAAGTTCTTAGTCCAGTGGTGCCTCTGACTCGCTGACACCGCTGCCTTGGCTTTTCCAGGCTGGAGTCGGCACCAGCCCTGCGCCCCCAACTGCAGGGACACATCAAGCTTCCTGACGGTCCCCCCGAAGCCTCTCCCAAGGCAAAGGGCAGAGACCTCCCCGCTACAAAGCCACCCTTGAGATGAAGGTGGGACCCACAGCACCCAACTCTTGTTGTGAGTGAAGGGGTTTGAGGTTGGGTCACCAGTTTTCAATGATCTACTTCAAAATTCTGCAAACGGCCTCAGCTCTCCATTATAACGTAGCAGTTACTATAGCTTTGGTGCCTTGGCGGAAACGTCCAGTTTCACATTCTACTACGATAAGCACCATATCAAGGTGCTGCGCTAGGGGTTTTAGGAGCCTTGATCTTCACAGCCAAATTTCTAGGTGAGTGTCGTTATTCCCAATTTACAGATGAAGAAACTGAGGCCCGGTTCCTGAAAGAGCCAGTGCCAGAGTCTGAAGCCAAGTGTCTCCTGCTACGTGTGCTCCTTGCTGTGCCACACCCCTTAGAAGGGGTTGGGAGGAGGACCGTCCCCTGCACCCCTCTCTGAGGAAAGATGAAATGTGCTTGTCACAGTTGTCCTTAATTATTTATGTAATCATTTGCTGATAGTTCATTTTCCCGCCAGAATGTCGGCTCCATGAGCTCCACCCCGGGTCTGTCTTGATTACAGCTGGTTCCCCAGCCTGGTCCGGCACCTGGCACCAGTGAGGGCTGCAGAAGTGTTTTTTCTATATCAGGCAGGTAGGTGCTTGGAGTGGAGATGGGCAAGGGTGGGTCTATGTGGGACATTAAGGAATCGGAGGAAAAGGGAGGAAGTAAGAGAAGAGAGGGCATTGTTTTTTTTTTGTTTGTTTTGAATTTTATTTAGTTTATTTTTTTATATAGCAGGTTCTTATTAGTCATCCATTTTATACATATTAGTGTATACATGTCAATCCCAATCTCCCAATTCATCCCACCACCACCACTCCACCATTTTCCCCCCTTGGTGTCCATACGTTTGTTTGAGAAGAGAGGGCGCTGTTGTGTGAGAGGGACAGAGGGGAGGGAAGTTTAGTTTGCTTGCAGGAAAGGATGTGTCAGCAGCAGAACCATGAGGCAGAGCCTGGAGAGAAAGGTTGCAATGAGAGTGGGAGAGGCCCTCGTTCCAAGGAACTGAGGCTCAGATGGGACACCCCAGGGTGGGAGCATGGGTTTCCTGAGATGGAAACGCTTTGAACTTTTCTCTGGGCTCTACAACCAGTAAGAGTGAAATCAGCAGCAGACAACCAGGGCATCCCATGATTTGTAGAGATTATTATCTCTTGGAGGTCCCTGAATGAGATCTGCCCTGATTTTTTTTTTTTTAAGACAAAAAACCTATTGAGGGCCAGCACCAGAATTCTTCTTAGGGAGGAAATTCTTTTTTGTTTGGGAAAATATCTGGACTAAGCTCTTTGGGACACAAAACGAGACTATGAAAGGCACATTTCATTTGCACAGCAAATGAAAGAGCTGTTTAAACTGGACTGCAGGAGAAGATGAAGAGAACTTGATCTCAGTGTGAGAGGCACAGAGAGGAGGGGAGAGGACACATAAGTTGGTGAAAGGCTGTGTGGCCGCAGGAAGCAGGAGGTCTCTCAAAGTGGCTGAAACCTGGGAGCTTAAATGGTCTCACATGAGGAGTGTCCTGAGGTCAGGGGTTCCGGAAGACCCAGGCTCTTCCCATATCTCTGCCCCACTGGCCTTGGCCGGGGACTCTCCCTCCTGGTTGTGCCGTATCTGTCCAACTCTGGGAAGATGGTCCTCATGTAGCTGCATTCAAAGGCAGGGCAGAGGGCTTCCCTGGTGGTGCAGTGGTTGAGAGTCCGCCTGCCAATGCAGGGGACACGGGTTCGTGCCCCGGTCCGGGAAGATCCTACATGCCGCAGAGTGGCTGGGCCCGTGAGCCGTGGCCGCTGAGCCTGTGCGTCTGGAGCCTGTGCTCCACAACGGGAGAGGCCACAACAGTGAGAGGCCTGCGTACTGCAAAAAAAACAAAAAACAAAAAACAAAAAAAAAACCCAGCAGGGCAGAAAGGGGAGTGGAAGAGAGCTTTTCCTTTCGTATCTTATTATTTTTACCAAGAAAGAAAATACGCTCCAGAAGCTTCTAGGAGACTACTACTGGCTAGCTCTGGTGTCCTGTGCCCACAGCTATTCCCATCCCTGGCCAAGGTCAACGTGAGGGTCGCTCAGGCACATGGTTCACCCCCTGGTCCCGTCAAAGGGCTCACCTTTGAGAAGCAGGGCCCCACGCTTGAGTAAAAATGAGGTTTCATTAGATGGGAAAAGGCAGGAGGTGGCTGTTAGGGAGACATCTAATGGTGTCTGACATGCGTGAAGAGCTCGTGAGGTGGGCACTGTGATGGGGGCGTAGCCACAGTGAGTCTTCCAGTGAGAATGATGATATAAGATCGCTTGGTACACAGATGACCCTCCTCTGGGCTTTCAACAATTTGTACAGCTCCCTGTCCTCGCCAGCACCACGTGTGTGTGCCTGTGGGGACTCTGCCTGCTGGTGTTCATCTGGTAGCCGTGGTGGGCTTGTCCCGACATTAACGCTGGCATCTACCTGATCGTCAGTGCCTGTGCTGTGTCACCCTGGGTGTGTGTAAGTCAAGGATGGTGTGACCGTCGTGTCTTGGTCAGAAAAAAGTGAGTCCAAGATTTCAGAGGTGGAGGCAAAAATGACATGACAACTGAAGCCCCCCAACACACGTGTGAGATCTCCGGGAATGCTCTGAACACCCGCGAGTCATGGAGAAGAAGGAGAGCCAACCTTATCTAAATCTGAAGGGACGCGAAGATTTAGCTGACCTGCAGGTCATCGCTGCTCACCACTGAGGAGGAAGTACAGGCTCAGGGCCATTTCAGAGAAGACTCCGATGGGTTTCCCAGGTGTACTGTTAAGCATGCCTTCCGTGATCTGGATTCTTCTTGCTCCTTCTCTTCAGAGACCATCAAGGTTTGGGGGAGGTCTGTGCAGCTTCAGCCCCTCGAGTCCCCCCCAGCCCCCCCAGCCACAGCTTGCAGAGGAGTGGAGTCCCATTTCCCTCTCCCAGCTCTGGAAAGGACAGTGGGAGCTTCCACTTGGAAGGACCTTCTGAGAGCATGGAGGCAGGAGTCAGAGGTCCAAGCTGGGAGGATTCTCTTGAGGTTGTCAGACAGGGGTCCCTATACCAGCATATTTCCCACGAACTGGGCTCCTTCCCTAAGAGGAATTTTCGGGCACATCCTTCCTCCCGTATGAGCTTCTGAGGCACAGCTGCGTTGGACTCTTGCACGTAGAGCCAAGGAGTTATTTGACGGCAATTGTGAGGAGCTCTGAACAAAACCTACAAAGACAGTTATTAAACGAATCCAGGACAAAGGCAAGAAGGGGTGTTAATTGTACCCGGCTTGACACCAGCCTAATTTCTCTGGCATCTTTCTACAAGTTGAAAGTGGGTAGGAGGTCCAGCTGATACAAAGAAGAATGGCATCTAGTTATGCAGAGCAGGTGACAGCTGCTCTGAGGAACCAGACTCCTCTCCCAGCAGGCAGGAGGCAGAAACTCCCCTGAGGAGGCCAGTGCTGGACCCCCATCTTCCAACCTCTTCTCCTCTTTGGTGGCCCCAGATTCACACAGTGTTTGGGGGAGTTGTGCTCACCCTAAGGTTAGCCAGCTCCCTGGGCTCCTTATATCTTACTGCTCCACGGTGTTGGGCTCTGTTTCCCAAGTTTACCTCATGGCCCAAGATGGCTGCTTCAGCTCTAGCACTCACGTCTGCATTCCAGCCAGCAGGAAGGAGAAAAGGGGAAGATACGGGCCTGTCTCCTCCTTTCATGACATCTGGAAATTGTACACACCACTTCTGTTAATATCCAATTGGTCAGAACCCAGTCTCATGGCCTCGCACAGCTGTAAAGGAGGCAAGTTTGCCAAATGAGGAAAAGAGGCACCTGAGAGTAAAAATTATAATAAATGACAAAGGAGTCAGGAGCGGTATGACAGAATAAGCACAGGGCCTTAGGGAAGAAGGCAGCAGGGGCTCTGGGCTTAACACCAGCCTGCCCTTGGCCCATCCAGACCTGGCCCTGGGCTTTCTACAGGCCTGGGAAGCAGAAACTGAGGCATGGAAGGTATTCCCTGCCAGAAATTGGTGCCTGACATCAAGGGTAGGTTGGCAACACCTCTTTCTGCAGATTTCATGATTAGAACTTATGAAGTAATAGCATATAATAAGGTAAATCATATAAACACTGTTTTGTTCTGATAATATTTCATCATAAATGATCATGTCACCAAGTCCAAGCTCATACTGCTGACCACATGAGAGGCCAGTAAATCGAGAGACAAGTTGTTGGGGGAATGAATAGCAACTTTCTTCAGGAAGCCAGCAGACTGAGAAGATGGGGGACTGCTGTCCCAAAGACCCATCTTACCCGAGTTAGAATTCAGGCTTCTCTTATACTAAAAAGGGACGGGGTGTGGCTGCTTGTTGCAAACTTCCTGGTGCCGGAATCCTTCGTTCTTGCAGCTGCCCATGTAGGTCAGGTCATGATGTTCCTACAAACCTCCAACAAGACACATGTTATTCTCTGTTCTGCAACGTTTTATCTCTATATGAATGGAAAGGTGTTATGCCTTTAAAGGTCAGGACCTTGAGGATGGGCTATCCTGTATATTTCAGGCAATAGGTAACATTCTTAACTTGTAGCAAAAGCATAGAATACAAAGGTTAGAGTGAAAGAAACAGATCTAATATGGAGTCAGATTTGTTCTTCCCTGTCACAATAATGCTACTGGCAACCAAGTTATACCCTTCATGGTGTACGTCACACTCAGGATGCAGAAACATAAAGAGTTGTTTCCAGAAACGTTTAAAGTTTCTGTTTCCACTTCCTCTCACAAACTCCACTCTCAGCATTAGTCCATCTGTCGCCAGGGAAGTGTGTGTGTGTGTGTGTGTGTGTGTGTGTGTGTGTGTGTGTGTATGTGTATGTGTGTGTGTGTGTGTGGTGGGTTTGTGGGTGGTGCGAGTGTTGCTAGAAGGATCTTACTTCTTTAAAGGCTTCACATCTACTCTTGATTATCTCCACATGATGCTCTAATAGTGCTGCATTTATTTATATTTTTGTAAGTATTTAAAGTGTTTGTTAACTGTTATTATATTTAAAAAATTGCTTTGGCCTTTCTTAATTTTTTTTTACATGGAGAGGCTCAAAAATGGAAGTGACTCACGTCTTCCTGTGTCCACCCTCCTGGGTGTATCTTGGCATTTCCTCTCTCTGCTCAGCGCCACTGATCAGTGATCTGGGTGGTGTACCGCCCTCTCTCCAGCCTTGCTCACCCTGCACCAAAGATTCTCTGCCCTTCCCTCAGCCATTTTCTTTCCACCTTCGTTAGATTTTGGTGTCAGGGTTATGTGATTTATTAAGTAAATTAAGTTACTTTCCTTCCACTGTTTTGTACTCTCTGGAAAAGTTTATGTGACACAGGAGTTACTCACACATTGACAATTTAAAGAAATCTATCAGGAAATCCATCAGAGTTCCAGGTCTGCTTTGAAGGTGGTTTCTGCGTAACTTTCTCAAATCTTGTTCTTTTCATGCCTTCTACGCGTTGTTGCATTGCAAACGCTTTGGTTATTTATATTTACTAGGAGAAGCATTTTGGTTTTTGTTAGAGATTCCCAAATTTATTACCATAAAATTGTGAATAGTTTTAATCTCCTTTGTACCTTTATCTCAGATGTTTATCACTTTCTCATTCTAATTTATTAATTTTTTGTTAAAACTGTTTTCTTTATTATATTTGCCAAATGTTTATCAATTTTGTTTGTTGTCAAAGAACCAGGTTTTTAATTTACCTATTTAATTCATTTTTCTACTAATTTATTTTTTTCTGCTTTTATGTTCATTTTTAATGTATTTTCCTTATTACATTTTTTTAAAATAATAAGAATATTTAAGCCTATGATGTTGCCTTTGAGTTTAACTCTTTGTAAAAAGACTTTATTCTTTAGAGCAGTTTTAGTTTCACAGTAAAATTGAGTGGGAGGTACTGAGATTTCCCATAAACTCCCCTCGCCCACACATGCATCCCTCCCCCATTATCAACATCCCCCACCAGAGTGGTATGTTTGTTACAATTGTCCAGCCTACACTGACACATAACAATTACCCAAAGTCCATAGTTTACATTAGGGTTCACTCTTAGTGCTGTACATTCTGTGGGTTTGGACAAATGCAAAATGACATGTATCCATCATTATAGTATCATAAGGTATTATCACTGCCCTAAGATCCTCTGTGCTCTACCTGTTCATCTCTCCTCCCCTTTTATATCATCTTTGAGCCCAGTTGGTTTCAATAGTGATCTCATTATTATTATTTTTTTTCAAAATAACCTGCCATTATATCCTTCAATTCCTTCTTAAACCATTGCTACTTTGAAGAGTATTAAGGGTACTTAATACTTCTTAAACCATTGCTACTTTGAAGAGTATTAAGGTACTTGCTACTTTGAAAGTATCCCTTATCCATGGGATTAAGGTTTTAGAAATCATTGTTTTAGTGTAAAACATTGAATTTTGGATTTTTTCGTTTAAGATGACAGATGAAGGACTGAAAATTTTATGACCAAAATTTAATTAGGAGATTTTATTTTTCTTAATTAGCATTTCATCAGTTTTATAACTGTTTCACATAAACTCCAAAAGAATGTGCATTATGTGTTTTTAAGACCATCAAATAAGTCAACATAATGCCATAGTGGTCAGAAAATACACTGTGTATTATTTCAATCCTTTGATATGCATGGAGACTTATTTACTGCCCAGTTTATGGTCTACTTGCTGAATGCTTCGTGTGCACTTAGAAAGAATGTACACTATAGACTTGGGAGTTGTGTTATAAAAATATTAATTACGTAAAGCTAATTGATCATGTTGTTCAAATAATCTATATTTTTACTAGTATTTTTCCCCATCAGTTATTGAAAGAAGGATGTTAAAAAACCTTCCACTATCTTTGTGGCTTTGTCCATTCTTCCTTTAGTTCCTTTGATTTTTAAAAAATCTTTTAATTTAATTTTTTTTTTATACAGCAGGTTCTTATTAGTCATCAGTTTTATACACATCAGTGTATACATGTCAATCCCAATCGCTCAATTCATCACACCACCATCCCCACCCCACCGCAGGTTTCCCCCCTTGGTGTCCATACATTTGTTCTCTACATCTGTGTCTCAACTTTTGCCCTGCAAACCGGTTCATCTGTAACATTTTTCTAGGTTCCACATACATGCGTTAATATACGATATTTGTTTTTCTCTTTCTGACTTACTTCACTCTGTATGACAGTCTCTAGATCCATCCACGTCTCAACAAATGACCCAGTTTTGTTCCTTTTCATGGCTGAGTAAAACTCCGTTGTATACATGTACCACATCTTCTTTATCCATTCGTCTGTCGATGGGCATTTAGGTTGCTTCCATGACCTGGCTATTGTAAATAGTGCTGCGGTGAACATTGGGGTGCATGTGTCTTTTTGAATTATGGTTTTCTCTGGGTATATGCCCAGTAGTGGGATTGCTGGATCATATGGTAATTCTGTTTTTAGTTTTTTAAGGAACCTCCATACTGTTCTCCACCAATGTGCAAGAGGGTTCCCTTTTCTCCACACCCTCTCCAGCATTTGTTGTTTGTAGATTTTCTGATGATGCCCATTCTAACCAGTGTGAGGTGATACCTCATTGTAGTTTTGATTTGCATTTCTTTAATAATTAGTGATGTTGAGCAGCTTTTCATGTGCTTCTTGTCCATCTGTATGTCTTCTTTGGAGAAATGTCTATTTAGGTCTTCTGCCCATTTTTGGATTGGGTTCTTTGTATTTTTAATATTGAGCTGCATGAGCTGTTTATATATTTTGGGGGTTAATCCTTTGTCCGTTGATTCGTTTGCAAATATTTTCTCCCATTCTGAGGGTTGTCTTTTTGGCTTGTTTATGGTTTCCTTTGCTGTGCAAAAGTTTTGAAGTTTCATTAGGTCCCATTTGTTTATTTTTGTTTTTATTTCCATTACTCTAGGAGGTGGATCATAAAAGATCTTGCTGTGATTTATGTCAAAGAGTGTTCCTCCTATGTTTTCCTCTAAGAGCTTTAGAGTGTCTGGTCTTACACTTAGGTCTCCAATCCATTTTGAGTTTATTTTTGTGTATGGTGTTAGGGAGTGTTCTAATATCATTATTTTACATGTAGCTGTCCAGTTTTCCCAGCACCACTTATTGAAGAGACTGTCTTTTCTCCATTGTATATCCTTGCCTCCTTTGTCATAGATTAGTTCACCATAGGTGCATGGGTTTATCTCTGGGCTTTCTATCTTGTTCCATTGAACTATGTTTCTGTTTTTGTGCCAGTACCATATTGTCTTGATTACTGTAGCTTTGTAGTATAGTCTGAAGTCAGGGAGTCTGATTCCTCCAGCTCTGCTTTTTTCCCTCAAGACTGCTTTGGCTATTTGGGGTCTTTTTTGTCTCCATACAAATTTTAAGAAATTTGTTCTAGTCCCATAAAAAATGCCATTGGTAATTTGATAGGGATTGCATTGAATCTGTAGATTGCTTTGAGTAGTATAGTCATTTTCACCATGTTGATTCTTCCAATCTAAGAACATGGTATATCTCTCCATCTGTTGGTATCATCTTTAATTTCTTTCATCAGTGTCTTATAGTTTTCTGCATACAGGTCTTTTGTCTCCCTAGGTAGGTTTATTCCTAGGTATTTTATTCTTTCTGTTGCAATGGTAAATGGGAGTGTTTCCTTAATTTTTCTTTCAGATTTTGCATCATTAGTGTATAGGAATGCAAGAGATTTCTGTGCATTAATTTTGTATCCTGCAACTTTACCAAATTCATTGATTAGCTCTAGTAGTTTTCTGGTGGCATCTTTAGGATTCTCTATGTATAGTATCATGTCATCTGCAAACAGTGACAGTTTTACTTCTTCTTTTCCAATTTGTATTCCTTTTATTTCTTTTTCTTCTCTGATTACCATAGCTAGGACTTCCAAAACTATGTTGAATAATAGTGGTGAGAGTGGACATCCTTGTCTTGTTCCTGATCTTAGAGGAAATGGTTTCAGTTTTTCACCATTGAGAATGATGTTTGCTGTGGACTTGTCATATATGGCCTTTATTATGTTGAGGTAGGTTCCCTCTATGCCCACTTTCTGGAGAATTTTTATCATAAATGGGTGTTGAATTTTGTCAAAAGCATTTTCTGCATCTGTTGAGATAATCATATGGTTTTTATTCTTCAGTTTGTTAATATGGTGTATCACATTGATTGATTTGTGTATATTGAAGAATTCTTGCAACCCTGGGATAAATCCCACTTGATCATGGTGTATGATCCTTTTAATGTGTTGTTGGATTCTGTTTGCTAGTATTTTGTTGAGGATTTTTGCATCTATATTCATCAATGATATTGGTCTGTAATTTTCTTTTTTTGTAGTATCTTTGTCTGGTTTTGGTATCAAGGTGATGGTGGCCTCATAGAATGAGTTTGGGAGTGTTCCTTCCTCTGCAATTTTCTGGAAGAGTTTGAGAAGGATGGGTGTTAGTTCTTCTCTAAATGTTTCATAGAATTCACCTGTGAAGCCATCTGGTCCTGGACTTTTGTTTGTTGGAAGATTTCTAATCACAGTTTCAATTTCATTACTTGTGAATGGTCTGTTCATATTTTCTATTTCTTCCTGGTTCAGTCTTGGAAGGTTATACCTTTCTAAGAATTTGTCCATTTCTTCCAGATTGTCCATTTTATTGGCATAGAGTTGCTTGTAGTAGTCTCTTAGGGTGCTTTGTATTTCTGCGGTGTCTGTTGTAACTTCTCCTTTTTCATTTCTAATTTTAATGATTTGAGTCCTCTCCCTCTTTTTCTTGATGAGTCTGGCTAATGGTTTATCAATTTTGTTTATCTTCTCAAAGAACCAGCCTTTAGTTTTATTGATCTTTGCCATTGTTTTCTTTGTTTCTATTTCATTTATTTCTGCTCTGATCTTTATGATTTCTTTCTTCTGCTAACTTTGGGTTTTGTTTGTTCTTCTTTCTCTAGTTCCTTTATGTGTAAGGTTAGATTGTTTATTTGAAATTTTTCTTGTTTCTTGAGGTAGGCTTGAATAGCTATAAACTTCCCTCTTAGAACTGCTTTTGCTACATCCCATAGGTTTTGGATCATCGTGTTTTCATTGTCATTTGTCTCTAGGTATTATTTGATTTCCTCTTTGAGTTCTTCAGTGATCTCTTGGTTATTTAGTAATGTATGGTTTAGCCTCCATGTGTTTGTGTTTTTTACGTTTTTTTCCCTGTAATTCGTTTCTAATCTCATAGCGTTGTGGTCAGAAAAGATGCTTGATACGATTTCAATTTTCTTAAATTTACTGCGGCTTGATTTGTGACCCAAGATGTGATCTATCCTGGAGAATGTTCCATGTGCACTTGAGAAGAAAGTGTAGTCTGCTGTTTTTGGATGGAATGTCCTCTAAATATCAATTAAATCTGTCTGGTCTATTGTGTCATTTAAAGCTTCTGTTTCCTTATTTATTTTCATTTTGGATGATCTGTCCATTGGTGTAAGTGAGGTGTTAAAGTCCCCTACTACAATTGTGTTACTGTTGATTTCCCCTTTTATGGTTGTTAGCATTTGCCTTATGTACTGAAGTGCTCCTATGTTGGGTGCATAAATATTTACAATTGTTATATCTTCTTCTTGGATTGATCCCTTGATCATTATGTAGTGTCCTTCTTTGTCTCTTGTAATAGTCTTTAAAGTCTATTTGATAGGAGAATTGCTACTCCAGCTCTCTTTTGATTTCCATTTGCATGGAATATCTTTTTCCATCCCCTAACTTTCAGTCTGTATGCATCCCTAGGCCTGAAGTGGGTCTCTTGTGCACAGCATATATATGGGTCTTGTTTTTGTATCCATTCAGGAAGCCTGTGTCTTTTGGTTGGAGCATTTAATCCATTCACGTTTAAGGTAATTATCGATATGTATGTTCCTATGACGATTTTCTTAATTGTTTTGGGTTTGTTTTTGTAGGTCCTTTTCTTCTCTTATGTTTCCCACTTAGAGAAGTTCCTTTAGCATTTGTTGTAGAGCTGGTTTGGTGGTGCTGAATTCTCTTAGCTTTTGCTTGTCTGTAAAGCTTTTGATTTCTCCATCAAATCTGAATGAGATCCTTGCCGGGTAGAGTAATCTTGGTTGTACATTCTTCCCTTTCATCACTTTAAGTATATCATGCCACTCCCTTCTGGCTTGTAGAGTTTCTGCTGAGAAATCAGCTGTTAACCTTACGGGAGTTCCCTTGTATGTTATTTGTCGTTTTTCCCTTGCTGCTTTCAATCATTTTTCTTTGTCTTTAATTTTTGCCAATTTGATTACTGTGTGTCTTGGCGTGTTTCTCCTTGGGTTTATCCTTTATGGGACTCTCTGCACTTCCTGGACTTGGGTGGCTATTTCCTTTCCCATGTTAGGGAATTTTTGACTATACTCTCTTCAAATATTTTTTCTGGTCCCTTCTCTCTCTCTTCTCCTTCTGGGACCCCTATAATGAGAATGTTGTTGTGTTTAATGTTGTCCCAGAGGTCTCTTAGGCTGTCTTCATTTCTTTTCATTCTTTTTTCTTCATTCTGTTACACAGCAGTGAATTCTACCATTCTGTCTTTCAGGTCACTTATCTGTTCTTTTGCCTCAGTTATTCTGCTATTGATTCCTTCTAGTGTAGTTTTCATTTCAGCTATTGTATTGTTCATCTCTGTTTGTTTGTTCTTTAATTCTTCTAGGTCTTTGTTAAACATTTCTTGCATCTTCTCTATCTTTGCCTCCATTCTTTTTCCGAGGTCCTGGATCATCTTCACTATCATTATTCTGAATTCTTTTTCTGGAAGGTTGCCTATCTCCACTTCATTTAGTTGCTTTTCTGGGGTTTTATCTTGTTCCTTCATCTGGTACATAGTCCTCTGCTTTTTCATCTTGTCTATCTTTCTGTGAATGTGGTTTTCGTTCCACAGGCTGCAGGATTGTAGTTCTTCTTGCTTCTGCTCCGTTCCTTTGATGTTTTAAATGTGTTTTCAAGATCTCTTATGAGTTGCATGCATTTGTCTTATTGAGGAATTAATCCTTTTATTATTAGGAAGGGATCCTCTTTAGTAATACTCTTTGACTAGTAATACTCTTTAACTTAATCCTCTTTGACTTAAAGAGTCAATACTCTTCAACTTAAATACTCTAGTAATACTCTTTGGCTTAAAGTCTACTTTGTTTGATAAGTATATAGCCATACCAACTTTCTCGTGCTTAAAATTTGCATGGTATGTTTTGTTTTCTACCCTTTTATTTTCAACCTGTCAGTGTCTTTATATTTAACAGTATATACTTCATCTTGCTTCTGTATTCAGTCTGTCAAACTCTGACCCTTAATTGGAATGTTTAGTCCATTTTCATTAAATGTCATTATTATATGATTGGATTTATGTCTCCCAATTGAATTGGTTATTATCCATCTCATTAGTTCTTTATTCTTTTGATTCTTCTTTCCTAACTTAAAAAAACATTTTATTGAAATATGATCGGCATAGAAAAAACTGTCCATATTTAATGTACATACTTTATGAGTTTGGAGATAAGTACACATCTGTAAAACTGTGACCACAATCTATGCCTTAGACCTATCCATTACCTCCAGAGGTTTCCTCTTACCTTCTCTTTTCTTCTTCTCCTTTTTTTCTTTTTTCTTCTAGGACCACTTAACATAAGATCTATACTGTTAGCAAATTTTGAAGAATACAATACGGTATTATCAACTATAGGCTTTATGCTATACAGTAGATCTCCAGGATTTATTTACCTTGCATAATTGAAACTTTGTACCCTTTGACTAATACCTTCTTGTTTCCCCCTCCCATACATTTTCTGCCCTTTTTGAGGTGTGGATGAACTGTGTAATTTTTAGTATTCCATTTTATATCCTGTATAGACTTTTTAAATCTTTGTGATATTCCTTGTAGTGGTTGCTCATGGTCAACCTTCTAATAATACACTACTTCATGAGCTGTATAAGAATTCCATTTGCTCCAGCCCATATTTTGTGCTCTTATGCTATAAAACCCACAGTACATATTATTATTTTTGGTGTAAATGGTCAATAATGTTTTAAAAATTATTTTAAAGTATTATACACATGTATGCACATGCATATATGCATTACTACAAAGATGAAGTCTTTTATTTTAACTATTAGCACGGATATTTACCCTTCCTGCTGGTCTTCATTCCTTCCTGCAGATCTGGGATTCAATCTGTTCTATCTGGTGTACTGTTTCCCTTCAGAAAGAAATAACTCTTTAAGTCTGAAAAATCTTTTAGCATTTCTTGCAATGTAAGTATGCTGGAGACAACTTTTTAAAGTTTTTATGTGTCTGGAAATACCTTCATTTTGACTTCATTTTTGAAGCAACTTTGTATGGGGTATAGTATTCTAGGTTAACAATTTTTTCTTTCAGTGTTAAAAAAAAACATACTATTCCATTGCCTTTTGCCCTCCATTGTTTCTGGTGAGAAATGACATGTTCTTTTTCTCTGGTTGCTCTTAATATTTGATTTTCAGTAGTTTGATAGTGATGTGCTGAGTTGTGGTTTTCTTTTAACTCATCCTGCTTGAGATTTGCTGGGTTTCTTGGATTTGTGGATTTAGAAGTTTACTGACCATTATCTGCCCAAATATTTTTCTGCTCGTTTCCTTCTGTCCTCTCTTTCTGAGACTCCAATTACACATACATTAAAATGTTTGATATTTGATATTGCCTCACAGATCTCAAATTCTTTGTTTTGTTCTTTTCACTCATTTTTCCTTTTGTTTCAACTTTAAAATTGCTATTGCTCTGTGTGTAAGTTTACTGTTTTTTTCTTTGCTGAGTCCAGCCTGCCATTGAGGCCATCAATTGAGTACTTTATTTGTAATGTACTTTTTAATTTCCAGCATTTCCATTTGATTCTGTTATAGTTTCTATGTCTCTAGAAATTCCTCATCTCTTCATGCATGTTTTCCACCTTCCTACTAGGTCCTTTAGCATTTCTATCATAGTTATTTTAAAATCCCTGCCTGAAAAATTTTAAATCTGTTTCAGAGATGACTGTCTGTTTCTATTGACTGTTTCTTCTTTTGATCATAAATCATATTTTCCTGATTCTTTAGGTGTCTTGTAATTTTTTATTGATGCCAGTCATTTTATATAAAATAACAACAGAGAGTGAAGTAAAGAATGTCTACCTCCAGGAAGGGGTACTAGAATTGAGGGGCTGAGTTAAAATTTGTGCGATTGGGTCTGGGTTTTATTTATTTATTTATTTATTAGCTATTGGGTCTTTATTGCTGCACGTGGGCTTTCTCTAGTTGTGGCGAGCAGGGACTACTCTTCGTTGCAGTACGCAGGCTTCTCACTGAAGTGGCTTCTCTTGTTGTGGAGCATGGGCTCTAGGTGCACAGGCTTCAGTAGCTGTGGCTTGCGGGCTCTAGGGTGCAGGCTCAGTAGCTGTGGCGCATGGGCTTAGCTGCTTTGTGGCATGTGGGATCTTCCTGGACCAGGGCTTGAGCCCGTGTCCTGCATTGGCAGGCACTACCTCTCAATCACTGTGCCACCAGGGAAGTCCAAAATGACAGATATCAGATTTTTAAAAAAATTTTTAATTTTTTGGCCACACCATGCGGCATACAGGGTCTTCGTTCCCTGACAAGGGATTGAACCCGTGCCCCCTGGAGTGGAAGCGCAGTCTTAACCGCTGGACCACCAGGGAAGTCCCTTGGGTCTGGGTTTTATTGCAGCTTTATTTGATTGGCAAATAGATGAAAATGTTTTCAGTGTATCATCAGGACTTTCCCTTCTCTAGGCCTTGGGGATCTGAGTACTGATAAGATTCTGAGAATTCTTTGTTCTTTACAGCTTCCTTACAGGTCTCTCCCACTGCTTTATAGGTTATCAGAATTTTGAGTTATGAGGCGTCCCCCTTGCTCTCTGCTCTTGCCCGAGGCTTTTTATTCTATATAGAAAGGTTTTCCCAGAGCAGTTTCTCTCAGTTACCCTTCCCTGCCTTCGTCTCTTGGCAGTTGGAAATCCAGGGCACCTCAGACTGATTTTTCTCAGCTTTCCTGCTCTGCTCCCCGCTTCCTTCCCAGATTGGCTGCCTTGAACTTGGAGGGGGCCTCACATACTTCAGGCGATATCCTCCGAGAGCTCCTGTCCTGCCTCTCATCCTTTGGCGCAGTGCTCTGAGGACTCAGTGGAAGCATCGGTGGTTGGGAACAGACTGCCTTTGTGGCTGGGACTCACACATGTTGTTAAAAGGCTTCTACAGTTTCAGCTGGGTTCTCTTTATCCACAACTCTGGAGGATTCTCCCTCCTCCTGACCCTTTCCTAGAGACCAGGAGTGAGAGCAGCTGTAGGTGTCTTATCTCCCTCAAATAGCTTCTTACTTTTGGTGGTTGAACTCACTTAGGTTACTTTGCATCCTCAGCTCCAAAAAACTATGGTTTTGTAGTTTATCTAGGCTGTTTTGGTTGTTAGGGTGAGAGTGAGGCTCTCTTGTGACTTTTACACCCTAATCAGAAGCAGACTCAGCACAATATATTACCATTATTGTTTAAATCTTTCGATTTACTTTATCCACTATTGGTATATCACAGATCCATTGAAATATCCCCTGCCAATTGTGTTTCTGTCAACATGTATTTGTAGTTTTCTTACATTATGTGATTTTTGCCATATTTGGCAAATAAACCTTTTGGTTATTTTGCTCAGAAAGCAATGGATTGAATAAATAAATCCGAGAATGGTTCTTTGGCACACCCCTAAACAAACAAATGAAAACCCATAAAAACAAATAATTCTCTGGCAAATTCAGTTGATTTTACCTTTGACAATATAAAATTATTTGATTCAATGATTTGTCTTAAATTCTACTTCTTCTGTTATATCAATATTGCCAGTTCTGTTTTCTCTGTATTCATGTTTCTTTTTAATCTTCATGACCACAATCTTTTTATATTTAGCACTTTTGGGCCGTTTATTTATTTTTAAAATTTTATTTATTTTATTTATTTATTTTTGGCTGTGTTGGGTCTTCCCTGCTGTGCACGGGCTTTCTCTAGTTGCGGCGAGCGGGGGCTACTCTTCGTTGCGGCGCGCGGGCTTCTCATTGTGGTGGCTTCTCTTATTGTGGAAAACGGGTTCTAGGTGTGTGGGCTTCAATGGTTGTGGCACATAGGCTCAGTAGTTGTGGCTTGCGGGCTCTAGAGCGCAGGCTCAGTAGTTGTGGTGCACAGGCTTAGTTGCTCTGCGGCATGAGATCTTCCCGGACCAGGGCTCGAACCCGCGTCCCCTGCATTGGCAGGCGGATTCCTAACCACTGTGCCACCAGGGAAGTCTGGGGCCATTTATTTTATATTTTAGGTACAACTCTTATAAGCAGAAAAGTTTTAGATTTTGTTTTTCAATTTAATCTGAGGCTTTGGAGAAATTTTAGCTGTTTATGTTTATTGTCATAATTTGATGCTTAGTATGACTTTATTGATGTATTTATCAAATATTTATTGAACACCTTTCTGGAAATAAACACATGAACAAAGCAAAATCCTTGCATGTGGGGAGATCACAGTCTAGTAAGAGAGTGTGGTAACCACCACTAACAATAACTTTAACCAGGGAACATGAAAGAGTGATGTGAAAACTGGAGCGTGAAAACTTACTCCAGAGAAAAACTGATTTTAAGTTCTAGTATATTATTCAGTCGAAATGATATGAGGATACAAAACATATGCTTGTTCCTTGTTTCTTTTTATGGTTACACGGAAGACTTTCTTCCCTATCAAGTAATATGTCGTATATATAAAGGAGTTTTCTTGGATCCTGTACTTGGCGTACCATGTTTCTGGAAGAATAATTTTATCTTTGCAACCATTGGATCAGTTTAATGTTATTTCAATGTAATTTTTGCCTAGAGTTTGAGGATAAGATATGTTATAGAATACTATTTTGCAGGGCAGTGGAGTGTTTCTGCCCTAGAAAAGAATAATCTTTTTCATGTGAATGAACACATTTCCATCAAACAGTTAAGGCCTTTCTGATTCTGGGAGGGTGGTCTGAGGAGAGAAAAGTTAAAATGTAACTACTTCAGATAATTTGCCTCTGAAGATAGAAGAAGTTGTCTTTTACAAAACTGCTGGCCAGCTGGGTTAATGGGAGGCCTAGAAGGAGATGGCATCTGATCCTCTAGCCTGCTCAGGATGGGGCAAGAGTCTAGAGCAGTGGCTCTGTCACTGTGTCTGTTAGAAGGGATGATGGAGAATGCCTTCGGCCTGGACCTTTAGACCAATAGCCAAGGATGAGTGAGTGTGGCATCCCTGAGTCTGTCTTCTGATAGACACCCCAGAGGCTAGCTTGGAATTCCAGGCTCTGGACTCAGAACTCTGCTGTGTTTTGCAGTTGGAGAGAGGACGCTGGCAGAACTCAGGTACTTTGCTGAGAGCAGCTGGCAGCTCAGACAAGAAAAGGAACCTGGGTTTCCCCAGTCTGGAGCAGAGCCCCCTTTTCTGGGATGAACAAATCCCCGTTCTCCCCATTCCTGACCCCATGGCTGTCAGTCAGGCGTGGTGGCTAACCGCGCCTTCATTGCCGTCCTCAGCCCCTTCCACCCATCAGACGTAGGGTCACTCAGGTGTTGTACTGAAAACGAATGGACGCCCAACATTGGAGCCAGCACCAGCTTAGAGCTCACAGTTCACAGAGTGACCAAACATCCCAGTTTGCCTGGGACAGTCACCCTCTACACTTGGTGTTCAGCATAATTATTAATAGCTTTCCTTTTCACTCTCAGCCGTGTCCACATTTAGACAACAAATGATATGGGCACTTTAACCGCTCATCTGTGACGAGACCCGTTCTTTAGCTTATACTGACACCTGTAGGCATGCAAAACGGCTTTGAAGAAAATGCAAACGTGGCAGGTTTTGCCCATCCTCAGTCTCCAGGATTTCTGCCCACCTCCTGAATATACCGAGAGCCCTAACTGAGGGGCATGCTCTAGAAAGGGGTCCAGGCAGGGAAAGACGTCCACTGGAAGATGCTGCACGCTCCACTACTGTGAGCGTCCAAGGGTGTACTGACACTCGGAGTAACGTTTTGATCACTCCTATTGGTGACAGGAGTCACCCTCAGCTTCAGGTGAGAATATGAACCCAGATGGCTCTATGAGCCGTGACAGATGTTGCCCGGGTTGGGAGGTGTGATACGTGGGGCCGGTGAACCTTGAAGCTGCAGGTGTTCACAGCTGGGGAGGCTTGAGAGGAGAGTGTAGGCAGGTCGGTTTCAAGGCCCCCCGCTCCTCTGCTGGAAATCAGGTGACCCTGGGTCTCCCTGGACCAAGAAGACACGCACAGTGGAGCGCGGATGTGAGCTGTGGTACCCGAGGGCCTCACATTCTCATCTCCCTCAGGCCCCATCATGACACCTGGATTCCAATCTGAACATCAGAAACAACACGATACACTTAAAAAAAATTAAATTCCGAGGTCAGGACAGCTTCGGGCAGGCCTAATTTGTGTGCTTGGCTGTCGTAATGATGGATTTGAGACAGATTAACCTGTGGGCTCCTGAGCCTAACAGCCCTGTAGGGCCCCCTCTCCCTCCACAAAACTGCCTTTAAGGGGGGCCCCTGTCCCCCCGCCCCGAGGCCACCCCTCCCGCTGCCTGACAGCCCTGAGCCAATGGCTCCTGCACCCGGAGAAGTGAAAATAGACCGTTGTCGAGATAAGAAAGGAGGCTTAGCAGGCGTGTTTGCCCTACTCAGAGCAAATCAGGATGGGGAAGGGAAACACAGGATGTCTGACTTCCAGCTATTCTTGTAGGATTTTACTGCAGTTCTTGTTTTTGTCTTCTTCTTATTTTTTAAATGATGTTGTAAAGTCCCTGGCAAGACAGAGACCTTGGGCTTCACCAACTTCCTTCGAAAGGGCTGGCGCTGGATTCTTCCAGACTCTGAGAAAATCTTGGCCGTGCCCCCTGACCCGCATCTTGGGGATGGTGGCGGCTGAGCGGCCTGCCTCCTGGCTGTCGCTCGCTGAAGGAACAGACCATAATGAGTCAATTCTCTGCCGTCTGCTATTTAAAACAACGGGCTCCTTCCTGTTTCCTACGCGCTGACTGAGACTTCTTCTGTGTTAGGGGAAAAAAAAGGAATTCCGGGATAAAGTGGGCCCTCTGCGACTGAATGAGCCATACATCTCGGCCCGCGGCGGCACAAAAGCTCCTAACTGTTTTATCTGTACAGATGGCTCTAATTTGGTGTTGGTGGCATGACTCCGTGAGCTAATTTTCCAAATACTTGGTTCATTGAAGTGGAAGAAAAAAAAAACACAAAGCCCTTTAAGCCAAACGAGACTCCCCCAGAAAACACAAGTCCTGAATGTGTAGCTGCAGCGTTGCTTCCGACGGGGCAGGAGGGGGAGTGAAAACCGCCAGGCTGCATCTGAGGGCGCCCTGGGCTCCGGTTCTTTGTCCGCCACCCCGGGGAGATCCAGGCACCCACTGGGAGTGAGGCCCGCCCCCACCCCGCTCCCGCCACGACCCGGTCCCCGGGGGAGCTGGACCGGAGAGGGCCGAATGTGGCCTCAGATGATGGGCTGAGGTCTCAGCGATGCCACATCAGGGCCTAACTCGGGCTGCTTCTCTCTTTCTCCAGCCAAGTGTAAGGGTGTAGGAGGGGCGTAACTGTGGTGAGTCTCAGCCGTACCTCCCGCGGCCGCTGCCTGGCCGCTGCTGCGGCCCAATGGGCACCGACACCGTGCCGCTCCGGCCGCCCGGGGGCTGGGACTTCCTGGGGGCGACAGAGAAGCTCCGGGAGTGCTCGGAACACTGCGGGGACCTCCGACCCCTCGCGCATGCAGCAAGCGCGCTGGGCCCCGTACCGGCCGCGGGGGCTTAAGACTAGTGATTCCCACCCCCAAGCCGAAGGGGCAGTCATCTCACCGCCCCAGGCAGGAGGGTAGGAGTTGCATCAGGGTCTTCACTTGCCCAGGAAGCAGGAGAGGCGTCACAAAGGAGGCGCTGTAGAGCCGAGTCCTGAGGAAAGGGGGTGGGACCATATTAGGTGGAAAAGCACAGAAAAGGTGTGTGTGATATGCTTAAGAAACGGGGCTTCCCTGGTGGCGCAGTGGTTAGGAGTCTGCCTGACAATGCAGGGGACACGGATTCGAGCCCCGGTCCGGGAAGATCCCACATGCCGCGGAGCAGCTAAGTCCGTGCGTCACAACTACTGAGCCTGCGCTCTAGAGCCCGTGAGCCACAACTACTGAAGCCTGCCCGTCTAGAGCCCGTGCTCTGCAACAAGAGAAGCCACCGCAATGAGAAGCCCACGCACCACGACAAGAGTAGCCCTGCTCACTGCAACTAGAGAAAGCCCGGGCGCAGCAACAAAGACCCAACACAGCCAAATATCAATCAATCAATAAATTTATTTAAAAAAACAAAAAACAGTACCTACTTTATAAGAAGAAAAACAAATGGTGACAGTGTCAGTGTCGTCTCCCAAGTGCAAATAGTTGGCACTCTGTAAATAATCGCACATGTGAAGGAATAGATGGCCGCCGTCTACATACATGTGCGTGTGTGTGCACGTGGGTGTTCACGGGGGGGGGGGCAGGGGGAGGAATATAGGACACAAGGCTTTGCCAGGTAGGCTGGAACCAGACTGAGAAAAACCTGTTGGCAAAGAAAAGCCTAGAAAAGTTTTCAAAGTCTCGAAATAGGTAAGAGTTGGCTAGAAGGAAACAACCAGACAGGTATTTCTAAAGCTCATCGTGGATACTGTCTGGGGAAGGGCTGGAGGGGTGCAGATGAGAAGGTGGCCGCTCGGGCTGAGGGGAGGGCAGTGGCCGTGGAGGCACAGCTAGCGGCCAGGCTGGAGCTGGACAGCAGGGGCAGCAGGGAAGGCAGGGGTCAGTGACCCTCAGACCCCTGGTTCGGGCAGAGGGAGGGGCTGGACGCGCACTGGGTGCTGAACACAGGAAGCAGCAGGGCAGGGCAAGCAAGTGGGTTCAATGTCGTTGAATCGAGGTTCACAGGGGCAGCGGGACCAAGCCCATCCCGGGGTCGCTGGGCTTGTAAACCTAGTGGAGGGCAAGGCAGGGCCCTGGAGGCAGGGCAAGGTCTCAGCAGCGGGGAGGGGAGGCCAGGAAGGAAGCCGGAACCGCCGGAGGAGACAGATGCTGGGGCCGAGCGGGGCGCAGAGCCCGCCCGGGGGTGGCGGCGGGGGCACGGGCTCCCAGCCACGGCCACGCGGCCCTCCTGCTTCTCCGCTCAGGTTTGGGCATCTGGACTCAGGGGGCTGGTGGGAGGGCGCAGGCACGGGGCCAGGGGCGGGCACGGGGAGGGACGTGTGTCCCCCCGACATGCTCACCCACACTCGGACCCCGAGGCCAGGTCCACATCCCGGGCCTGAGCTCTGGCTCCTGGTTTCAGGAGGGTCCCCCTCAATGGGGTGGGAGTGAGGGCTGGAGGGCCCAGTCTCCAGGGAAGGGTGGGCACTTTCTACCATGACTCTCTCAGGACACAGGGCTCCCCCCTTTTCTCAGGGGCGTGGAGCGCAGGGGGCAGGGTCCTCACAGGGAGAGGAAAGGGAAGAAGATGGTAGTTTGGACAAAGCAGAATGGCCCAAACCAGTGGGAGCTGGGAGCCCCCGTTGTGGTGGGAACACGCCCTTCCTCTGGCCCCACTGAAGGGCCACAGGCCTTTGCGAGAAAGGGTGGCCTTGGAGAAGACTTCAAAGAATAGAAGGAGGACAGGTACCCTGGCGGGGTCTCTGCTAACTCGGGCTGCTTCTCTCTTTCTCCAGCCAAGTGTAAGGGTGTAGGAGGGGCGTAACGGTGGTGAGTCTCAGCCGTACCTCCCGCGGCCGCTGCCTGGCCGCTGCTGCGGCCCAATGGGCACCGACACTGTGCCGCTCCGGCCGCCCGGGGGCGGCCAACAGCCGGATGGGCCGCCACGTCTGGATGAGGCCGGACCACCTACTCGAGACAGGGGCAGAGTGGGTGCAGGGCTGCTCTCCAGCTGGGATGGGAGAGAGAGGTGCAGGGAGGCCACAGAGGACTGGAAGGTCAGGTCTGAGCCACCCTGGAGGCGTCTCCGGCAGCCAAGAATGAGGTCGGGGAGAGGCCGGTGGCCAGGTGGCCAGGAAAGTCCGAGGCGTGAGCCAACACCCAAGGGTTGTGTGCACAAGGAAGGGAACAGAAAGCCAGTCCTGGGATGCAGCTGTGGGCGGGAGGCTGGCGGGCAGGGTACCCCACTGAATTCACCGAGAGCCACGATCACACGCCAGTGGAGACGCTGGCCTCCTCCGTGGTCGGGGAGAAAAGAGCAAGGAGCTCTAGCTCGGTCTGGGGGATGAATAAGGGTGGAGTTAGAATGAGCTCAAAAGAGCAACGAAGCTGGTCAAGCCATTAGGCTGGTGCCTCTCGGCGACACTGGGGGGTCCTCACTCTCTGATGAAAGTAGCTTAGTCGCCTACAGGACTCACTGGGTACATGCTCCCTAAAGAATTCCCTGCACAACTGGGGGAACCTCTGCCCCAAGCTTGTGGTCTGAAGGAGAAACCCTGGATCCCTTCAGAGAGGCTGGGGGAGCCTCCCGCCCCAGGGGCCGGCACCCAGTAAGGAACCAGCACTGCTGAGGCCCCCCCAGACTGCTTCACATGTACAGGAGCCAAAAGGGCGCCCACATTTCAGGGCCTTCTAAGCCGTTTTGTGTGTGTACGTGTGGACCACTGGACCGCTTTGTCAATTTGGTGAAGCCTATAGATATCTTCCCAGAAATGTGTGTGTTTTTTGAAAAATAAAAGGCATCTTTTGTGTGTGTGTGTTATTTTTAAATGGATAAACTAGAACACTAGATTAAAATTCATACTCAAATATAGTTATTAAAGTATAAAAATCGTGATAATTTAATATGCACACCTCTTAATTAACCCATTATTTAATAAGATATAGGGGGAGGTTTCATAACCACCATCCTTTTGAAGTAGTGATGAGTATAAGTGATATTTTGATATAGGCAAAATAACTGTATTATGATGTGAAAATATCTGATTTCTTTTACAAATACTGCCAGTACTGATGTGACTTATTGACTACACTTATTATTGAAGAAAGTGCTAAGTTTAGAGAAAATAAAGATGTAAATGTTTTTCCCATCCAGGTTCACAGTGCTCTTGAATTCTATCTAAGGCCCCTCTGGGGATGCTGGACCTCTATTAAGAGCCTCTGTTTATCGTACAAAGCCGTGGAGATTTGGGGGTCCGTATGTTCCAACAGCAGCAATAACATTAATTATCCTAACGCATCCGTTGGTCTTATTTGGCCTGGAAGGGGCACCATCCCTATACAAGGAGCTCGACCTTCACATCATCTTATTGTGGAGGCTGAATAATGCCCCCCAAAAATGCCCATGTCCTCATGCCCAGAATTATGAGGATGTGACCTTATATGGCAAAAGAGACTTTGCAGCTGTGATTAAATTAAGGATTTTGAGATGGAGAGATTATTCTGGATGATCCAGATGGGCCCAAAGTTATCATAAGGAGACCAGGGACCCCCCTCCTGGTGGTCCAGTGCTTAGGACTCTCTGGGTTCAATAATCCCTGGTCAGGGAACTAAGGATCCTGCGAGCCGCGGGGCGTGGCCAAAAACAAAATAAAAAAGAAGGAAACTGGACAGGAGTGGGGATGTGATGACGGAGGCAAGAGGTTGGAGTGATGTGAGAAGAGGCCACGAGTCAAGGGATGCAGGTGGCTTCTAGAGGTTGTGGGGGGCTCCCTGAAGGCTCCAGAAGGAACTCAGCCCTGCTGACGCGTTGGTGATAGGCTTCCGACCTCCAGTACCATCATAAATCTGGGTCGTTTTAAGCCACTATGTCTGTGGTAATTTATCACAGCGGCAGGAAGCGAATACGCTTACATAAGACGCATCATCCCAAGACATTTTGTGGAGGTGCCCTGTGTGCGTGAAGTGCTGTGGTCTCACTCACAAGCTGAGCGACTTTTTACACTTTCTACTCTGTGTAGCGACCCCGGAGCCAGGATATGGAGCAGCGCGGCTCCCAGAAGCCTCCCTCAGGGTCCCTCCCGGGCAGCAGCCCCGTGGACCCCTCTTCTGACCTCAGTTCGTCTGCTGGTAAATAGGTGGAGTCGTGCCTCACACACTGTCTGCTTCTTTCACTCAGCGTTGCATCTGCGAGATGCATCTTCGTTGCCGCTTCTCGATGTCCGTGTTCAGTTTAGTCCTTTTATCAGCTTGGTAGGAAATTATTTTATTTATTCATTTATGTTGAAGTATAGTTGATTTGCAATGTAGAGTTTCAGGTGTACAGCACAGTGATTAAGTTATACATACATGTATATCTATTTCTTTCAGATTCTTTTCCCTTACAGGTGATTACAGCACACTGAGTAGAGTTCCCTGTGCTACACAGTAGGTCCGTGTTGGTTATCTGTTTTATACACAGGAGCGTGTATATGTTAATCGCCAACTCCTAATTTACGCCCGCCCCCCAGGAAATTCTTACAACCTTGCCCCCAGAAAAAGGTGGAAATAGAGACACTGTCCTCTACTTCCCCAGTTTCATGGCTGCCCTGAAATGGACTCCAGCCCTCAGATCGCGTCCTCGTTCCTCCCCCCAGAGACCAGGGCCTTGCTCAGCGGCCACGGGGGTAGCTATCTGGACTTGGGTTTGTCTCCCTCCAGGACCCCTCTGACACCATTGCCTGAGCTTTTTGTGGTGAAGGTTGTCTTCAACACCAGAAGGTCCTGGGGACCTTTTATGTTCTCTGTCCTTCCCGCCGCCTCTGACCTTTCACGTAGGGTAACCCTACCCAACCCCCCGGAACCACCCTGCACTTTGTCCCCTTCTCTCTGTCCTCCATCTGAGCTCTCCCCAGGGAGTCCCCTAGTCCCTCCCCGCTTTGGCAACATTTCTTTAAGGCAACAGTCACCCTGGCCTTTCCAAGAATCCGCCCAGAGGGTCCCTCACTCTGCGAGGTGACATCTTCATTGTAGACAGCCAGGGAAGCCTCACGGTGGGGGGGGGGGTGGCCCTTCCTGCCCCCTCGCCCCCGCTCAGGGTCCCCTCTGGCCTCGGCTCTGCCTGGAGAGGGTCCCCGCTGGGCCATGGGCCCCCCAGCCTGCGGCTTCCGGTTGCCAGAGCGACTCAGTGTGGCCGCGCTGGGGGTTGGTTGGCGGGACAGCAGAAGAAGACGTTTCCGGAGCCGCAGGGCCTGGGCCCGGAGTCCAGGGGGACGGGCCTGCTGCCGGACAGGCAGTCACCGCCCTCAGCCCCCCGGTCGGCACCCTCGCCCACTGGCAATTCGCTGCTTCTGTTCTTAAGATCAAAATATCCTATTCATTCCTAATAAAGCTGATGGGTGAATTCGGCCCTCGATCTGCAGTCAGGAGGGTTGCCAGTATCCCTCACCCCCTAGTTTATTTTATTGTTTAATTTTTATTTTGTTTTGGGGTACAGTTGATGTACATGTTGTGTTAGTTTCAGGTGTACAGCAAAGTGAATCAGTTATACACATACACGTATCCACTCTTTTTCAGATTCTTTTCCCAAATAGGCTATTACAGAATATTGAGTTCCCTGTGCTCTGCAGTAGGCCCTTGTTGGTTATCTATTTTATACGTAGTAATGTGTTTATTTTATTTTATTTTGTTTTAAGCTTATTTATTTCTTTTTATTTTTTCCAGACGCGAAATCCAGTTTTAAACCATTTTTTTATTGAAGTGTACTTGATTTGCAACGTTGTGTTAGTTTCAGGTGTACAGCAAAGTAATTCAGTTATACATACATATATATACCTATTCTTTTTCAGAGTCTTTTCCATTATAGGTTGTTACAGGATATTGAGTAGAGTTCCCTGTGCTCTACAGTTGGTCCTTGTTGTTTATCTATTTTACGTATAGTAGTGTATTTCTGATAATCCCAAACTCCTACAAGAAATCCAGTTTTAGAGCTGTGGCCGTAGAGAATTTTGCATTATTCCTAGTGTTTCTCAAGCACTTTTTTTAATGTCCAGCATGGACAAGAGTCTATTTTTATTTGTTTATTTTCTGGCTGCGCCGCGCGGCTTGCGGCATCTCAGTTCCCTGATCAGGGATTGAACCCAGGCCACAGCAGTGAAAGCCCGGAATCCTAACCACTAGGCCACCAGGGAACTCCTATTTTTAATCTTTAAAATTTTAATTCCATTTTTAAAGGTTACTTTCCATTTACAGTTATGACAAAATATTGGCTGTCTTCCCCGTGTTGTATTGATACAGTAGTCCCCGAGCCTGTCTTACACCCGGTAGTCTGTGCCCTCCCCTCTCCCACCCCGCGTTGCCCCTCCCCCTCCCCACTGTAACGGCTAGCTTGTTCTCTAGGTCTGCCTCACTCCCTCTTTTCATTGAACTGACTCCCCGCAAACTTCCAACCGGCCCGTGTGAGAAAGAACTACGGCCTGTGATTTGAGAATACGGGTCACAACCCAAACGGGGAGACGCAGGGAGAGTCAGGGGGGCCTTTACGAGTTTTATTTAGGGGATGACGGGGGTAGAACAGAAGAAGGGAAACAGCTCTACCGTGGGCATTTCCCCCTCCCTCTAAGAAACTCCCCCGCGCCAGGACCACGGACAAACCCCTCCCTGGAAGACAGCCTGCAGGGTTCTGTTTCACAAGCTGCTCCCAGGTTGCAGGGGCAGGCGCCTGCCTCCTTCTGCCGTCCTCGCCTCCTGGGAGTTCAGGTGCCTCGGCCTCATCGGGGTTTCAAATAAGAAAGATTTGTCGTCCTTGCCCTCATTAGTTCTTTTTTATTTTCTTAAAGAAAAATGAGCTCAAGAAAGAGAAGTCTGCGCATAAGAATGTCTCTAGGCCGGCTGGAAGGCTAGGAAGGAAAGCTACCTAGGATTCATTCTTATAAACATCATAATAAATAACACGGATTTCAACAGACGGCTATAAATAACATCTAATGTTTGCACTCAACAGTTTCAGCTCTCAGGTGATGGCCCGGGACAAGTGGCCGCCCGGTCCTGCCCTGCTGGCTCGCCGCCCGGTCACCTAAGCCTCCCTGTTTTCAGAGGTTGTTTTCTGCATCTCTCTCAGAGACTGTAGGCGCGCCAGCCCCTCCCTCGCTGCCTCGGGCGATCTTGGGGACCTGCCCCTTGGTGGGAGGACATCTGACGGGGAGGCCACTGGGTTACCGGTTTCCTTCCTCAGCGACTCACAGGCCCGCAGCCTCGCAGATGTGCTCCCTGGGTTTGTTTTGATAGCTTGTTTGAAAAACAGTTCCTATCCACCAGCTGTTCAGATAATCAGATTCCAAGTGGCAACCAACTGGGATTACTATGGCTGCTGTTTACCCTGACCAGCATGGCTCAGCTGGAAGATATGGGCCTGGGTTGGGGGTCCCCTTTCTTGTTCTTGTGATTGCCGCCCAGATTGGCCGTAAGGAAGCCTCCTTTTCCGCTTTCCTCCCCTGGGAGCCCTGCGTTCCCCGGGGAGACGACGACGAGGGGCAGGGATCTGAGGGAAGCTTCGGGAACGTGGGTGTTCTTGGCATCGGTGACCCTCACCCCATATCAGACCGTTTCGCCGTCAGTACTGGGACTTTGTGTCCCAGCTTGTGCAGGGTTGGAGGGAAGGCCTGGCTCAGAGGTTGAGCGTGTCCTCTGAACTCTCCCTCCAGTGCCCCAAACCGTCCAGGCCTAAAATCAAACTTCCCACGTGCCCACCCAGGCCTAGCACCCCTACCCTCTTCCCTCAGCGTGCAGACGGCACCCACTGCTCCCCACGCACCCACACCAGGCCTGCTGTCCCCCCGGCTTTCCTGTCCCTTGACCCCCAAAGTCAGGGGTTTGCCAAGCCTGGCTGAGTTTCCTGGGGCCTTTTCTTCCTCTGCCTCTATGTCTTCTTTCCCATCTCCACTGCCTCTGCCCACAGGTGCCCCGTCACCTGTCCCTTTCACCGTGGCAGGAACTTTCCATCACTGTCCCAGCCATCTTTCCTCCTCTTCAACTGCACCCTCCCACCACTGCTAGGCCCGGCTTCCTAACGCTGCCCTCTGTTGTCACTTACCTGCTCAAACCCCCTTAGCCCCTGCCCGCTGTGTGCAGCTTGGAGCGACGGGACCTTGTCTGCCATCCCAGGCCCTCGGCACCCTGGTTCCAACCTCACCTGATCTCCCTCTTTTGCTCGGTCCTGCTCTCTCCCCCTGTCTTGTCAAGCTCACATCTGTGCTTTCCAGCAGGGCTGATTCCAGGGGCTGCCCCTCCCTTGACAGACTCCATGAACGCACTTCCTGGAGTTGCACGGCCTGTGCAACAAGGGGGCCTCCGGGCCTCCTTGTTCTGGAGGGCCGTCCTCCCCCAGCTGCCTGTGAAAGCCAAACAATTCTTCAAATGTCACTTCTTCCATGAAGCCTTCGGTGATCATCATTGCTTGAAAGGGTAGCTCATATTCACGGATCTCTGAAAAAAAATGTACCTTACGCTTATAATTTTCTTTGTATTTCAGATTTTGCTTAGAACACAAACCTCCATAAAGACTATTGATTACTTTCCTGTATATCGTTTGCTGTGCCTAGCGCTGGGCCTGGCACATAGTAAGTGCTCCGTAAGTTTTTGTTGGACGAATGAAAGAATGAATGACTTATGTTGGGCTTGGCTCCACCCCAGCTCACTGTTCACCTCTGGCTGCATTTAAATTCAGGTACATGGCCTCTCCTCGTGCTTATTTACTACTAGAAGCAGAGAAGGATTGAGTCGAACCCTAAAGATGGTCCCTCCATTACCCAGACTCACTTAATGCGAAGCAGCGATTCTCAGGTACGTGAGTCCACAGAATACTAACTGGTCCAGCGCTTTGCAAACCATCGCTCAGAACGCTGGGCCCCAGGATATGTCTCCAGGGCACGGGGGTCAGGGGGCAGAGGGCTGGGGATGAGGGAGCGTTGGGACCCTGCCCCTCTTCAACAGGTCAGCTCTGCTTGTCTCTGTGTCACACCTTGAGGTCTGGTAGAAGCTCTATTCAACCAGAGGCCCCCCGAAATTTTTTTAGGAAAAACAGAAACTAAAAAATATATATGTGTAGTTCTACTGGGTAGCCGTCTTACAAGAAGTGCCTGTCTAAACGTACTTGTAAGGCCCTTAAAGCACATCCCCCAGTATCCAATCAGAGCAGTCACCCACACTGCCACGGGACAGCCCCCCCGCAAAGAGTCATCGGGTCCAAGTGGCCCCTTCGTCCAGGGAAAGAGCAGGAGGGTGGGAATCAGTGCCAGGCCTTAGCTCGGCTCTGCCACGAACAGGTCGTGTAACTTACACCAAGTGCTTTCCCTCCCTAGACGCTGCAGCTCATTTACAAGTGCAAGTGGGGGGTGGCCCCCTTGGGAAGGCAGGGCTGCACAGTGGTTAGGGGCGTCCCGGGTGAGCCTGATGGGGGCGGGGGCCGCTGGGAGAGGCGCACCAGGGCAGGAGTGCCAAGTGCTGGGCACCCCAGTCTCCAGCGAGCCTGTGGATCTGGGAGGCCCACTCCAGCTCTGTCACTCGGAGACTGACTCAGCTGGCAGCCGTAGGGCCCGGTTGCCGGGGGAAATGCTGTCGGCACATTTATTCTGGGTTTGGATATTTAAAGAGCTGGGTGTGTGGCACGACATTTCGGAAGTGCTTGGGGAGGGAGGGGTTGCGGACCAGGGCTTTTTTTTTAACCGTTAGAGATATCCTGTCCTGATCTCTCGGTCCACAAAGAGTGATTTTCTTCCCTAAGAATCGGACGTGGGTTCTGCCCATTGTGTCTACCTGGCTGTGCAGCCTGGCAGGAAGCAGGTGGCCCAAGGTGGGACCTGGCTGCTGTGGGTCCCCATCCCAGTGCCACCCTGCCCCCTGGACGAGAAGCCTGGCAGTGGCCCCCGAGGTACTGGGAAGGAGGTAGAGCGGTGGTCTGGTTCCCCAAGGGCACCTGGGCAGTGTCATCTTCCACCTGGCGTGACACGATGGAGTGGCCTGGGCCCTCAGGAGTCTCGGGGCCCGGGTGACAGCACAGGGCCCCCGGGGACGCTGGGAGCGCGGGCTTCCTCTTCCTCACGGGCTGTTTGCACTGGCTCCGGAAACGCTGGCTGAAAGCTGGGACTTTGCGTCATTTTTTACTATTTGAATGGCCTCTTTGGGCTGCTTTTAGGAAGGTGGTTCTTTTGTCCCTTTTCTCACTCAGGATGTTGTTGCCAATAGATTTCCTCACAGACGCTGTCTGCTGCCTTTGTTTTCCTTTCCAGATGCATATGGAGAAATCTTCCAGAACTGAGGCCCCCGTCAGCAAATGGCACCTGTGGTGCAGTGAGTGGCACAGGGCAATGCTTCTCTCATGACATTTATTGTTTTCATTTCTGCTCACAGAGGTCATTTTGTCCACATGCTCATGGTAGCACATTTGAGAAATAGAGGAAATAAATATAGGTGATATAGGAGGAAAATCAGTACCACCTGTAGTTCCACGCCAGCCAGAGATCTACGCTTGGCAATCTGGCGCTGGTTTCTTTTTTTTTTAATTGGGCTCGTCCTGCACACAGTGTAACGGAACTGGCGTTTCACGCCCCGCACTGTAGCGTCAGCAATGTCCCCTGCCCTCGGAGCCTTGTGGGTGCAGATTGCAAGCCTCTGTGGCTCTCCTTTAGCTCTGCCACCAGCAAAGCAACATCGAAGACATTAGCCCGCGTTAAGGAGGAAGGAGGACAGGAAAGCCGCCCCGCGTGACCGTGTTTGTATGTAGAGCTGAGACGGGTGGGATTGCGGGTGACTTTTATTCTATCATCGTTATCTTCTTTCTCTTCTAGAGTTCGCACGTTTTTCTGTAACAGACCTGAGAGTAGAGGCAGGTGATGTGATCCGAGGTGCAAGCTCAGTCCTGCCTCCCAACCAGGTGAGTTTCTTGGCCGCCCTGGGCCTCAATTTCCTCACCTCTAAAGGGTGGACGCTGATGCTACCTACCTCACAGGTACATTTTGAAGGTCAGGTGTAGGTGAAATGATGCATTAGAAGCCCAGTGAAGGCCCAGGGATGGGAACAATTGTGGCTTTACAGTATAATCATACAAATTCTAGAAGTTACAGGATTATAGGCTGAATTATGTCCCCCAAACATTCATCTGTTGACGTCCTAACCCCTAGGAGCTCAGAATGTGAAAGGATTTGGAGACAGGGGTCTTTACAAGGGTAATTACATGAAAATGAAGTCCCTAGGGTGGACCCTAATCCCCTGTGACTGGTGTCCTTAAAAGAAGAGTTGGTTAGGACGCAGACGCACACGGAGGGAAGACCACCTGAGGACACAGGGAGAAGACGGCATCTCCAAGCCAAGGAGGGAGGACTCCAAAGAAACCATCCCTGCCGACACCCTGACCTTGGACTTCCAGCCTCCGAACGGTGAGAAAATAACTTCTGTTGTTTAAGCCTCCAGCCCTTGGTCCTCTGTGATGGCCGCCCACGTGAACTGACCACAGGTCCTTAACTGGAATATCGGTGTCACCGTTGTTCATGGTCTGAATCTCCACCCTGAGGTCCTTACCATCTAAGCACGCTGCTGAGAGAGCTCGTCTGAGCAGGACACGGCCCCGGCCCCCTTCCCACTCCTGGAGCCCCTCATCTTCCCAGGGGCCCTGCTCTCCTGCTTCCCAGGACCGTCTCTCCCAGGTGACGGCTCTCGACGCCCCTGGAGGGAACTTGCTCCTTCCCTCTTCGGGAGCCTCACTCCGCCGTTTCCCGCCCAAGATGCCCCTCTGGAGGGCACATCTGCCCTTCAAGGAGGTGGATTTAAAACTCTCCAAATACCAACAGGAGGCTGTGTTCGAGCCTGCTCCACTGGGATCACCAACACGATGGTCTCTTAGGGTGGGTTTTTTTTTTTAATGTTTAACTTTATTTATTTATTCTTGACTTTGAAAATGTTTGGTGTGGTAAGAACACTTAACATGAGATCTACCCACTTAACAAAATTTTGTTTTTGTTTTTGATTTTGTTTATTTGGCTGCACGGCACGGCTTGTGGGATCTTAGTTCCCTGACCAGGGATTGAACTCGGGCCCCGGCAGTGAAAGCTCTGAGTCCTAACCACTGGACCACCAGGGAATTCCCAGCAAAATTTTAAGTCTATAATCCATCATTGTTTTTTTAAATTTATTTTAATTTTTATTGACGTAGAGTTGATTTACAATGTTGTGTTACTTTCTGCTGTACAACAAAGTGCTTCAGTTATATATATATATCCTTTTCCATTATGGTCTGTTATAGGATATTGGATATAGTTCCCTGTGCTCTACAGTAGGTCCTTGTTGTTGTTTATCTATTTTTATCTATAGTAGTTTGTATCTGTTAATCTCAAACTCCTAATTTACTCCTCCACTACCCCCCTCCCCCTCGGCAACCACAAGTCTGTTCTCTATGTCTGTGAGTCTGTCTCTGTTTCGTAAATAAAGTCATTGGTGTCGATACGTATCGTGTATCATGTAAGTGACATCATCTGGTTGTAATCCATGACTGCTGACTATTGGTACAGTGTCGTACAGCAGATACTTAGAGCTTGTTCATCTCACTTGACTGAAACTTTATGCCTGTCGATCAGTAATTCCCCATAATTCCCCTCTCTTTCCAGTCCCTGGCAACCAGCATTGCACTCTGATTCTATGAATGTGACCTTTTAATTTCAGATACCTCATGTAAGTGGAACCATGTCTTTCTGTGACTTGCTTATTCACTGAGCATAATGTCCTCAAGGTTCACCCATGTTGTCCCATTTTGCAGAATTTCTTTCCTTTTAAAGTCTGAATGGTGTTCCACCGTATGCCTCTATCCTGTTTCTTTATCTGTTCACCTATCGATGGACATTTAGGTCACTTCCACATCTTGACTATTGTGAGTGATGTCATAATGAATACAGGAGTGCTAATACCTCTTTGAGATCCTGAATTCAATTCATTTGGGTAAATACCCATTAGTGGGATTGCAGGGTAGGATTCTGAAGACACGGAGAGGAGATCCCTGGAGCCGTGCCTGCAGTGCTTCCTCGGGTTACAAAGGCACCGCTAGCCCTGCGCTGGGAGCACAGGAAAGTGGTTGGGGGTGAGGTTATTTTTGTCTTGCAAACTGCAGGCCAGGTCTTTCTCCTGGGCCAGGGAGTTAACCAGTGCACCTCGTCTGCTAAGTCATCCCCTTTTCATCCCCTGTTTTCTCAGGAGACAGTCTTATAAATCTGGCTAATAACTCCCATTTCATTTCCCCAAACTCCATTAGAGGGAAGTTATAATAAAGCTCAAATACTCGCCAGGTTATTCACGGGAAAGACCTCTGGCTTTTAAAAAATGGGCTTTAGGTGGCCAGATTAACCTAGCGGCACATTACAGTACAGCCCTGCTGAAGTCCTGCGGGAGATCCCTGGCACCCGGCATTGTACCTTGCACAGTGCTGCCAGGAGCGTGAACTATCTTTACAGGAAGAGGCGAGAATTAATATGTCAGATGGAAAAGACCCACTGGCAGCACCCGATGAAAACCCAGGACCCTCGTTCCTTGCCAAGGTTCTTCAAGGTTAGAGTCATAATCCCACGACTGAGGACCAAGCACCCTCGGCCGGCCGCTCCCCGAGAAGGGCACCAGGCAGAGCAGCAGAGAATTTACACGCTGCCTCCCTCCATCTGGCCCTGGTCGCCCACAGCCTTGGAGAGAGGCACCTCCCTAGATGCGTAACTTCCGGCAGCCACGTGGAAAACAACATGCTGATCTCATTCCTTTCATTACCTCCCTGGCAGAGCAAGTTAATCAAAAAAAAGGTATGATCGCTGCTTTGTGTTCACTTAAGAGGTTGATTTGCAATGTAAATATATGCATTTGTATGGTATATACATCAATATAAAAGTAATAATAACGATGATGGTATCTATCACTAAATGAGCTCCGGACCCTGGGGAAGGATAACTACACAGATTATCTATAACCCCACGAAGCCAACATTATTCGGTTCATTTTATTGATGGAGAAACTGAGGCTCAGAGTGGTTAAGGAGCTTGCCCAAGGTCACACAGCTGCTATGTGATGGGATTCAACCTAAGTTATAAGGTAGTATTTGTGGCAGGGTGAACCGAAGCTTCTCTCTGAACACTCGGCCCCAATCCCACTTGATCCCCACCAAGGTCAAGGGAAAAACTTGGGCATGAGAGATAGACAGGCCCCTGTTCATTGTTGTGTATATGAGGAAGCTGAGGACTGTAACGGGGAGAAGATCATATCTGCCTCCAAGAAATGCAATGTTATTAAGACACAAGTAGGTTAAGAGTGAGAGGATGAAAAAAGCTATGCTATGCTAGTCAGTAATCAAAAGATAGCTGGAGAGAGAATATTAGTATCAGACAAAGCAGATTACAGAACAAATAAAATATCAGGAATTAAAAAGTCATTTCATAACGATAAAGGGATCAATTAAGCCAGGGGACATAACAATTCCAAATGTTATGCACTGAATAACAAGGCTTCAAAATACACGAAGGAGAAATGAATAGAATTGCAAGAAGAAACAGACAAACCCACAATTACCGTCAGAGATTTCAACACCACTCTGTCAATAATTAGTAGAACAAGTGGACAGAAGATCAGCAAGGATGTAGACAACCTGGGCAACCCTCCACCAACTCAGCCTGATTGACGTTTATAGATCACATCACCCAACAACAGCAGAATACACATTGCTTGTTAGCGCACATGAAGATTTACCAAGATGCATAATACTCCGGTCCATGAAACAAGTCTCAACACATCTAAAAAGATTCAAGTCATACAAAGTATGTTCTCTGACCACGGTGGAAGTAAATCACAAATCAGTAACAGATATTTGGAAAATCTCCAAATAATTGTACATGGAATAATACATTTATAACTAACCAATGAGTCAAAGAAGAAATTATATGATTATCTCAGTAGCCATAGAAAAAGCATTTAACAAAGTCCAACATTTGTTCCTGATCAAAAAACAAAACTTTAGTAGTAGAAGGGAACTTTCTCAGCTGAATAAGACGCAGCTACAGAAAAAAAAGAAAATGTATAGCTAACATAATGAATGGTGAAAGGCTAAATCCTTTCCTTTTCTAAAGATCAGAAATAAGACAAAGATACCTGCCTTCACAGCTTCAACTCAACATTTTACTGGAGTTTCTAACCAGGGAAATTAGGAATGATTTTGTTTTAAGGGACTTTGGGTCACTTGCAAAAGTAAGCCCATGTTGCAAAAGTGAAAATGTGCTATTATGTACAATTAAAAAGAAATCTTACTGACCATGAAGATGTTTCTAGGAGCAAACTTCTAGCATTGTTGCTGAGATGCATGCTGTCCTCCGAGAGAACTTGTTTATTTGGAATATCACTTCTGAAGAGATTGCTTGTCAAACAAAACCAAACAAAAATAAGTCAACTTCCTTTAGACCTAATCTCTCCCGTCTATCTTCAGTGGGTCATGGGGACTCCTGGGGGCTTCTGTATTCTTATGACTTCCTGGAGAAAGGCCAGACTTTGGCCTCAAATAAATCAACAAAAATGTGTTGTGTGCCCAGCATGGAGGTGCTGATGGAAGCAGAACATTGGCTTTATCCCTGGAAGGGTTTCAGGACTCAGTGACCAGTTTCTCCTGCAAATAAGTTCCCATCTCTTGTCAGTATGACAATTAATTACCAGGCACCTGCAGGCTACGCTTAACAAGAAGTGCTGCATTTCTGCTAACGTTTTCTTTTCCAAACCTTCGTTCATTTACTCATTCGACAGATATATACTGGGCACTTATCTCGTGCCAGGCAGTCTTCTAGGGGCTGGAGATACAGGACTGAAGAAAACAGACAAAATCTCGCCTTCATGGTCGCTTGCATTCTAGCGGGAGAAACATATGATTAGCCTAATATAAATGAAGTAGATGGTATGTAAGAGGGTGATAAGGGCTCTGGAGGTGAATGAAGCTTGGGGAGGGAAATAAGAAGTACCTGCGTGTGGGGGAGGATTTGCAATGAGGGAAAACCTCATGGAGAAGGTGACGTTCCAACAAGGACTTGGAGGAGGTGGGGAGTGAGACGTCTGGATCCCAGGGCAAGGACAGCCGGGCAGTAGTAATGGCCTTGAGCTGGGAGGGCTCCTGGTCTTTTCAAGGGACACCAAGGAGGCAAAGGAAAAGACTGTCTGCATGAGTGAAGTCCTAGTCAGGTCAAATAAAGACGAGTCTTGCAAAGCGGGGTCCTCCAGGGAACCACCAGACAGCTACGGGAATAGGGTTTTGACCCTCTTCTGCCAGACGGCCGCTTTTCGCTGGGATTGAAGGCTGTTGGTTTTCAAAGCTACTGGGGAACTGGGGAGAGGGGGGACGAGAGTAAGGCAAGTTACAACACCATAAAGCTCATGGTTCTTCCTGAGATTCTGCCTTTTGCTTTTCCTAGTAAACACTCCCCGGTTGCTGCAAGCCTTTGGTTCATTTTCTGAATTCTGCAGAAGTTGATGGTGATGATTTTTGCCACGGTTCTCAGAGAGGACGTTCAGAGGTCTTTACGCCATCCTTCCCGCCGACACTACTCTAGAAGGGACACTTGAGGCTGGAAATGGACATAAACGGAGTTGACTAAGCAGGGTGCACCCAGAGTTTTCCGTGGGTGTGCAACTGTGAGAGGGGAGAAATATTTGGTTGGCTCAGGGGCCCCAGGCGGCAGGACAGTGGGAATCAGGCAGGATGGGTAGCTTGGGGCCATATCCGAACTGGCATTTGAAGCTTTTGAGGAGATAAGTGAACATGAATCTTTGAGGAAGATTAAGCTGGCAGTGGGTCCAGGAGGTGAGCTGGAATAGACGGAAGAAGACCAGTCACTTTAGTCACAAGGGAATATTGTGTGCCTGAGAGAAGCAATGGTAGCTTGGATGGGAGAGCATCCCCAAGGAAGCTTTGGTCGATGATGGGTTATTGCGGGGTGGGGGGGGGCTTCTAAGTACTGTTGTTTTTTGGAGTTATTGACAGTGAGACACCCCCGTCCCTAAGTTTCCTTTTTGCCGTCCCAGAAATTATGTAGCTTCCAGTGGGGCCCTTTTGGCCTCACCCTCTTATACTGCTTGCTCCCATTAAGGACCCTCACATCTTGAATATCTTGAGTATCTTGAGGTTCATGGCCAGTAATTCCCCCAACAGTACTGCTCCTGTGTGGGGAAGCACAGCTGGGTCCGCATAGCCAGGCTCTACCGTAAACACACAGGAAGTTCTTGAACACTATGGGGGGCCCTCATTTCAGGAAATCAGTGTGTTTGTCATCCATTTGCTGGTGGGGTCACTGTGCAGAGAAAAGAGGGGCTTGGCCCTTTGCTTCGGGGATCACCGATAATCAGACCCTCTCTTGCAGGTACCGTGGCCCGAACGTCAGGGTTGGGGGGGGGACACACGAGACACAGCAGGTGCCGAGGTTGCCCTGTGCCGCCGTGTCTCCCAGGTGGTGCGTCCAAATCCTTCTTCAGAACATTGGGGTCTTTTCAGACAACCTGAGAAAGACCTCCGGTCCCAGGCCAGCTCCGGCCCACAAAAGTGGAAAGAATGATTTGGTCAGACACTCAGCGTTTCCCCAGGTGTGTCCCATGGAATTCTGGTCCCACAGTGTCTCCTCACAGAGAGGTGTGACGAGTGAGAAAGTGCTTCTTCTCCATTTCTTTCCAGAAGCCACGCAGTACATGTGAGCACATCAAAGCTCGGAGAAGTCCTGCAGTAAAGGAACTCAGTGTATTCAACTGAGCATTTCCTAGTCGCCACTGACCCTGGGGCTGTTTCTCCACCCAGTTTGGGGTGAAGTTTTTAACAAGGGCCTCTTCGCCTACCCTGTCTTTCTCTGGTCCTACAAATATGGCCGCCCTCTCGCATTGATGTCCGAGGGCTTCCATCAGCGCGGGCCCCTTGAAAAAAATGAGGATTTCAGTTAAGTACGTAGCAAGTCACTCACCCAGAGGTCACAGCCCCGCTCTGCCTAATTGTCCCCGCAAATCCTGAACGGCTTCCAGTTGCTCAGAAACTTGGAAGGCTCTATCCGCCGTCCTCCCTCAGACCTTCCTCCATGGAAAGTGGGGTAAATGGTACCAGCACTAACCTCCCAGGATCGTGGAAGTTGCCTAACACGTGTTCACGCAGGAAACGTGCTCAGAACAGCTCCTAGCACCCAGCAAGCTTTCTACGCAAGGAATGCCCACACTTTAGCCGTTATCGGGAACTTACTATTATTCTGTGATGTTAGCGTGTGGCTCTAGTATTGTTTTCTTTTTTTTTGCACAAATGGTCAAATAGTCCAAAGCCACAAGACATGACTGCAGGATGTGGGCAAACTCCCCGTCTCTGTCTGTCTCTTTATACACACACACACCCACACACACTCGTTTACTCTGAATTCACCGACTCCCGTTCACCTGTGTCTCAGGCCTGGGGGCCCAGTGACAGACCCGCTGAGGTATGAACTCAAAAGATGACCGAAAGCAAGAACAGAGGCTCTTTGGGGCAGATACAGAGGGGGAAGGGGCGGGGCCTGCCACCGTGCAGGACTGTGGTTCAGGGAAGGTCTCGACGGTTTTGCGGGAACAGCTCAGTGAGCTCTGGGCCAGCCCTGCCCACCGAGGGGAAGAAGCCCCTGGTCTCCCTCGATGTCTGGAGAATGAGGTGTGTGCGTTGCCTTTTAGAAAATACTGCCCCCCACACAGGAGGGAAAAGGATGTAAGCTCGGGAAGGACGTTCTCCCTGGAGGTAAAGGCTGGGGAAGGCCGGGCTCCCTGCCTCCGGAGGAGAGGAAAGGGCAGTTTTGGAAGTGCCCGGCGCTCCCACCCTTCCCCACCGCCCCCTTCACCGGAAGCCGAGAGCTGGCTTTCCCCTGTACAAGCACCGCAGGACGGTGGGCCTTCTGCCTGTCACCAGCTAAAGAGCATTTCTGAGAAACCACAGCCTCCTTGAGGAATGGGAGGAGGGGGGAAGCCCAGGAGGCCAGGTCGAAATTTCCAAACAGAAAAGGCGTGTCCGTGACCCTCAGCAAAGAACAGGGCTAGCCGAGGAGCAGCCTGGGGAACCGGGCTGCAGGGCAAGGCGCCCTTGTCTGTGCGCGCTCCGGACGCCCGCCCCCTGCGCCTGTTTCATGACAAACGCTCCCCCCGCTCCATGATGCTTCCACTTCCATTGTCACCAGCTTACGAATTAAAGGTGACAAAGGAAAAACATACTTCGGTGGCTGGCCTCTCTCCAGGCAAGAGGGAAGCTTCAGTTGGAATCGCTCTGCACGGGAGGTTTCCTTTTCCTTTTACCCCGTCCCCAGGACAAGTACGGCGCCTCTGACCCTCATCAATGCCTGGCCACCTGGGCCTGGAAGTTGGGCAGATGCCCATCACCCTGCCACCAAACAAAACGCAAGGGTGGGTCCCCTGTGAGCACCTGATGTCTCGCCAACAGAAAAGGGACATGTCCAGTTGACAATGGGTCACCGTCTCCGTGCCCAGGCTGGGCGGGGCAGCAGTGCCTGGAGGGCGGGCCCCATGCCGGGGAGGCTCGGCGCTCTCGAGACGCCTGCATGCTGCCGTGTTACAGCCCAAACCCTGCTGTGGTGCCCAGGGGCCTCTGGAGGTGCTCCCCAGCAGGCTGCCAGGTCTCTCACTGCAGGGCGGGGGTGAAGATGAGCTCCCAGCTACCTCTGGGTTTACTGCTGCTCTCAGGAGGGCTTGGAGAGGACCTCAGACTGGACCCTCACTGCATCTCACAGCATCTCCTGCAGCCAGGCCCCCCCGGAGCTGGCCCAGTCACCCTGGCGCCTCCAGAGAGCTGGCTGGTTCGCACGCTCTGCCCCGATTTGTGTCATTTGGTTCTGTTGGGGGAGCCTGTCCTCCGCTGAGGCTTCTGCTGGGCCGGGGCAGGGGGGATTCTGCAGCGCCCCGCACGCCCCCAGCCAGTCCCAGGGCTCTGCTCACAGAGGCTGCCTCTCCAATCCGGGTGCGTATCTCCCATCTGTTCTGGAAAAAGTCCCCGCAGGCAATCTGGGCCTGCCTGGGAAGCCAAAGCCCGGGTTTCCAGGACAGCTGGGGTCTGTCACAAAGCTCAGCTCGGTCTCTGCGCCACGACCGGCAGGCATGTGGACGCCAGTTCTTTGCGTCCGCTGGAAGAGACCGAAGGCCTGTGTGAGGAAGGGGGCCGCCCGGCTGGGACAAGCCATTTCATCTCGTCTTCCTGGAGGGTTAGGCAAGGCGGGACCAAGCCCTGGATCTCCCAGCACATTCTGTGCCTGGTGAGCACCCAGAGGCCCCAGCCACGTGGGGCCTGAGGCTGGATGCAGGGAGCCCGGGCTGAGCCGTGACCTGCGGGCCGGTGGCTTTTGTCCTCAGGGCTGGCTGACCACCTGCAGAGCTGGACATCCACGGGCGTAGTGGGCGCCCACCTGCCCCAAGCCCAAAGCCTCCAGCGCCTTTGGTCCATATCACCCCTTATAAATAGCACCTAGTCCCAGCGCTAGGTTAGACTAGGCTTAAAATAGCCACAGAGGCAGCACCTGGTTTACTGCTCCCGGTCACTCACAGCCCCCTCATTGCTAAATGATCATTTTCTGTGGCCAGGTCCCCTCCTTCCAAAGCTCTCGTGCTCGAATCACACCCAAAGCTGTTTCTCTTTGGGGCTGGTTGTCGTCACGTGCTAATAGGCAGGCCTCGTGCAGAGCAGTTTGGGAACTGTTGGCACCTTGTGTGTAAGCCTGCGTCTCCGCACTGAGTGGCCCCGGAGACGGGAGAGCTGCCGTCTATTCCTCTTTGTCTCCGGCCCCTCCCCTGTACCTGTCCCTCGGGGTTCACAGTCACGACCTGCTCTAACTCCTGGCTCTACCCACCGTAACCAGAAGTCCCAACACTCGGGACTTGGTTTCAGGTCAGCCTCCCCACTCTGCTGGGGCCACAGCACCGGGCCTGTTAGCCACGGCGGGGTAGCGGGGGCCCCGTGTGCACGGCTGTACTTGGGTTTTCAACAAACACTGATTCGGTGTCCGCTAGGTGTCAGGCGGTGTGTTATGTGCTGGGGACACGAGGGAGGAGCCACGGTTCCTGCTCCTGAGGCGGGAGGCCTTGAACAGAAGAGGTAGAGCTGGTCCTTTACCCTTGTTTACTATTCATTCCAGCTTTACTAAGGGCCTTTCAGGTTCCAGATTCAACACGAGGACGCTCCAGGTCCGACATGGAATGAAACTAGTCCCTACCCCACAGGAGCTTGCAGCCCATGGGCAACGTTAGATTCAGCAATGCATACAGCCCAGGGCACCACACACAATGGCAGAAATGTGCACAGTGGACGGGGGAGGGGGGCACCCAGGGGTCGTCTGCCGCAGAACACTCCGTCCAGAATTCTGGACATGATGCTGGAGTGGAGTTTTCAAGGGCAATGTGGTAGATCAGAGGTGGCCCCAGGGTCTTTGTACTTCCGCCACTGAGACGTAGCCTCTGTCTGTCCTAGAATCTTCGGGGGGCTAATTCGCTTGACCAGTTGGATGCAGCAGAAGTGATGTGCCGGAACTCCCAGGGCTAGGTGAGAAAAAGCCTTGCAGCATTTACTTCCAGGCTTTTGGAACTTGTAAGCAGTCTGACCGTGCTGGGGAGGTGACACGTAGGGGCTCTGACTGGCAGTCCTCGCGGGGCCTGTCCTCCCAGCCAAGGCACCAGACATGCGAGTGAAGCCATCCTGGTCTCTCCAGACCGGCCCATCTGCTGGCTGAGTAACACTGAGTGATATCACTGATACCAGAGGAGTAGAAGAATCGCTCAGCTGAGCCCAGCCCAAGTTCCTGATCGGCAACATGTAAGGTGTAAGTATGAGGCCTCGGGGCCTGCACGGCGGTGGCTGGTACCCCTGTGGTCATCCTCACATAACAGGGGCAGGGAGGGGGCTCTCCTGTCTTCCTGATCGCAGGGCTAGCACAGCCTGCGCCTCGGTTCTCCAGCCTGTCCTCACCTAGGTCACCACCCTCCCTACCCCACAGTTCGGCATTCTTGCATTCACTGATTCACCCTCTGATTTGTTTGGAAGATAATAGTTTGATGTCTATTCATTACACTAAAAACAGGTATTAACCACTTGTCAGGCCCTGGGTTCAACACGTACGTGAATTATCTAATGTCATCCTCAGGACATCCCCCCATGAGGTCGTTAGTATAGCCAGTTCCGCTATAACACTCGTTTTAAAAATGAGAACTTGTTTCGACGTAATTAATATACTAGGGAACACCTCGAGCATGGTGTGAATTTTGCGTTTGCTTCCGTGTGATTTTGTCCACACGCACCCAAAGCTAGGTGAACGCAGAAGACTGCACCCAGCCGCCCTGAGCTGCACGGGGATACAAGACGCAAACACACACAGACCCCCGCCAACGCCTCCAGCTACCTGGGTTCACGGCGAACAGGGAGCCACGCCCCTGCACACCAGGTGCTACCACTTTCCGTCCGATTTCAGGTAATCCTCCCCCACCTCACAACAACTCACTCACCGACACCCGCTTCCCAAGCAACTTCAGGTCTTATTCAAGGTAAAGCGCCAGACGTATTCGTAGTGGTTAGGAATTTCTAAACCACGGAACCTGTGTAAACCAGCGCTGTCATTTTTATTAGCTTTGGGTGTGTCCCTAGCCCCATTTTCCCCGTAAGCCCTGTAGTTTTAATCGTGCGATTTTGCGTAGAGGGGTGATTTCCAGGAACGCCCCTGTCGGATTGTGGCAGAACCGACTGTACCCTTATCTCCACTTTAAAGTTGAGGAAAGTGAGATTCCGAAGAGGCTGGTCCACGCTGGTAAACGTAGGACCCCAACTCAAATTCCTGGCTGAGAAGCTGGACTCCGACTGGCCCTGTGCCCCTTCCCCCGCCCCCAGGTGTTCAGCATCCTTGCGATGGGAAAGGCCAGGTGGGGGAGGAGCGCTCGGGACGCTTTCCTCACGGGTCCTTGCTCCCGGCCCCGCCCCCGGAGCAGGGGCCCCGCCCACCTGGCCGCACACCTGCCAGCGCCTCCCACGAGGAGGGAGGGCTGAGCGGCCTCTCTCCCCTCGGGCTCCTCGGCGTGCCGGGCGGGGCCTGGCGCCGGCCCGGGCCTCGGAGATGCTTCTGGAGCCCGACGGGCCTGCAGGCGAGGCTTGGCTGCGGAGAGCCGGCAGGCGGAGACAGGCTCTCGGGCAGCCCCACGGAATTCCAGGCACAGTCAGGACCCCCCACTTCTGATCAGAAGCCGGGAAGACGGTACCCTGCGGCCTGAGGCCATGGTAAGCTCCCCTAAGGGGAGAGTCAGACGCCGGCCCCTCCCGGCCACTCGTCCTGGATCTAGCTCTTCACCCTCCTTTGAGGGCTCTGTCAGGACCCCGCTTCCCTTTGACAGCTGAGCGCACACTTCCTGGGCCTCCAGGGAACCCCCTACCCCTGCCATCCGCAAGACCCTCTGTGTCGTCAGGCTCAGTGCCCTGTGCTTTCCATGCTCCTTTGGTAATGAACCGTGTCCCCTTTGTGATGACTGGGCTCCCGCGTACAGGCAGATTCCGGTTACGCACGAGCTGTGTTCTCAGGTCAGTTGTAAGCGGGCCGCTGCAATCAGAACGCGTGTTCCCGTAGAAGCTCTTAGGATGGAGGGTGGGGCCCCAGGTGAACGTCTACAGGCCTGACAACCCATAACGCGGCCGAGCGGGGCCAGAGTGGGGCTCTGAGCGCCGGGGCGCGCAGGACGGGGAGAGGAAAAGAGTTGCTTCTGCCTGAGCGCAAGAGCAGCTGTCAGAAGAAACCCAAAGCATTGGAAGGGGAGGATGGAAGTGCTTCCATCTCTCCTGCATCATCTTCCCGTTTTCTGTTACCCTCCGCGGCCCCGGGCCAGTTTTGACACATTTTCTGAAGAAGTGAAATGAGAAGCGGGTCGGGAGTTGTCTTCAAGCAGGCCTTTAGCTACCACGTTGAAGGGGCTTTCGATTTTTTTCCCTTTGCGTCGTAACGGACAGACTTGGGGGGGAGACAGATTTAGATTCAAATATCTGAAGGAAGTTTACTGTTTTTTTTTAAAACTGAAGTATAGTTGATTTACAATATTATGTTAGTTTCAGGTATACAACAAAGTATGTGTATATATTTTTTCCAGATTGTTTTCCATTATAGGTTATTACCAGATATTGAATATAGTTCCCTGTGCTCTACAGAAAATCCTTGTTGTTTATGTATTTGATGTACAATATTTACCTTGTATGTGTTAATCTCTTCTCCTAGTTTAGCCCTCCCTACCTTCCCTTCCCCTTGGGTAGCCATCAGTTCATTTTCTATGTCTGTGAGTCTGTTTCTGTTTTGTATGTAGATTCATTTCTATTATTTTTTAGATTCCACATGTAAGTGACTTCATAGAATTGTCTTTGTCTGATTTAGTTCACTTATTATGATGATCTCTAGGTCCATCCATGTTGCTGCAAGTGGCATTATTTCATTCTCTTTTATGGCTGAGTAACATTCCATTGTATAAATATACCACATCTTCTTAAACCAATTGTCTGTTTTGGTTTTTTTAAATAATTTTTTTAAAATTTATTTTATTTTTAGCTGCATTGGGTCTTTGTTGCTGCGCGCGGGCTTTCTCTAGTTGAGGCGAGCGGGGGCTACTCTTCGCTGCGGTGTGCGGGCTTCTCATTGCGGTGGCTTCTCTTGTTGCGGAGCACAGGCTTTAGGCGTGCGGGCTTCAGTAGTTGTAGCACGCGGGCTCAGTAGTTGTGGCTCGAGGGTTCTAGAGCACAGGCTCAGTAGTTGTGGCTCACGGGCTTAGTTGCTCCACGGCATGTGGGATCTTCCTGGACCAGGGCTCAAACCCATGTCCCCTGTTTTGGCAGGTGGATTCTTAACCACTGCACCACCAGGGAAGCCCAAACCAATTGTCTGTTGATGGACACTTAGGTTGGTCCCTTGTACTGGTTACTGTAAATAGTGCAGCTATGAACATTGGAGTGCACATATTTTTCCAAATTAGAGTTTTCACCTTTTCTGGATATGTGCCCAGGAGTGGGATTGCTGGATCATAGGGTAGCTCTATTTTTAGGTTTTGAAGGAACCTCCACACTGTTCTCCATAGTGGCTGCACCAATTTACACTCCCAACAACAGTGCAAGAGGGTTCCCTTTTCTCCACACCCTCTCCAGCATTTATTGTTTGTAGACTTTTTCATGATGACCACTCTGACTAGAGTGAGGTAATACTTCATTGTGGTTTTGATTTGCATTTCTCTCATAATTAGTGATGTTGACCATCTTTTCATGTGGCTGTTGACCATCTGTATGCCTTCTTTGGAGAGATGTCTATTTAGGTCTTCTGCCCATTTATTGATTGGGTGTTTTTTTTTTAATTGACTTGTATGAGCTGTTTGTATATTTTGGAAATTAATCCCTTGTCGGTTGCATCATTTGTAAATATTTTCTCCCATTCTGTAGGTTGTCTTTTTGTTTTGTTTACGGTTTCCTTTGCTGTGCAAAAGCTTTTAAGTTTGATTACGTCCCATTTGTTTGTTTCTGCTTTTATTTCTGTTGCCTTGGGAGACTGATCTAAGAAAATATTGCTACAATTTATGACTGAGAATGTTTTGCCTGTGTTCTCTTTTAGGAGTTTTATGGTGTCATGTCTTATATTTAGGTCTTTAAATCATTTTGAGTTTATTTTTGTATGTGGTGTGAGGGAGTGTTCTAACTTCATTGATTTACGTGTGGCTGTCCAGCTCTCCCAACAGCACTTGCTGAAGAGACTGTCTTTCCTCTGTTGTATATTCTTGCCTCCTTTGTTGAAGATTAATTGACTGTAGGTGTGTGGGTTTATTTCTGGGCTCTCCATTCTGTTCCATTGATCCATATGTCTCTTTTTGTGCCAGTACCACACTGTTTTGATGACTGTGGCTTTGTAGTATTGTCCGCAGTCTGGAAGGGTTATGCCTCCAGCTTTGTTCTTTTCCCTCAAGATTGCTTTGGCAATTCTGAGTCTTTTGTGGTTCCATATAAATTTTAGGATTATGTGTTCTGGTTCTGTGAAAAATGTCATGGGTATTTTGATAAGGATTGCATGAAATCTGTAGATTGCTTTGGGTAGTATGGCCATTTAAACAATGTTAATTCTAAATATATGAAGGAATTTTAAATGACCCCCAAACTGTTGGAGAACAGCATGGGCTTCCTTCAAAGACGGCGATGCGTCCCTCATGGCTGCATGTTTGGGAGGTGCTGGAGGCTGAGGGTCATCAGTTGGTCAGAAAGTGAAAGCAGTGAGGGAATGTTTTGGTTGATGGGATGTTTTGGTTGACCCACGTGGTTTAAAAAGTTTGAGCCAACATTAAAGTTTGGGAGCTTATACATAAAATATCAGATTTCTGGTGTCTGCTGAAAAATTAGAAGATCTGCCAACATGAAGCCCTCTTTTCTGCATGTTGACCAAGCAGCCAGAGCTAGTGGTCTCTTTCCCTTGACCCCAGGCTGCGTCCTCTAATTCCTCAAAGTCTTTCCTACTCCGGCAGTGCATCCTCTTGACCAGGTCGGTTTAGCTCATTTCCATAGCCTGCCTGGCTAGTGCAGGCCTTGGATTTGACACCCCTGCTGTAGAGCTTCCACTACAGCACCCGCTCAGCCTTACTAGCCCTGCTTTCTAACGGGAACTGCCCACCCAGAGCCCCTGCGGCCAAGATGGCTGTGTTTTGTGTTATGTTCCACCATTTTGGACTGAGCAGTTTGGGTTGACACTGGATCCCAGGGCTATCAATTCACTGACTGATAGTGACACGTAATTACGTCCATCATGGGGCCTGGCGTGGGAAAGTGTGCTGAGCCAATCAAACTTTCCCTCTCAGCTTTCAAAACTGAGAAGTACAGTGTGAACCAGAAAGTTGGCAACGGTTTGATGTCAGGGAGAGGCCAGAGAAGTCACAGAGGGCCACGAGTAAGCTGAAAGTGGGAGGCGGTGGGAAGAAGGGGTTGGTTTTGGGAGGGATGGGAGGGAGTGTATGGCCTGAGAGTCAAGTCTAGTCACTGGTCCCCAGAGCTGTCTTGGTTCCTTAGAGGTTTTCAGCTTCAGACCCAGTTGATGTGTTTTTCTATAATAAGCTCCTTAATCAAATGTAAATCAAATATAGTTGATTTACAATGTTGTGTTAATTTCTGCTGTACAGCAAAGTGATTCAGTTATACATATATGTACATTCTTTTTTATATTCTTTTCCATTATGGTTTATCTCAGGATACTGAATATAGTTCCCTGTGCTTTACAGTAGGACCTTGTTGTTGATCCATCCTATAGATACTAGTTTGCATCTGCTAATCCCACACTCCCACTCCATCCCTCCCCACACCCCCTCCCCCTTGGCAACCACAATTCTGTTCTCTATGTCCATGAGTCTGTTTCTGTTTCTGTTTCGTAGATAGGTTCGCTTGTATCATATTTTAGATTCCACATATAAGTGATATCATGTGGCATTTGTCTACTTCCTCTCCTTTTGCGTCTGCAGCAAAGATATGCATACGATTTTCAAGGCATAAACATGCAAGCATCTTAAGATCTAATTTTATTGCATTATCATATTCCCAACAAGAAAAAAAAAGCGTGTAGGTAAAGCTGCTTGTTATATACGTCTGTCAGCCCTAATCAGACAAACCCCGCTTAAGTGATAGAAAACTATTCAGAGGTTGTCATCATTCTTGTGAACCTGAAGAATATTTAACTTGTTGATTAAGTGCTTAACATTACAAATGAATGCAAAACTGCCTGTCAGTTCTGGTGTGATTATTTTGGAAATGGTGTAAGTGTTCAGGTTGCCGTGACAATGAATGACCTCTGGGATATTTCAGGCTGCCGTGTTGCATCACCTTTTCTGTGGAGTTGCCGTGCGGGTTCCAGGGAGAAGAAAAGAATGATGCGTATTATAATTCATCATAAAGTCGCTGATTTGTCTTCTTTAAGCAACTGCTGTTGAAATGAGATGACGAAGAACTTCAGGCTGTAGCTGCCCCAGCGAAGGGAGCTGAGGAAGGGTAAAGACAGCGTGTCACTGGGGAAAGCTGCCAGCTATGGTGGCGTCTCCCTGGCACCAGCCGAACAATCTGAAACCTGAACAGCCACGTCGATGGGGGACACACAGAGACAGAACAGCTGGGGAACTGAACGAACTTTCCACTTGGTAGCCTAGTCGCTTGGCGTCATAGAGATTAAGATTTTACTGATCTCACTGGACAATTGTTCAAACCTTTGCCACGCTCTGTTTTCGCAGATACTCGTTTCGCGTTCCCAGGGAAAAAAAAATCCACACCTGCTTAATCATTTCAAACACAATAGATAGAGGGCATTTATTACAAATTAGTGAAAAAAGCGGTCTCCCATTTTTTGCTAGAATTTCAAAGGTTTCCTCTGTCAGAAAACCATGGCTTGGCAATTTCTAAGGATAAAGACAAATTAAAAGGAAAAACTGTCTGAGAGAGAACAAGTTTTTTTCTCTTTTTACATTTATTTTTAATTTACGTAAAGTGCAATACAGTAAAGTTTGCCCTTTGTGGTGTACAGTTGTGTGGGTTTTGACAACTGCATATGCCCACCTATTGTGTTTCCCCGAGCAAACTCATATGGGAAGAGTTCTACCAGTCCCAGATTCCCTTTGGAGGAGTAGCCCTTCCCTCCACCCCCACCGCTGCCAGCAGTGATCTGTCCTCTGCCTTTATAGTTTTGCCTTTTCCAGAACGTTATATAAATGGAATCATACAGTGTATAGCCTTTTCGTTTATAGTAACTTAATTTATTAACTTACTTTTGCTAAAGTTCTACCCGATATAATGTTCTGTGCAGAGAGAAGAAAAGTGGGAAAAATATTTGGGGGGCTGGGGGAATCTTGGAAGACAAGAACGAGGAAGTGGGGAAGTGGCCACCAGCCTCACCCACAGAATTATCTTCATCTGTGCAAAGAATGTGTCTTCAAGGAGGTGAGAACCCACGGCAAAGATTTGGACACCCCAACTTAGCTCCTGTGCAGAGCTCAAAGGAAGAACCCGTGGGCTTAGCCTTTGGCTGTCTGTAACTGCTGGGATCTGACCCAGGGCTGGGTAATTAACATGTGTAATTAGCTCCTGTCTGGTTATGAGGGCAGTTGTGGTGTAGGCAGCATCAGGCTGGTGGAGAAAAGCGCAAATGAGCTCTGCAGTTGTGCTCCGGAGGGGCCGCCCTTGTTATGCTTTATCAGCACAGCAGCTGGATTAGCCCCGCATTCAGTTTGCTTTGCCTCATTACGATAATTGCCTTGTGAACAATGGCATGTTTCAGCGTGCTCCTCCTTACCAGGGGACAGGGTTCGTTTGTACAAGTGAACCTGCTGGCGGGAGGGGCAGCTGGCTGGGCTAATATGTGGGTCTTGAGGTTGATATTAATTTTTTTTTCTTTTTTAAGAAAGCATTTGAATTCAGGGCTGAGTTTGGGAAGGTGAGTTTATATCAGAACTATGTTCAGCCCTCCAGTCATGCGATGCACACTGGTTGCCTTCCTGTTGGGAATAACGTGGTCAGTTGCACGATGTCCGGGGTCTGGGGCTCAGGTTCCGACTCTTGCATGCATGTGCTAGATGGCTTTAATCCCTCTGCTCTGTAGTCCTGAATTTTTATTTCTATTTATTTAAAACTTTTTTTCCATTGAGGTATAGTTAATTTACAATGTTGTGTTAGTTTCAGTGTACAGCAAAGTGATTCAGTTACACACACATATATAAATATATGTTCTTTTTTCATATTCTCTTCGTTATACGTTATTACAAGACATTAGAGTTCCCTGTGCTGTACAGTAGGTCCTTGTTGTTTATCTATTTTATATATAGCAGTGTGTGTCTATTAATCCTGAAATCCTGATTTATCTCCGCCCTCACCCCCTCACTATCCCCTTTGGTAACCATAAGTTTGTGTTCTATGTCTGTGAGTCAATTTCTGTTTTGTAAACAAGTCCATTTATGATAATTAAGTTTTAAAAATCAAGTTAGATCTGCTCTACTAGAGATTCTTGGAAGGCTCGCTATACATCTAGGCCCTGTGCTGGGTGTATCCACACACTCACATACGATTAGCCCCATTTTTCAGAGGAAGAGATCTATGTTCCAAGGATTCCCTTCCAGCTTTTCTGCCCCTCAAGGTTTCCCCCGTGTTTGTGGTCTCTTGATGATACTGCCCTTTCAGGAGCTTTGAGAGACACCCTACAAGATGGTCACCGTGGTGACCAGCTTCTACTCAGAGGTGATGACACCTTCACAGGAGTCATACACTATATTTTGTCAAAATCCATCCTCCCAGGACACCTTCTGAGAGCTTCACAGCCACCCTGTGAAGTAGACTAAGGGCAGGGAAGCCACATCCCTTGAGCTTCTTAGAGCCTCCTTAGAATGGCCGCTGCCCCAGCCTCTCCATGGGATCCTCCAGCTGTGGCTTGCAAGGAGGTTTAGGAAAGACGGCCGAGCCCTCCACCATCCTAACACACAAGGGAGTGGTCCCACCTCAGACTCTTTCGAGGGGACCTTGATCCTCACAGCAGTGAGTGAGCCACTGCCTGGGGGTGTGCTGTCCTGTGGCCCCAGCAGTGTCTGAAGCCCCCGTTAGTCTCTTTGCAAGTGGTTATTTCATGAAGACTGTGTGTGTGTGTGTGTGTGTGTGTGTGTGTGTGTGTGTGTGTGTGTGTATGTGTGTGTGTGTGTGTGTAAAGTGGGAGGGAAGGTGCAAGAAAAGGGGAAAGACAGTGTGGTCTGTTCCTTGGAAAGTTTTTTGGGAAACAAAACCATGGTCATCTCAAACATGGTGACATTGGTCCTTAGGATGGACACATCCCCACTGGGCCTGATCCTTGTAGGAGTGGTGGGGCTAACCTGGCAGGAGACAAAAAGCACAGGGTCTGGGGTCAGGGAACTGTGGCCTCAGTTTCCAGCTTCCACTTACCTGAGCAAGACCCTGAGCAAGTTTCTGTGAGCCTCAGCTTCCCCATCTGTGAAATGGAGCGTGGTATGAATACTCTCGTAGGGTTAGTGTGATAAATAAAATCACACCCCTAAAGCTAGTCAGCTGAAGACCATTTGACTCCAAAATCCACGCTCTTAGGCACTAGATGGATACGAATGGTTTCGTGTAAGTGTATTAGACAGATGACCCTGTGTGCGCATGGGTTTCTATGACGGTGAGCTCAGCTGAGAACGAAATCCATCGAAGTTTTTTCAGTTCTGAGGGGCCGAGGGTAAAGCCAGGAGGCAGCATGTGGGTGTGTAAGCGTTGTTAAAAACTGCTAATAAGCATTTCGAGTACAAGACAGCATCTTGGCTTCAACGTGGCTTCCACTTAGTAGGGCCGAGAGAGAGGTGGTCTTTTGGAGCTTTGTGACTAAGTGGTTTCTACCCAACCTCAGGCAGCAAACGGTGAGCATGTAGTGATCTGGACTGAGTATAAAAGCCTGATTATGGAGGGATTATGTGGCCTGGTTCCAGCCAGCTATTATCTAGTGGGTTTATTTATGGTTAGTCAAGTGAGAATGACAACACAGACAGCCACCCTGGGTGCGATATTATGTGAGCAGCGTGGTGTGATCCGAAACCACGTGGGCACCTCCCATCCCTCGGCTACACTGCAATGAAGTGACCTAGCAATAAACAACCACAAACAACGTACACGTCCTCCCTAAGCCGTTACCCCCACGCCTGCCAACAAAACCCCTAAACCGTGGGTTTTCAATACCTGTTTGTAAGAAACCTGCCAGGTGCTCTTTTAAAAAAGAATATTAAAAAATTACCTAAGTTATATGTGTTTATTATAGAAAAATGGGAAAATACTGTTAAGAAAAGGAACTATAATAATAGTCACCTTTAAGCCCCCTCCCCCTCCCCGCGAGGTAGCCGTGGCTAACATTTCGGTGTGTGTCACTTCGGGATCTTTGAAATGTACGTGCACACGTACGCAGCACGTGGAGAGCCACGTGCGTACGTTTGTTTATCAGAATGCGTTTGCTCCACACACACGGTTTAGAAGCTGAGTGCTTCACGTACTATCTCATGGATGTTTCCCAAGTTAGGAAGTCTTTGAGGTCCTGTGTCTCTTTATAAGGGGAGCTCCCTCCAACATTAGACATCGATCGTGTCCCTACAGAGCGTAGGCTTCCCGGCCCCCAAGTCTACCCTTTGGGTGGAGTGTGAATTCAGGGAGCTTGCGTTGGCTCTTGGAGCCCCACGTGCAAGAAGTCAGCTTCCACAGACACTGAATCAGAACCAGGGCTCTCGTGGCTGCCTCCTAAAAGTGGACTGGTCAGCTCAGCCTGCAGACACCCTGGGCCACATGTGCACATTTGCAATCCAAATAAGGCATCAGACCCTGAGCAGAGAATGGGCAGCATAGCCTGCGAGGCTGGGAGATGCTTCTCTGTCACTTCTTTGGCAAGGGACCCGGTCTTCTTACCTCCGACCTACCACAAACCTGCAGCTCTATTCCCTCCGCGGGAAACCTCCAGCCTGTGGACCCAACTCGAGCGCGACTTACTAGCAACCTCTGTGTTCCTTTGCTCTTTTAATTGAAGTATAGTTGATTTACAATATTATGTTAGTGTCAGGTGTACAACATAGTGATTCAGTATTTTTGCCGATTATACTCCATTACAGATTATTACAAGATAATGGGTATAATTCCCTGTGCTGTAAACATATCCCTATAGCTTATTTATTTTATACAGAGTAGTTTGCGCCTCTTAATCCCCTACCCCATCCTGGCCCTCCCCCTTTCCCTCTCCCCACCGGTAGCCACAAGGTTGTTTTCTGTATCTATCAGATTATTTCTGTTTTGCATATATTCATTTGTATTATTTTTTAGATTCCATATGTAGTAATGTCATACAGTATTTGTCTGGCTTACTTCACTAAGCATAATAATATTCTCCGGGTCCATCCATGTTGCTGCAAATGGCACTACTTCATTCCTTTTTATGGCGGAGTCGTATTCCATTGTGTATATGCACCACATCTTCTTTGTCCATTCGTCTGCTGATGGGCATTTAGGTTGCTTCCACGTCTTGCCTATTGTAAATAGTGCTGCAGTGAACATTGGGGTGCATGTATCTTTTGAATTACGGTTTTCTCAGGGTATATGCCCAGGAGTGGGAGTGCTGGGTCATAGGGTAGTTCTAGTTTTAGTTTTCTGAGGAACCTCCATACTGTTCTCCACAGTGGGCTGCACCAACTTACATTCCCCCCAACGGTGCAGCAGGGTTCCCTTTTCTCCACGGCCTCTCCAGTGCTTGATATCTGTAGACTTTCTGATGTGAATTCCTCTGCTCTCGAGGGCTTTCGTGCCAGGTCAGACGAGTGAGTCTTGGTGCCTTGATTCTGACACGAGCTAATCCTTGAGGTTCAGTAGAAGAAGGTTCTGATGTCATTTCGAAAGGAAATGGATGGAATTAACCACAAGTTATCAACCTGCAAAACCTAGAGATTTCAAAAGTTCTCGCCAGCAGGTAAGGGTGGACTGTTTCTTAGGTGTGGGCTGTCTTCCTGGCTCCTTGCAGGGGTTCCTCCAGCCTCCCCTGGGGTTGGGCGGGGGGCTGCCCCTCAGCCTGCCGCTGAGCCCCAGCGGTGGGCGGGGCTGTTCCCTGCTGCCACCTGGCCGTGTGCTCAGGGCTCTCGGTGGCAAGGGATGCTCGGCCGCAGCCGCTGAGGCCTGAGGAGGAAAGAATATACCGGGGGCTTCGTGCACTGGAGCCCCGGGAAGGACGGTGGTGTGGGTAGGCCCCAGGTGGCCTCGGGGCTGGGGGCCCGCGGCCCGCCTCCTGCCTCCGCTGTTCCCCGAGGGCCCATTTCATTCTCTCCGCGAGAGCATCTCTGTAGCTTCTGCCAACAGGGCCCTCGGGGCTGGGGAGGGGTGTCCGGCTGGCCTGGTTGGGGTCCCACAGCCCCGGCGGGTGGGCACGGGTACCGTGACAGCAGCCCCTCTACCGCCTCGTGGATGGAATGCAGGGAAGGGTCACCGAAAGGCAGTGGCCCTTTCTCAGAAGCGGGCAGATATAAAAGGAGACAGACTCAAGCCTTCCCATCCAGCTTTATTTTTCAGCTTGTGAGACAAAAGCCGCCCTCACCCTGGTCTCTCCTGGGTCCCCTTCATCCCCTGACCACCTCTGGTCACTTGCTCTTGCCTATGCTGGTTCCCAGGCCCAAAGGCCTCCTCCCCTCCCCGTTTATGCAAATCCCGCCCGGTACCCGAGGGCTGCATCTCATCAGGCAGTCAGTTCTCCCCCACCTCTTGCAGCCTCTGTGTGTCTCCTTGCCCCACTTGGAGAGACAAAGTGCCTCGCGTTCTGTTCCTTCTCCTGTTTCCCGAGCCCGTCTCATCTGCACGGCCCTCGCTTGGCCCCTTGCAGGGAGAGCTGACCCCTTTCCAGCTCTGCTTCCTCGTTTCCACGACAACTTTAGCCCGTCTCACTCTGGGAGCTCTTCCGCTTCTCCTGCACACTCGCCCCTGGCATCCATCCTCCCCACCGGCCACCTCTTAGGTTTTATCTCACTCGACCTTTCAGAAGTTCAAGTTTTCAATGAAAAGCTAACCATTCTTTCTGCCTTAAACACTCTCTTCTCTGGGATTTCATGACACCAAGCTCTCTTGTTTCTCCCCACTTCAGATACTCCTAACTCAGTCTTTTTAATTTTTTTTTTTTTTTTTTTTTTTTTTTTTTTGCGGTACGTGGGCCTCTCACTGTTGTGGCCTCTCCCGTTGTGGAGCACAGGGTCCTGACGCGCAGGCTCAGCGGCCATGGCTCACGGGCCCAGCCGCTCTGCGGCATGTGGGATCTTCCTGGACCAGGGCACGAACCCGTGTCCCCTGCATTGGCAGGCGGACTCTCAACCACTGCGCCACCAGGGAAGCCCAGTCTTTTTAATTTTTAAAAATATTTTATTGGAGTCTAGTGGATTTACAATGTCGTTTTAGTTTCAGGTGGACAGCAAAGTGATTCAGTTATACATATACATCTATTCCTTCTTTTTTAGATTCTTTTCTCACATCCGTTGTCACAGAATACTGAGCAGAGTTCCCTGTGCTCTACAGCAGGTCCCTGTTGGTTATCTGTCTTATATATAGTAGTGTGTGTATGTTCATCCCAAGCTCCTAATTTATCCCTCCCCCGACACTTCCCCTTTGGTATCCATAAGTTTGTTTTCGATATCTGTGAGTCTGTTTCTGTTTTGTAAATAAGTTCATTTGTATCATTTTTAAAAAATTAAATTCTACGTACGAGTGATATCATATGACTAACTCGGTCTTCTTTAAAAAAAATCAGATTCCTTGTCTTCTATGACCAAGGCTTCTGCCCTCTTTCTGTCTCTTGCCGCATCACCGTCACCAGTTCCATGCCAATTACGTGCCCTTGACTCCCAGATTTGTACCTCACCTGCCTCTCCTGAGCTCCAGCCATATATACCCTGCTGTCCAGTTGACGACTCGACTTGTGTGTCTCACGAAGTGTTAGCGCGATAAATAAGATCGTGTGCTAAAGGTAACCAACTGATTAATGTGCCAATCTCCAAGTTCAGACGTCCAAAAATGAACTAATTCACCAGAAATTTGCCTCTTGTCCAGGCTCCCCTCTCTGAGTAATGGTGCTTCTGTGTCCCCAGCTGCTCGTGCCAGAGCCCGGTTTGACACGGTCCTCCCCTGTGCTACCCGAATCCATCACCAGGTCCCAGCTCTGAGCTGCATCCCGCTCGCCTCTTTCTCTCTGTCGCCACTGACACCTCTCATTCTTCACCACCATCCTCTCACTAAACTCTAACTCACCTGTTTTCTTCCTAGTCTCCCTTGCCATCCAGTAGCCAGGAATCTCTTCCCATCATCCCTCTGCTCCAGGGGGGAGTTATTGCTCCCAGAAGAAAATCCCAAATCCAAACCCTGTCCTATTCAGAGCTGATGAGATGCCAACCTCCTTCTCCAGCTTGATTTCCACACCGGCCTCCTGCCGACACTCCCAGCCGCACCGACAATCTTGTGTTCCTTCGGCCTCCCAGCCCCTTCGGCCCTCGGCCCCTCCCATGGCCTCTCCTATGCTCCTCAGTCTGGAACTTTCTTTCCTCACTCTTTTCCTGCATCTCTCAGGTCACAGCTTAGATCACTCCTAAGAGAGGCCGTTCCCTCCCTTCCGCAAACTAAGCTGAGACTACGTATGATTCTGTGTCACAGTACTTCTCCTTTCCTACGTAGCATTAATGACTTTTTGTTCTATGTTACTTGTGTGATTGTTTTATTATATATTACTTGTGTGTCCCACTAAACGTCCCGCTTCACGAAGGCAGGGGGTCGGTCTTGTTTCCCCAGGAACGCGGTGTCTGCGCAATAAAAAAGTACTGAATGAAGGAATGAATAAATAAATACAACTACATTTTAGTATCCCCCCAGGGACAGAGTGGTTTTTCATTGTTTTCACCCGCAGCCAAGAGTTTAATAAATACTTATTGACCTCGATACTGTATTGTGAGAAAAAAAAACAAAACACAAGAGTAGCAACAACAAGAACAAGGGAAAGAATCACAGCGTTAGAAGTCTGTGTGATGGAATGAAAGTCATGGGCTCTAATATAATTAGTCTTGGCAAATGAGGGACAGGATTACACCCACAGGATCCCTGAGTTTGTGAAATAGCAATGTGCTTAATAATGTAAGTTTATTATGTTTGGGAATAGCAGATGAATTGGACGCACATCTGGGTATCTGGCATCGTGTAGACAAAAACATCTGGATGATTGGCCAAACGCTTCAACTTAACTAATGTGTTTTGGAGCTGTGTAAACAGTCGCAGAATGACTCTGAAATTATGTTTCTTGGGAGGTGGCCACATGAATAAGTGGAGAAGGAGAGTTCTCTTTCCAGAAAGATGATGGACTAAGAGACCTGAACTCCCTCCTGTCCCAAACACACAGATGTTCTGGGTAGGTGTGACCCTTGAAAATTGCACAGCTGAGATCGTGAGTCTCTGAAACAAGGAGACTGAAAATGAGAGCAACGTGGGCCCATGAACTGACCTGGGAGTTTGTTTTCGGTCCTAGTAAACCTGGGGGCTTGGGTTTGAGTTTGTTTTCGGTCCTAGTAAACCTGGGGGCTTGGGCTTTAACACACATTTGAGGACAGGAGACAAGGTCTTGGAATCCTGAGAAAGGTCTATGTCAGGACGTTTGAAGAGCTGAACTCTCAGTGGAAAGGGGGATTAGGAGAAATCTGGCTCTTGGCACAGGGAGGAGACAAGGAAGCTGCCTCAGCTTGAGTTGAAGGAAACAGTCTCCCTAGAGAAAATTAAGCCCTGGGCTTGCCCTTGGGTTTTGGGTCCAAAACATGTCTTTACTCCACTCAGAAAACCTGCAGATATCTCTGCAAGGCTCAGGAAAACTGTGAGCAGAGAAATAAACATGCAAATCTGTCCCAGAGCGGACACCCCTGGAATGTCTACCATACTAAGTCACCCAGCAGAGGTACTCTGACAGCACTGGCCTCACTGTGCCTTCTCAGAAAATAAGCCTCATTAACGGTGAGCTCATGAGTTTAAAAAATTAGGAAACATACAGTGAAAGAATTTGCTGTGAGCAAGAGACAGCAGACACAACAAACAGCAAGATTCCAGTCCCATGAACTCAAGCTAATAAAGGCATAATCAGAGGGGGAAAAAGGTATGGTAAAGTGCTTAAAAGCATAATAGATGGAATCAAGTCCTGGAGGGAGGATCAAGATGCTGTAAGTAAGGAAGGTTTGCAAAATAATGAAATAGGCCTTCTAGAAATGTGAAACATACTCATTGAATGAAAGTCTCAGTGGATGGATGGGACCCTGAATTAGCTCACCGGAGGAGAGAATTGTTGAACTGAAGATTAGAGGCTATGACCTAGAACACAGCACAGAGATAAGATGGCAAACGTGAAAGGGAGTTTAAGATAATGAAAATGTCCAATACAAAGCTAATAAGAGTGCTGGTATGTACTCACTGGTGGTATCTCTTAGCTAATAAGACCTAAACAGAGAGAAAGAATCAGAGGAAATATTTGAGGAGAAAATAGATGATTCGGAACTGATTAAAGACATGAATCCTCAGTGGAAGAATTCCAAGAATTCCCAAGCTGGGTAATCCCACACCTAGAGACTTCCTTGAATAACCATTAAACACTAAATAAAAGGAGAAAATCTGCAAAGCAAAGAGAGATATAAGATCACATACAATGTACCAGTGATTAGAATGACAGCAGACTTCCCAATGCCAACAGCAGAGATCAGAAGAGGATAGAATGATACCTTCTTAGAGTTATACTATTAATCAAGAGTGAGGGGAAAAAATGAAAACCGTGTTAGGTAAAAATCATGTAGAGAATTTGCCACTCACAGACCTTCATTAAAAGAATGATCAAAAAATGTGTCTAAGAAGGAAGTAGATGGAAGGAAGGATAAGCATTTACTGGGTAAAAACAATAATGAAGACTTATTTGGGGACTGTTACAACGAGAAGGATTGATTCACGTGTTTCAGTGATTAGAGTGGACATCTTTGGAGGCCACTAGTCTGCCTGTCATAGTGTGCTTGGTACTTTTACTTTCAGCATCCTCGTGGGCATGTCACCGGTGGTATCTCCTTGTGGTTTTAATTTGCTTTTCCCTAGTGACCAATGATGTTGAGCACATTTTCATTTGTCTATTTGCCATTTATATATTTTCTTTTGTAAAGAGTCTGATCAACTTGTTTCCCATTTTTATTGACTTATTATCTTTTCTTCAGTGAGTTTTAAGTTTTCTTTGTATATTCTGGATTTAAGTCCAGAACAAATAAAAGTTTTATGAATATTCTTCCCAGTCTGTGGCTTGCTTTTTAATTGTTGAACACTGTCTTTTGAAAAGCAAAAGCTTTAAATTTTGATGAAGTCCAATTTTTCAAGGATTTCTTTAATGGTTCTGCTTAATTTAGCCTACCTAAAAGGTCTTAGCTTAATTCAGAGTCATAAACATTTTGCCATATGTTTTCTTCTAAAAGTTTTATAGTTTTGGGTCTATATTTAGGTCTGTGATCCGTTTGAAGTTAATTTTTGTATAAGGTGTAAGGTAAGGGTTGAGTTTCATTTTCTTGCATATGGCTATCTAATTATTCCAGCACAATTTGTTGAAAAGACTGTCTTTTCCCATTCAGTTATTTTGGTACTTTTCTCTTAAAATAATTGACCATGTACGTATGGTCTATTTTGGGAGTCCCTATTCATTTCACTGTCGATACCACACTGTCTTATTTACTAGACTTTATTAGTAAGTCTCTAAATCAAAATAGTATAATTCTTCCAACTAGTTCTTTCTCAAAATTGTCATGGCTACTCTAGATCCTTTGCATGTCCGTATAAATATTCAAATCAGCTTATAAATTTCTACCAAGAAAAACTCTTCTGGGATTTTATTGGCATTTCCTTGAATTCACAGATTAAATTCAACAGGAACTGACAGCTTAACAATATTGAGTCTTCTGATCCATGAACATGGCATATCTCTCCATTTTTTTAGGTCATCTTTAATTTCTCTTGGCAGTGTTTTGTAATTTTGGGTGCATTGGTCTTGAACGTTTGTTGTTGTTGCTGTTAAATCTCTCCCATAAAACTTTGTACACTTTTATGCCATTATAAATGGTATTGTTTTTCAACTTCAGTTTCCATCTCTAAGTTCCAGTATTTTGTATGTTGACCTTCGTTTCCAGCAGCTTTTTTGTAGATTCTTTAGGTTTTCCTCCGTAGATGATCATATTGTCTTTATGCATTTTATTTCTTTTTGTTGCTTAGTTTCTTTGGCTAGGTACTCCAATATAATGTTGAAGAGAAGTAGTAAGAGTGAATACTATTGTCTTGTTCCCAATCTTAGAGATAAAGCATTCAGTCATTAAAGGTGATCTCCATTGTAGGTTTTCATATATGTCCTTTATCAGGTGGATAAAGTTTGTGTAGAATGGGTACTGTTTCTTCCTTTAAAGTGTATTAGAGTTCACCAGTGAAGCCATCTGGGCCTGGAATTTTCTTTGTGAGAAGGGTTATAACTACAACTTTATTTAAAAACAAACAAATACTGGGCTGTTCTGCTTATCTTAGTTTTTGAGTGGGCTTTGGAAGTTTGTATATTCCAAGGAGTTTGTCTATTTGATTTAATTTGTCTACCATATTGGTGTAAAATTGTTCATAATGTTTCCTTATTGTCCACTTAATGCTGCTGGATAGCAGTGGCTTCTCTTTCATTCTTGATCTTGGTAATTTATCTTTTTTTTTCTGACCACTTTGGCTAAATAATTGCCAATTTATCGAGCTTTTAAAATGACCAGCTTTTGACTTTGTTTTTCTTAATTGTTTTTAAGTTTCCTTTTTATTTCTATTTCATTGATGTTTGCTTTTTATTACTTCTTTCCTTTCGCTTATGCTGGGCTTAATTTGCTCTTTTTTTTTTTTTTGCTTTCTTAAGGTAGATACTTAGTTAGCTGACTTGAAACTTCTCTCCCTCATGAGAGCATTCAGTGCTGCAGACCTCCTCTGACTGCTGCCCTGGCTACACCTCGTAAGTTTTGTTATGCTGTGTTTCCATTTTCATTCAGTTCCAAATACTTTTTCTTTGACTTGTAAGTTACTTAGAAGTGTGTTCTGAAAATCTTGAGTATTTGATCCTACTCCAGATATATTTCTGTAATTGATTTCTAGTTGTGTGGAATTACATTGTGTTCAGATGAAGCGCTTTGCATGATTCCAATCCTTCTAAATTTATTGAGACTTACGTTATGGCTCAGAATTTGGTTTATCTTGGAGAATGATCTGCAAACCCTTTAAAATCATGTGCGATCCTGCTGTTGTGGGGAGGAGTATTCTCTAACTGATCAATTAGGTCCAGTTGGTCAATAGTGTTATCAAGTATTCTAGATAATTACTGATTTTCTGTTTGTTCTAACAATATTGAGAAAGGAGTGTTGAAATCTCCAACGATGATTGTGTACTTGTCTACATTTCCTCTCACTTCTACTAATTTTGGCTTCATGTATTTTGAAGCTCTGCTATTAGGTACATTCATATTAAGATTTATTATATCTCCATGGTGAATTGACCTCTTTATCATTATGAGATATCTTTCTTTATCTCATATAATCTCCGATAATATTTCTTTCTCTGAAATCTGTTTTACAATAACATAGCCCCTCCAGCTTACTTTTATTTTTTTTCAAGTGAGAGAACAATGTATTAAACAGGATCTCATCCATGTGAAATTGGCAAACCAAATCATTAACATGGTATATCTGGGGGGAAAGGAGACAAAAAAGGGACTTTTGTTTTGACTATATATTTGTTATTGAATTTGAGTGTGGAGCCAGGGGTGATTTTTAAAATATCTTTTCTGTATTTTCCAGATTTCCTACAATAAACATATATTAGTTTTGTAATAAATGTCACCCTTTTAATAGTTGAAACCAGTTCATTCATCACCAGTTCACTCATCTTTATACTTCAAAACAGCCACAAGATTAATCAGCTGAATCTGTTATGAGTTTATCATTTAGTCCATAAGGGAAATGGCATATACTATTATTTATAGAACGTGGTTCTCCTCTTCTGCTGTTTATCAATGTTTGCCTCACAATAACTTTTTTTTTATCGTAAGTGTATGCCTACTATTATTAGCCAGCTGACTTTTTTTTTTTTTTTTACGGTACGCGGGCCTCTCACTGTTGTGGCCTCTCCCGTTGCGGAGCACAGGCTCCGAACGCGCAGGCTCAGCGGCCATGGCTCACGGGCCCAGCCGCTCCGCGGCATGTGGGATCTTCCCGGACCGGGGCACAAACCCGCGTCCCCTGCATCGGCAGGCGGACTCCCAACCACTGCGCCACCAGGGAAGCCCGCCAGCTTACTTTTGATTACTGTTTGCATGGAGTATCTTTTCCATCTTTTTATTTTTATTTATTTATTTATTTTTAATACAAGTTTATTTATTTATTTTTGGCTGCATTGGGTCTTCGTTGTTGGGTCTTTGTTGCTGCACGTGGGCTTTCTCTAGTTGCGGTGAGCGGGGGCTACTCTTCGTTGTGGTGTGTGGGCTTCTCATTGCAGTGGCTTCTCTTGTTGCAGAGCTTGGGCTCTAGGCACGCAGGCTTCAGTAGTTGTGGCACGCAGGCTCAGTAGTCGTGGCTTGCGGGCTCTAGAGCACAGGCTCAGTAGTTGTGGCGCACAGGCTTAGTTGCTCCGCGGCATGTGGGCTCTTCCTGGACCAAGGCTCAAACCCATGTCCCCTGCATTGGCAAGCGGATTCTTAACCACTGCACCACCAGGGAAGCCCCATCCTTTTATTTTTAACCTGTCCGTGTCTTTTCTAAAAATTAATTAATTAATTTACTTATTTATTTTTGGCTGCATTGGGTCTTCGTTGCTGCGCATGGGCTTTCTCTAGTTGTGACAAGTGGGGGCTACTCTTCGTTGCGGTGCGCAGGCTTCTCATTGCTGTGGCTTCTCTTGTTGCAGAGCATGGGGTCTAGGTGCATGGGCTTCAGTAGTTGTGGCACGTGGGCTCGGTAGTTGTGGCTTGCAGGCTCTAGAGTGCAGGCACAGTAGTTGTGGCGCATGGGCTTAGTTGCTCCACGGCATGTGGGATCTTCCCGGACCAGGGCTCGAACCTGCGTCCCCTGCATTGGCAGGCAGATTCTTAGCCACTGCACCACCAGGGAAGTCCCTCTCTCTGTGTCTTTACACACAAAGTGGATTTCTTGTAGACAACATATGGTTGGGTCTTGCTTTTTTCCCCCCCAATATGACAATCTCTGCCTTTTAACTGTGGTGTTTGGAACATATGCTTTTAATATATTTGATTATGTCATTGGATTTAAATCTATCATCTTACTATCTCTTTTCTGTTCATTCCATCTTTCCTATGTTTCTTTTTTCTCCTTATCTGTCTTCTTTTGGATTAGGTATTTTTAATGATTCCATCTTATCTCCACTTGTGGCTTATAACGTATGCCTCTTCTTTTGTGTGGTTGATCTAGGGTTTAAAATGTACATTGTTAACTTATAACTGTCTGTCTTCAAATAATATTAAATCACTTCAAGTCTGGTGCAGGACATTTATAACATTACAGTCAGGTTTCCCTTGCCCACCCTTGCCCATCCTTTATGCTGTCGCTATTCTTAATTATCCTACATAGGTCATAAACCAAACAATATACTGTTATTTCTTTTATTCAGTCAGTCAACTATCAATTAAAGAAATGTTAAACATGAGAAAATCCTTTTAAATTTACCTATTTTCCCCATTATGGCCACTTCATTCCTTTTGTGTAACCATCTGCTGTCTGGCGTCGTTACCTTCTACCTGAAGAACTTGTGTTGATGCTTCTTGTAGTGTAGGTATGATGACAATTCTCTCAGCTTTTATTTGTCTCAAATAAGAATGAATGCAAGGAAGAATGAGAGGGATAAATGTAAACCTAAATATTTTACTAATTGTGATACATTTTAATATCATTTTGATGCATTTTGTATCAGACTGGATTTTTTTTTTTTTGATGTGGACCATTTTCAAAGTCTTTGTTGAATTTGTTACAATATTGCTTCTGGTTTTTTTTTTTTTTTTTGGCTTTTTTGCCACGAGGCATGTGGGATCTTCACTCCCTGACCAGGGATCAAACCTGCACCCCATGCATTGGAAGGCCAAGTCTTAACTACTGGACCACCAGGGAAGTCCCCAGACTGGATTTTTAAAAATCGTGTTCTGTGCTTTTTACAAGAAACATACCTAAAACATAATGACACAGAAATGTTCTCAGTAAAGATACATACTAATTAAACTTATGAAGCTACATTAATAACAGATAAAATACACTTTAAGGCAAAAAGCACTATTAGGAGTAAAGAGGTTTGTTACATAATGATCAAAGAAAAATTCATCACAAGACATAAATCTGAAGTTTTAAGTACCTAATAATTTAGCTTCAGATCTTATAAATAAAAAATGGACAAAATTATAAGGACACATTCACAAAACTACAGTTTGGTAGGAGATTTTAACACCGTTTCCCTAGTTATTGATGAAATAGGCAAAAAATTTAAATGATATAGGGATTTGAATAGTGTAATGACAACGCTTATATGTTGAATATAAATCTATATCTATATATCTATCTATATGTAGAGAGAACCTCAGATCCAACAATTAGAAAATACACATCTTTCATTCATGTAATTTATAAAATTTATAAGATTTATAAAAATGGAGAAAACTTTTAAAATGTTAAACATTTAATATCCCCCACGTTCTCTACAATGGAAAAAAGGAAAAAAAAATAACACAAGAAAACAAAAACCAACATTGGTAAAATTAAAAACCCAGTTCTAAATAACTAATGGTCAAAGAAAGAATCATAATAAAATTTTAAAAATTAAATTAAACTTGTGGGATACAGCTAAAACAGTTTTTAAAAATAAATCTATACCTTTAAATGAATATAATAGAAGTGGAGAAGTATAATTATTAATAAAAGAGCAACAGATTAAGTAGAAAGTGTAAGAAAAGAAATAATCAAAATGAGAACAGAAATTCACAAAATAGAAAACAAAGATAGAATTGAAAAGATTAACAAATCAAACAGCTGGTTCTTTGAAAAGACTACAAGGATAAAAATATCTCTAGCAAGGTTTAGCTAGGGAAAAAAATAAGGATACTTAACATATATATGATTATGTATATACATATATATAATCATATATACAATATATACAAAACATATATAAGCAAATTCTGTGAACAAGAACATGACAACTGAAATTAAATAGACAGTTTCCTGGGAAAATTTAACTTATAAAAATCTACCCAGTGATAGAAAACCTACCTGGGTCTATAACCCATAAAGAAAATGAAATTGAAATTAAGTATCTGCTTGATTCCTATCCTTTGTAAAAACAAAATCCACTGAGTTCTGGCAACACCCTAAGGGACAGATACTTTCTATGTTATGCCAGTTGTTCACAGAATATTAAAATAAAGGGAAACTCCCCCTCCAACTCATTTTATGAGATTAGTGTAACCTTGGTACCAAAACTCAGAGAGGAGTAATAAGTAAATCATTGACAACCTCAATTATGAATATTGATACAAAATTCTACATAAAATATTAGTAAAATAAACCTATCAATATACAAAATACATTATTATCAAATTCTTGGGTTTTCTGAGAATACAAGAGTCACCCACTTTAATAAATTAATCATTTCAGTAGATGCCAAAAATAAATTTTATGTAATTTAAAACCCATTCCTAACGAAAATCCTTAGTACACTGTGAATAGAAGTGAACTTTCTTAACCTAATAATCTACCAAAACCCTATGGTAAACATTATACTTACTGGTGAAATATCAGAAGCATTCCTTTTTAAACCAGGATAAAGATGAGGCTATCTGCCATCACAACTTATGTTTAACATTAATCTTGAAGTTCTAGCAATAAGAAAAAAGAACTGTATTGATTGGAAAAGAAAAAAATCCTAACTAGTAATAGTTCAAGATTATACGTTTATTTGCAGATAAACTATTAGTTGAGTATGAGTATCTAAGCTGTTTAGACTATTAACTAAACTGCGGACAAACTAATGGGAGAATTCAGCAAGGTTGCTATGTAAGGCTTACGTACAAAACTTAATAGTTCTTCTATATACCTGCAATAAACTCTTAGGAAATGCAATTACAGACAATATTTTCTATAGCAACAAAAAATAGCAGTAGGATATGATGTGACAAAATAATAGGTCTTTATAAAAAATTATAAAATGTATCAAAAAATATCAAACAAGACCTAAATAAGTGAAGAGATACTGTCATGATGGAAAGGTTCAATATTATAAAGTTAATAGTTCTCCTAAATTAATTTATATATGCAGTGCAATTCCACTACTGACTGGGAATTTTCCAAATTGATCCTAAAATTATTATGGTAGAGTGGAAAAGGCCGTGAATAGCAAAGGTAGTTTTGTGGAAGATGAATGGTGGGCCAAGGTGGGGGATTGTTGTAGATACCAAGACATTGTGAAGTTATGACAATAAAGACAGTAGAAGGGGTGAGGGATGGACGAACAGACCAGCGAGACAGAAAAAGATCCCATATTTGGTAAGTAACTTGGCATTTGACAGAAGTCTCACTACCCATTAACAGAGAAGACATGGACTCTTCAATAAATAGTGCTGGGACAATTGGCTCTCTAGAGAAAAAGAAAAGTACGTTTTTATGTTACTTCAGTCCCAGATCACAGACTTGTATGAAAAGCTATAAAACTTTTAGAAGAAAACCTGCCAGAATACTTCTATGACCTCAGGGTAGGGAAGCTGTTCTTAGGATAAAAAAAAGCACAAATGACACAGGAGAGGCTTGGTCATTGGATCAAATTAGTGTTAATCCTGCATCACAAGTGAGACCCTAGACAAAAAGACACGCCACCGAGAGGGATAACGTATCCGCAGTCCCCGCGAGTGATAAAGGATGAATCCACCCCGTATAAAGGAATCATATTGTATAAATGAGTACAGTTAAGACAAATGCCTCCACAGAAAAATGAGCGAAGGATGTGACCAGACCACTCCAGAAAGGAAACCAGAGTGCTCAATGTGTAGATCTCAGCCATAGTAATAATCTGGGAAAAAAATTAAAATGGCAACAAGTTATCATTTATACCCTTCAGAAAGGCAAAGGTTAGAAGTCTGATAAAAACTGGCAAGGATGTGGGGGAATGGAAATCCCAATAGCCTGCTGGTGGGAGTATACATTAATACAATCCCAGAGGGAAGTGGGGTGCTCTTGTGTTTGAAGATGTGCATATGCTACGACTTGGCAATTCTTAAAGGAGCCATGAGCAAGGCTGTGCATGGCAGTCAGCCCTCTGTGTAGCAGAGTCATTTCACCAAGGATAATACCACGTGGTGTTTAACCTGAAACACGTGGTCTAAATTACCAACCATGCTCCCCACCCCCAAATACACACTTCTTATCCCCTTGTCTTCCTTAAATGTTCTCCTGCGCACTTACCACTGCCTTAGTATATTTTTCATATATACAATACTTCATATAAATCAGAGTATATATTTTACTTATCTTTTTTATTGTTCATCTCATAGAATAGGGGTTTTGTCTCTGTCCCTTTTTTTTCAATTTCAGTACCCCAAAAGTTGCCTGCTTTATTGTAGGCACCCTATAACTATTTGTAGCAAAAATAAATAAGTGAAATTGCAAAAACATAATATTGAGTAAAAAAAGAAAGAGGCAAAAGGGTGTGGGTACCACACATGTAAATTTGAAAGCACATAATAGCACGAAGTTTGTGGCTACCTAATGTGTATGTATTAAAAAGAATTAAAACATGCATGTTCACTTCAAGATAGTAGCTCTCTCTGGGGAGAGCATGTTGGGGAGGCTTTGGAGTGGGACTTTGGTCCCATCTATAACATTGCATTTCTTAGCGAGTCCAGTGACCTGATGCAAATGTGGCAAAATGTGAACTTCTGTTATCTCCGGTGTCGGAAGCATTTTATATATATATTTAAAGTTGCAGGTAAATAAAGAAAGAAGAGAAAGGTTATCTCCTTGTATTAAGGTTGTTCCTGGGGTTCTGACGCTAAGGCCGCCTTGGGTAGATGGAATTCTTCACGTTAACCCCTCTCCTGAAGGTCACAGACGCCACCCTAGGCCATCACGAACAGGTGTTTCTGGTTCTCTTCATGTTGAAAGATCTAATTCCGCCGTGTCTTATTTAATCAGGGCTCTCTTTTCCTGTGAGGAGAGGCCATCAAGTAACCGGAAGTGAGCCCTTCCTCGCAGTCAGCCCCAGCGGCCTGTCCCCCTCCCTAGGGCGGAAGAGCAGACACAGTCACCTCGTTGATCAGATGATGGGTGTCTGCCAGCGAAACAAGGCTGGAGCAGACACAGACATTTATTAACACAGATAAGTTTTTATTGCATTAAGAGGGAGTACTTAGAAGGCAGACTCTAGAGAGTAAAAGGATTAAGTCATCTTGAAACACTGTTCTCCCGTCACGGGGGCTAGTAAAGCGTCCTCGTGGCCATCTGATTCTGGCTCTGATTCCGATCCACTCAAATGCGTGGCATGGCAGCCAATGGCGGCAAAGCAAAGCGCTCACAGGCAGTTTCCAAGGAAAGCCTCTGTTGGTGAGCGTCAGAGATCACCTACCTACAGGACAGTGCAGTGACCAGAGTATCCAGAGAATACACTACTCTGATTCCAGAGGAGGGTGACATGTAAGGTACCAGGATTTATTTAATTATTAAAAATACAATTAGAAGTGTCGATGTACTTTCCTTCCTTGATCAGTTTCTATCAATAAGGTTACACGATATTACATAAAATGTCCACCATCTTCACCGTGTCGTGGTCATTATTATCCTCATTGTACAGAAAGGTGTGAAGCTCCAGGGAGGTTAAATACTGCTGGTCGTAGGGCAGGGGCGGGACTCCGCTGCCAGTACTTTCACCCCTTTCCGTTGCTTCTGCCCCTCCCCCTCTCGCCTCCCCACCCTCCCCGACACAACACAGATCTGCGACTCTTCGATGACCAAGCATCTTCGGCTCACATTGTGAACATGAAATTGTGTGTGAGGGATGGTTGAACATGTACTGAACTCAGATAATACTGTATAAACTGCTATTCCAGTGTTCATTTCTCTTTTCCAAGATTTCTAATTGGTTCTCTTTCCCTGTCCATCTTTTTTTTTTTTTTTTTTTTTTTTTGTCTTATAGACCTGGTTATTTATTTAGTCCAGGGCCCAAGCAAGGTTTACACATTACGCTGTTTTTTTTGTTTGTTTTTTTTTAACATATTTGTTGGAGTATAATTGCTTTACAGTGGTGCGTTAGTTTCTGCTGTATAGCAAAGTGAATCAGCTATACATATACATATATCCCCATATATCCTCCCTTTTGCGTCTCCCTCCCACCCTCCCTCTAGGCGGTCACAAAGCACCGAGCTGATCTCCCTGTGCTATGCGGCTGCTTCCCACTAGCTATCTGTTTTACATTTGGTAGTGTATAAATGTCCATGTCACTCTCTCACTTCGTCTCAGTTTACCCTTCCGCCTCCCTGTGTCCTCAAGTCCATTCTCTACATCAGCATCTTTATTCCTGTCCTGCCCCTAGGTTCTTCAGAACCTATTTTTTTAGATTCCATATATATGTGTTAGCATATGGTATTTGTTTTTCTCTTTCTGACTTACTTCACTCTGTATGACAGACTCTAGGTCCATCCACCTCACTACAAATAACTCAATTTCGTTTCTTTTTATGGCTGAGTAATATTCCATTGTATAGATGTGCCACATCTTCTTTATCCATTCATCTGTCGATGGACACTTAGGTTGCTTCCATGTCCTGGCTATTGTAAATATGCTGCAGTGAACATTGTGGTACATGTCTCTTTTTGAAGTATGGTTTTCTCAGGGTATATGCCCAGTAGTGGGGTTGCTGGGTCGCATGGTAGTTCTATTTTTAGTTTTTTAAGGAACCTCCATACTGTTCTCCACAGCAGCTGAATCAATTCACACTCGTACCAACAGTGCAAGAGTGTTCCCTTTTCTCCACACCCTCTCCAGCATTTATTATTGGTAGATTTTTTGATGATGGCCATTCTGACCGGTGTGAGGTGATAACTCATTTTAGTTTTGATTTGCATTTCGCTAATGATTAGTGATGTTGAGCATCCTTTCATGTGTTTGTTGGCAATCTGTATATCTTCTTTGGAGAAATGTCTATTTAGGTCTTCTGCCCATTTTTGGATTGGGCTGTTTGTTTTTTTGATATTGAGCTGCAAGAGCTGCTTGTATATTTTGGAGATTAATCCTTTGTCAGTTGCTTTGTTTGCAAATATTTTCTCCCATTCTGAGGATTGTTTATTCATCTTATTTATGGTTTCCTTTGCTGTGCAAAAGCTTTGAAGTTTCATTAGGTCCCATTTGTTTATTTTTGTTTTTATTTCCATTTCTTTAGGAGGTGGGTCAAAAAGGATCTTGCTGTGATTTACATCGTAGAGTGTTCTGTCTATGTTTTCCTCTAAGAGTTTTATAGTGTCTGGCCTTACATTTAGGTCTTTAATCAATTTGGAGTTGATTTTTGTGTTAGGGAGTGTTCTAATTTCATTATTTTACATGTAGCTGTCCAGTTTTCCCAGCACCACTTATTGAAGAGGCTGTCTTTTCTCCATTGTATATTCTTACCTCCTTTATCAAAGATAAGGTAACCATATGTGTGTGGGTTTTCTTCTGGGCTTTCTTACCTTGTTCCTTTGGTCTATAAGTCTGTCTTTATGCCAGTATCATACAGTTTGTTTGTTTTTTTTTTTTAGTATCATACAGTTTTAATGACTGTAGCTTTGTAGTATAGTCTGAAGTCAGGGAACCTGATTCCTCCAGCTCCATTTTTCATTCTCAAGATTGCTTTGACTATTCATGGTCTTTTGTGTTTCCATACAAATCATGAAATGTTTTGTTCTAGTTCTGTGAAAAATGCCAGTGGTAGTTTGATAGGGATGGCGTTGAATCTGTAGATTGCTTTGGGTAGTATAGTCATTTTCACAATGTTGATTCTTCCAATCCAAGAACATGGTATATCTCTCCAACTGTTTGTATCATCTTTAATTTCTTTATCAGTGTCTTATAGTTTTCTGCATACAGGTCTTTTGTCTCCTTGGGTAGGTCTATTCCTAGGTATTTTATTCCTTTTGTTGCAATGGTAAATGGGAGTGTTTCCTTAATTTCTCTTTCAGATTTTTCACCATTAATGTATAAGAATGCAAGAGATTTCTGTGCATTAATTTTGTATCCTGCTACTCTACCAAATTCATTGATTTGCTCTAGTAGTCTTCTGGTAGCATCTTTAGGATTCTCTATGTATAGTGTCATGTCATCTGTAAACAGTGACAGCTTTACTTCTTCTTTTCCGATTTGGATTCCTTTAATTTCCTTTTCTTCTCTGATTGCTGTGGCGAAAACTTCCAAAACTATGTTGAATAATAGTGGTGAGGGTGGACAACCTTGTCTTGTTCCTGATCTTAGAGGAAATTGTTTTAGTTTTTCATCATTGAGAATGATGTTGGCTGTGGGTTTGTCATATATGGCCTTTATTCTGTTGAGGTAAGTTCCCTCTATGCCTAATTCCTGGGGAGTTTTTATCATAAATGGGTGTTGAATTTTGTCGAAAGCTTTTTCTGCATCTATTGAGATGATCATACGGTTTTTCTCCTTCAGTTTGTTAATAGGGTGTGTCACCTTGACTGATTTGTGTTTATTGAAGAATCCTTGCATTCCTAGGATAAAACCCAATTGATCATGGTGTATGATCCTTTTAATGTGCTGTTGGATTCTGTTTGCTAGTATTTTGTTGAGGAGTTTTGCATCTATGTTCATCAGTGATATTGGCCTGGAGTTTTCTTTTTTTGTGACATCTTTGGTTTTGGTATCAGGGTGATGGTGGCCTTGTAGAATGAGTTTGGGAGTGTTCCTCCCTCTGCTATATTTTGGAAGAGTTTGAGAAGGATAGGTGCTAGCTCTTCTGTAAATGTTTGATAGAATTCACATATGAAGCCATCTGGTCCTGGGCTTTTGTTTGTTGGAAGATTTTTAATCACAGTTTCAATTTCAGTGCTTGTGATTGGTCTGTTTGTATTGTCTATTTCTTCCTGGTTCAGTCTCGGAATGTTGTGCTTTTCTAAGAATTTGTCCATTTCTTCCAGGTTGTCCATTTTATTGGCATATAGTTGCTTGTAGTGATGTCTCATGATCCTTTGTATTTCAGCAGTGTCAGTTGTTACTTCTCCTTTTTCATTTCTAATTCTGTTGATTTGAGTCTTCTCCCTTTTTTTCTTGATGAGTATGGCTAATGGTTTATCAATTTTGTTTATCTTCTCAAAGAACCAGCTTTTAGTTTTATTGATCTTTGCTATTGTTTCCTTCATCTCTTTTTCATTTATTTCTGATCTGATATTTATGATTTCTTTCCTTCTGCTAACTTTGGGCTTTTTTTGTTCTTCTTTCTCTAATTGGTTTAGGTGTAAGGTTAGGTTGTTTATTTGAGATGTTTCTTGTTTCTTGAGGTAGGATTGTATTGCTATAAACTTCCCTCTTAGAACTGCTTTTGCTGCATCCCATAGGTTTTGGGCCATCGTGTTTTCACTGTCACTTGTTTCTAGGAATTCTCTGATTTCCTCTTTGATTTCTTCAGTGATCTCTTGGTAATTTAGTAGTGGATTGTTTAGCCTCCATGTGTTTGTATTTTTTACAGTTTTTTTTTTTCCTGTAATTGATATCTAGTCTCCTAGCATTGTGGTCAGAAAAGATACCTGATACGATTTCAATTTTCTTAAATTTACAAAGGCTTGATTTGTGACCCAAGATATGATCTATGCTGGAGAGTGTTCCATGAGCACTTGAGAAGAAAGTGTATTCTGTTGTTTTTGGATGGAATGTCCTATAAATATCAATTAAGTCCATCTTGTTTAATGTATCATTTAAAGCTTGTGTTTCCTTATTTATTTTCATTTTGGTTGATCTGTCCCTTGGTGAAAGTGGGGTGTTAAATTTCCCTACTTTGATTGTGTTACTGTCGATTTCCCCTTTTATGGCTCTTAGTATTTGCCTTATGTATTGAGGTGCTTCTATGTTGGGTGTAAATATTTACAATTGTTATATCTTCTTCTTGGATTGATCCCTGATCATTATGTAGTGTCCTTCTTTGTCTCTTGTAATAGTCTTTATTTTAAAGTCTATTTTGTCTGATAGGAGAGTTGCTACTGCAGCTTCCTTTTGATTTCCATTTGCATGGAATATCTTTTTCCATCCCGTCACTTTCAGTCTACAGACTATGTGTCCCTAGATCTGAAGTGGGTCTCTTGTAGACAGCATATATACAGGTCTTGTTTTTGTATCTGTTCAGCCAGTCTATGTCTATTTAATCCATTTACATTTAAGGTAATTATTGATATGTATGTTCCTATTACCATTTTCGTAATTGTTTTGGGTTTGTTATTGTGGGTCTTTTCCTTCTCTTGTGTTTCCTGCCTAGAGAAGTTCCTTTAGCATTTGTTGTAAAGCTGGTTTGGTGGTGCTGAATTCTCTTAGCTTCTGCTTGTCTGTAAAGGTTTTAATTTCTTCATCGAATCTAAATGAGATCCTTGCTGGGTAGAGTAATCTTGGTTGTAGGTTTTTCCCTTTCATCACTTAAATATGTCCTGCCACTCCCTTCTGGCTTGCAGAGTTTCTGATGAAAGATCAGCTGTTAACTTAGTGAGGATTCCCTTGTATGTTATTTGTTGCTTTTCCCTTGCTGCTTTTAATATTTTTTCTTTGTATTTAATTTTTGATAGTTTGATTAACATGTGTCTTGGTGTGTTTCTCTGTGGATTTATCCTGTCTGGGACTCTCTGTGCTTCATGGACTTGATTGACTATTTCCTTTCCCACATTAGGGAAGTTTTTGACTATAATCTCTGCATATGTTTACACAGTCCCTTTCTTTTTCTCTTCTTCTTCTGTGACCCCTATAATTCGAATGTTGGTGTGTTTAATGTTGTCCCCGAGGTCTCTGAGTCTGTCCTCAATTCTTTTCATTCTGCTCTGTGGTAATTATTTCCACTATTTTATCTTCCAGGTCACTTATCCGTTCTTCTGCCTCAGTTATTCTGCTATTGATTCCTTCTAGAGAATTTTTAATTTCATTTATTGTGTTGTTCATCGTTGTCTGTTTGCTCTTTAGTTCTTGTAGGTCCTTGTTAAAGGTTTCTTGTATTTTCTCCATTCTATTTCCAGTGGATCATCTTTACTATCATTACTCTGAATTCTTTTTCACGTAGACTGACTATTTCCTCTTCATTGGTTTGGTCTGGTGGGTTTTTACTTTGCTTCTTCATCTGCTGCGTATTTCTCTGTCTTCTCATTTTGCTTAACTTACTGTGTTTGGGGTCTCCTTTTTGCAGCCTGCAGGTTTGTAGTTGCCATTGTATTTGTTTTCTGCCCCCAGTGGGTAAGGTGGGTTCAGTGGTTTGTGTAGGCTTCCTAGTGGAGGGGCCTGGTGCCTGTGTTCTGGTGGGTGAGGCTGCACCTTGTCTTTCTGGGGGGCAGGACCACATCCGGTGGTGCATTCTGCGGTTTCTGTGAGCTTATTATAATTTTAGGTAGCCTCTCTGCTAATGGGTGGGGCTGTGTTCCTGTCTTGCTAGTTGTTTGGCATGGCCTGTCCAGCACTAGAGATTGCTGGTCATTGAGTGGAGCTGGGTCTTAGTGTTGAGATGGAGATCTCTGGGAAAGCTCTAGCTGATTGATATTATGTGAAGCTGGGAGGTCTCCGGTGGTCCAGTGTCCTGAACTCAGCTCTCCCACCTCAGAGGTTCAGGCCTGACACCTGGCCGGAGCACTGTCAGCCACACGGCTTACATGTAGATGGGTTAAATTCTCCAATCCAGAGGCACAGGGTGGCCGGCCTTCTGAGCTCCTCTCGGTCCTCCAGCCGGGTGTTGTCCTCCAGGCCTGGGTGATATGGACAGCCTGCTCTGGATCCAGGTCCAGCTGCATTCCCTAACGTCCAGAAGAAGCAGCTGACACCCCCATCCTCCCCTATCCCTGCCGCAGTTCATCACGATCCTGTCCATCTTTTCTTGTTTCATTGCTTCCTAGTTTTGTTTCAGAAAGTCTTGTTAATGTTCTTGCCTGGCCCTCCTTCATGTCTTCAAGAGCTAAACGTGCTCATGTAAATGCCTTTGGAGAGAGTGCTTCTATTCCATGCATTTGCACAGAGGAGGTTTCTCTGTTGATCATTGCTTGTGGGAGCCCTTTCTTGGGGCTCCATTTCTGGCATTCTTTAGAACTTTGTTTGCAGGGTGGCCTGGACTGGAAATTGTTTCTGATTTCTCTCTCCCTGGTTTTATGGTTGCCTCCACCGTCCACCTGAGATGGCCCGTGTCCCTGACTTGGGGCTCTGTTCCTTGGTGGTAGGAATCCAGGTGAAGCTCTCTGTGATTCTTCCTCAGCTGTGAGCATGCTTTATGGTACCAGCCACGCTCTGCCCTTCCTGCCTTACTCCCTCGAGCCAGCTCTGGTTTCGCACCAGGAAAGGGAGGCCTTCAAACCCATTCCCCTGCAGGATTGAGTTTGGCCTCCTCTGCCTGGAGCCCCACAGACCTGTGACATCAGCATTCACCACTGTGTGTCTGTTCAATTTCTAGTCCTTGTTTCTTTTGGTTCTAATCGTGACCCTGTCTTTTTTATATCAAGAAAAATGCATCTCTAAGTGTCCTGCTTAGAGAACAGAGGGGACTCCAAGGGTAAACTCACAATATCACTTTGGCCTGCAGGCCCAAAGCTGCTATTAATTTCTGTTTTATTTTTTGAACAGGAATGAATGTTTTGTTTAGCTGTTTTTCCTGTCTCCTTTTATTTTTGTTTCACCTAAAAGGAGAATGCAGAACATACTCCACTCCCGGTGGAAAGTCTCGATTTCTGAGGGTATTGGCAGGACGGCGTGGACTTTTTTTCAGCGTTTTCTGATAGCACATTCAGCTGCAACGGGTGGAGTCTGGCCCATTCCTGTATTAAGAGGGCTAAAAATTGGAGGAAGGGAAGGAGGGGATGAGAGCTACATTCCACGCCTTATCTTTAGCATTTACGAGAACCATATAAATGTATTCAAAACCCCTCAAGCAGGAAGAGAGTAGTAAAACCCATGTGTTCATAGGAAATTCCGGGGCTATTTGCTCTGCAGTGGGGTTTGGAAAGAACCAAGAGGTAAACAGCCAGAAGGGAGGTGGCCTGGGGGCCTGGAGGGGCCCACGATAGCTCCCCCCGGGGCCACCGTGCCGGGTCACCCCTCTCCAGCTTCTCCTGGGTCCCTGTGGATGCAGAGTGACATTTGTGAGCCAGGATGGGTTGGTGGCCTGCTCTAGGCCTGACGCCTGCATCCTTGTGTCTGGATTTTAAAGGGTCTCAGGGTTGAGCAGTTGGGGAGACTGTCTTCATACTTGGCCGCCCTCCACTTTCCACAATAAAATAGACAAATATCTGAATCTTCAGGCAGCATGGCGCAGAGCTCGAGAGCACAGGCCCAGGAGTCAGGAGAACTAGGTCAGCCTCGCAGCCTGGCCACTCACTGAGCTGTGACGCTGGGTACTCAGTCTCCCTGGATCTCAGGCCCCTTGGCTGATGGTAAGATGGGGCTAAGTATCTGGCTCAAGGGAAACCTCTTGCGAAGATTAAAGGAAGGAATGCGTAGTAAGCACTTAGCATAAGGTAAATTGCTCTGATTTGCATTATTTTATCATCTGGACTCAGAAAGGCATGGCAGGCAAATTAGAAAGCCAACATTTTTGTTCCTGGGCCAAGTTCCGAGCACTAAACTCTCCCTCCCCCGAGTCCCCACCCCAGCCCTAACCGGGATGCTCTTTCAAATGAATCTTGTAATTCTAATTGCACGTCTGTGTCTCTTAAGGCTTATTGGGTCTTGATTCCCGTTCCCAGTCTACCTGAAATGCCCCTGTTTCCATTAAAGTCAATGAAAGAACACATCTCCCCAGGGACTCAAAAGCCTGCTTGCCCGGCGGCCGTGAGGGCCCTGAGCCTGGGTGAACCCGAATCTCTTCACACTCCCACCCCCACCCTCAGCCCACTGAGAAAAGACACTGTCCAAAGGAAGCACTAGTGACCACTCGGATCTGTGGGTCCCGTGCTGCAGTGCTGCCCGCCCCACAGCCTCCACCCTGGAGGAGCTACGTGGAAGGTGAGAAATTGTTCTCTCCACAAACTGCAAAGGGCCCTGTGCCTCCGTTTTCAGCGTGAACCGTGTCTGTTGAGGAGAAGCACAGAACTGCCTTTAATATGACTCCTGCTGTAATGGAAGCGAGGGCGAGAATATTGGTGCCTGTTTTCAAGCACATTATAGCTAGACTCTTTGTGCTCCAGGAACGCAAATATGGTTAATCTTCAAAATAGGGTTAATCTTATTTATTTATTTATTTATTTATTTTTCGCGATACGCGGGCCTCTCACTGCTGTGGCCTCTCCCGTTGCGCAGCACAGGCTCCGGACGCGCAGGCTCAGCGGCCATGGCTCACGGGCCCAGCCGCTCCGCGGCACGTGGGATCTTCCCGGACCGGGGCACGAACCCGCGTCCCCTGCATCGGCAGGCGGACTCTCAACCACTGCGCCGCCAGGGAAGCCCGCATTTTGGCATTTTTAAAGAATTGATTCCAGGGCTAATTTGTATATTCCTTTGGCTTTTTTTTTTTTTAACTAGAGACAGAATCTCATTCATAAAATGGAGATAAAAATAATACTTCTATTGTCCTGATGAACAAAGGAAAACTATGTAGGATTTACTTGGCAAAGTGTAAAACACTAAACAAGTCTTATGTTTTAAAAAATTCTCTGAGGGTGGATTAGAATTTTTAAATGGCTCCAAATCATTATGAATGAAAGCTATTAAACTAGATGGATAATCAAACTAGGTAGTGTCGTGTAAGTGGTCCAAAACTAGGAGTGACTAATGCAATGGGGTTGACTTTCTTGGTGGTTTAACCTTGACTCTGAACGCAATTCCAGAAGGATGGCTTTCAAGATTAGAATAATGCTACAAGGCAACGCCTTTTTATTTTTTATTTGTTTATTTTTTTCTGCTGCAGCATGCGGCATGCAGGGATCTTAGTTCCCCGACCAGGGATGGATGGACCCCTCGCCCCCTGCCTTGGGAGCACAGAGCCTTAACCACTGGACTGCCAGGGAAGTCCCCAGGCAACACCTTTGAAAGACACCACTGGTGGACATGCTCTGCTTGTTAACATTGTAGCCCCATTTCCGGGTATGGGGCTTTGGAGGGTGTGGGTCCCCTAAGGCAGTGACCATCCCTAATCCTTGCCCCCAGAACCTGGCACGGCAGCTGGCAGGAGACAGGTAAAGAACAGATGTTGGCTGAAAATAAAGCTTTTTGAAGGCTAAGTATGTACATATTTATAGAAATATTGATTTTTAAAATATTTTTATAAATAGCAAACAAGATTTGAAACCTTTATTTCCCTCATATCTTTGCTCTTTGTCTCAGGTTTTCAGATGACCCAGAGACGCTAAGCGTCTCACGCATAGTCACACAGTAAGCACATGGCAGGGTGAGGACCAAACCCGGGGCTGCTGCCTCCCGGCTCAATGCTCCTTGCATCCTACCTTGTTGCCCAGGACCCAGGCCAACTTCCTGGACATGTGGCCTGTGCGTTCACCCAGGGCCCCATGCTTGGTTTAATAATCTGCTATGCCTGTCTTGATATTTTTAATAACTTTCAAAAAAGGGGCCTCACCTTTTCATTTTCCTCTGGGGCCCACAAATCATATGGCTTGTCCTGCCAGGACCTTTGCGGGTATGATTCAAGGATTCCTCATGTCTCCTTGGAGGACTGTGTTCCAGAACCACGACTTTCTAATGCTCTACCTTGAGGATCAAAGACAGAAGCTGACAGCAAAGGAGGATGACCCAGGGCTCGCTCTCCTTGGCCTTGGCTTCCCTTTGGTGCTCTATTCATGGTAACTGCTTACCGGTGACGTCTTCCAGGCCAACTCTTCCAGGGGCACCTCCCTGTGCTGGGAGGTGGCCTGGAGCAGAGTCGGCCAGCGTCAGGGTAGCTGGTGGAAAAGTGAAGAATCCTCTCCCTAGGCACAAGCGCTGCTGTTTGGTGTATTGCCAAGGGAGTTTAGCTATTGGTTGTGTTTATTTTCCTACTGACTCAGCTGATTTTTCAGTGAAATGCCTGAAATGAACCGTTGTTCTCCACGTTGCGTGGGGACAGCTGTTGGTTTTTGTTGTACAGGGTTGGTTTCTTTTCTGGTGGGATCTCGCCAGGTCATAGGCTCAGCTGGTGTGACTAAGCGTGGAGCCTGCTCATAAAAGCTAAGTTATCAGCTTAACCGTCTTCTTCCCTCCAAGGCTGGTCCTCGGCAGTGCTAGGAGATGGATAACGCCTGTCCACACTCTCCCCTTTCCTCTGGGCATTCCCTGACATTCTTCCTCATACATAAAGTGCCCACACGCTCAGGGCCACCACCACGGCCCCGCCTCGGCCTAGGACATTGCTCTGCATTTTCAGTGTTGCTTCCCCGTCGGTTTACCTGTGCTGGTCCTTATTTCCTTGGAGATCGTGCTCTCTGCTACCTGACGGCGAGTGATCTGCAGCTGATGCCTTTATCCCAGTGCCTGTCTGTGTCGGCACGAGAACCACCCAGGGGCTCACCGGTGACCGGGTCATCGTTGGTGGGTGCGATGCTCTTAGGGAACTGGACTCCCCAGAATTGACACATAGGACAGAGGCCACACTTCTGAGAACAGAGAGAACTTACGCATCAGAGGCCAGTCATCACTGTAACTGAGCAAGGACAGGTTGGCCTCTGGGGACACGGACCCACAGAGGTCTGTGGCAATGGCGAATAACCATGGAGTTCCCAGGGGCAGGAGAGACAGGAAACCAGTGGGTGTTGCTTGACCTATAGCAGTAAACGAGATCAGGGGGTACTAGGCAGAAGGTGATGGCGACCACGAGGTGGACATGGCCATCCCTTGCCCAGCGTCCGGGACTAAGCCTGTTCTCAGACCCAGAAGCCAGTGAAAGGGGAGGCCGGGCTTCCAGAGGAAAGACCCTGCAGTACCAGCCAAGTGTGCAGCGTGGATATCCTCTGATCTGTCCCCAGAGGAGCTGATGGCTATTTCAGAAAACACACACTGGAAGAAGGGATCAGTCAGGGTTTTGGAGGGCTTTCGGACCCATCAGTCTCAGACGCATCAGTTACCTGTTGTGTCACAAGTCACCCAACACTCAGTGGCTTAAAATGACAGTTATTGTTATTATGTCGCTATTTCTGTAGGTCAGGAATTTGGGGGCCTTGTGAGGCATTATTGCCAGGAAGCAGCCCTCGGCCGGGGATGAACAGGAGCTGAGCCTCAGGGGCCCGTTGGGTAACCGCGCCAGGTGCTGGCTCTCTCCCTTCCAGCCCCGTGGGCCTACTTCCTGTTGGTACCTCCTGAGATATGCCCCCCACACACTCGCACCCCTGCACCCAGCCCAAGATGCAGGCCCTCGCAGAATAGGATGAGGGCCACTCTCTCACCTGCCTGTCTTTGGGGCAGAGGAGGGCAAACCTGAGGACAGGCTGCAGGAAGAGCCCCTGGGTTTTAGCTGCCCTTTAAGGAAAGTAGTGAAAAATCAGCCCTTCCCGGGATATGCTGCTATGTTTTGTGCTACTCAGAGTAAGGGACAGCATCGCTGTCACCCTCACCGCAGCGCACAGACCAGGGGTTGGTGACTGACTCAGAGACAGTGATGCCACAGGCTGGACACCTCAGAAGTGGATGGTACTCCAGACTGTGTGATTATGCTGACAGATGAGCCCAACAGACCCGCTGTCTGGGAACGTAATGCTGGGCAGACAGAGAGGGCAGGTCAGTGACTGTGTCTGGCTCCCACTGCCCAGCAGGTCTGTGGCACACCGCAGGCGGCAGTGCTGCACATCCCATCACCTAGGATGTGCTGGGCACCTGCTGGCCTTGTGACCTAACGCGCCACCTGCAACATCAGCATCTTTCCAGCCAAGGTCTGAGTGACGTCCCAGCCACAGTCCCAAGGCAGCATCGCCCCTTGGGTCCATCAAGGGGTAGCACAGCCAACCCTCCCTCTCTCCGGCCAGGTGGCCTCCATGGTGCTTCTCCCGTGCAGGACTCCAACTCCAAGGGGATGCTCTGAGCAGGAAGGTGGGAGGCCCAAAGCTCCAAGTCCACATTGCTATCCGCCTGTTTTCCTGCGGAACCCGGTGCAGTGGTTCTCAGCTCGGCCCACCCAGTATTCTCATTGAGGGGCTTTTAGAAAATATATATTTGCCTGGGTCCCACCCCTAGAGATTTTAACTACATGTCCTGCTTTGAGGCACAGGCATTGCCGAGTTTTAAAAGTTCTTCAGGTGACTTAAAAAGAAGACTTTATTTTGGGATTTCCCTGGCGGTCCAGTAGTTACGACTCCGCACTTTCACAGCCGAGGCCTTGGGTTCGATCCCTGGTCGGGGAACTAAGACCCTGTAAGCCGGCAGCGAGGCTAAAAAAAGCCCCAAACTTTATTTTGAAATAATTATAGGTGCATAGGAAGTTGCAAAAAAAAGTCCAGAGAGGTGCTGTTTCCTCTTAACCCAGCCTCCCGAGTGGTAACATTTTGTGTAACTACAGTAAACTGTCAAAACCAGGAAATTAACCCTAGTACAATGCACAAAGTGTGTGCAGATGTCACTGGTTCTGCCAGCATTCTGCATGTGTGCCTGTGTGTGTCTGGGCGCATCTCTGTGTGTGTAGACCACCTTGCACCAGCTAGCCTTCAGCTCTCCGCACTTCAGTTCCATTGTTTATAAAAACCAAAGAGCTCAGATCTGTTGTGTCTGAGGTCTCTTCCAGGTCCGTTGGTGAAAATGGGACAACTTGGGTTTGGCTGCTCTGAGTCGCACGGGTAGAGCCCTGGGGTGGGTGTGGTTGGGGCATCTCGAGGGGCCTGCCACTTGCGGGTGGTGGCCTAGAAGCCTATGACCTTGACCAGTTGGTTCCTCTTGACCAAAGGGACCACAGCCTCATTGCTCATTGGCTTTGCAGGTAGAATCTTGCTTGGCAGACTCTTGGGTGAGGTTAGGCGCCCCCGGTAAGAAACCAGGACCTGAGTCACAGGGGCTCCAGGGAGACTCGGGAGTGTCCAGAGATCAGGAAGGCGGAGGGAGCTCCCAGGCCTTCAAGGTCAAAGGTCAAGAATTGAGGTGCGAGTTTCAGCCCCCTCCCTGGGTAGAATTAACATTGGAGCTTCTTTGGAAACGACTTAGAAAACTGCTTTTGGAGTCAGGCCAGATGTCACTCTTTACTAGCTCTGTGACCTTGGGAAAGTTGTTGCATAGCCCTGGGCCTGTTTCCTCGTCTCTAACGGGAGGGTGACAGTGTCACTCACCTCCTGGAGGAGCTGGGGCTTAGGCAACATATAGCCCCAGTGCATGCCTGGCGTAGAGCAAGTGTCCTGCGTGAACCATGTGCTGCCTTCCTCCCCTCCCCACGCTGTATTCTGATGCTTTGACATCTGGGGTCTTGCTGACCCAGAGGGACTGCCCCTCCCATGCTTAGCCAGTTCCTAGAGACAGTAAACAGCCTGGCTGCAAGTGCAGTCTTCAAATACAGACCAGCCAGTCCAGAGCCACACACCCAGCCACTTTCTTAATTGGCTCCTGCACTCGGGGCTGCTCTCGACCTGCCCTGATCACCCCGAGGCCAGGTACCAGGCAACTGGGGCAGCCCCTATGGCTCAGCCTGCGGAAGTGATGCAAGCCAGCCAATCCTAAGCTGCTTGGCTTCCCTCACCCTCCTTCCCACGGGAACCACAGTAAAGGCTCCTCCCACATTTCCCCTCCCTGGCTCTGTCTCCTGACAGGTGCTTCCCTGTGTGACCCCGTGGCCCCCCATGGCACGTGTGCATCCTCTTCTTGAGAACTGTGACAAACTGTCGTTTCACCGGCAACCCCTCCTGATCTATTGGCCTTATCATACTTCAAATTTTCTATTAATACACTACTTTATTAGACTTTATTTTTTAGAGCAATTTTAGGATCACAGCGAAATCAAGTAGGAGGTGGAGGTCTCCCATATACCCCCTTCCTCCACACGTGCATGGCCTCCCCCATTATCAACACCCCGACCAGAGCGGTACCCTTGCTACAGCTGATGAGCTACACTGACACATCCTGATCAATACACTATATTTTAAAACATCTAAAAATGCGCACTACTAATGCTGCTTGTGTATACTTGTTTGCGTTGGTTCGTTTGTCAGTGTATTCGTCTAACCTTCTTGGGATGACAGACCCCAAAACAGAGGTAGTCCCCGCCTTGGAGGCATTCTGGGTCACCGATAGTTGGAAGCATTAGGGGATGAGAGCAAAGTGCTGGGACAGAGGCAGAGCAGGTGAGCAGCTGGCAGCCCTTCTGTAGCTCATTTTTCAAGGAGAGATCGTCAGAGATGATCAGTTTACCAGGAAAGTATAACAACTTGGAATCTTTATATGTCTGTTTTCACCTACCAACATCACCTTCAGATACCTAAAGCAAAAACTGACAGTCATAAGGAAAAGTCGACAGATCCACATTCATAATGGGAGAATTCAAAATATTTCCCTCACAAAACGGCAGATCAAAATAGTACCAAACAACTGGTAACAGTAGAAGATCTGAACACCACCATTAGTAGATATATAGAGAGAACCCTTTACCCAATACTTTAAAAATAAACTTTTTTCTTCAAGTATACATGGAGCATTTTCTTTTTTTTAAGTTCTTTTTAAATTTCATTAATTTAATTTTATTTTTTTTCAGTTTTAATATTTTGAAATTGAAGTACACTTGATTTACAAGGTTGTGTTAATTTCTGCTCTACAGCAAAGGGATTCAGTTACACACATTATATGCATTCTTTTTTATATTCTTTTCCATTATGGTTCGTCATAGGCTATTGCATATAGTTCTTTGTGCAATACAGTAGGACCTTGCTGTTTATCCATTCTGTATATAATAGCTTACATCTGCTGACCCCAACCTCCCACTCCATTCCTCCCCCAACCCCCTCCCCCTTGGCAATCACAAGTCTGTTCTCTATGTCTGTGGGTCTGTTTCTGTTTCTTAGATAGGTTCATTTGTGTCATATATTAGATTCCACATATAAGTGATATCATATAGTATTTGTCTTTCTCTTTCTGACTTACTTCATTTAGTATGATAATCTCTAGTTGCATCCATGTTGCTGCAAATGACATTATTTCATTCTTTTTTATGGCTGAGTGGTATTCCATCGTATAGATGTACCACATCTTCTTTATACATCTGTTGATGAACATTTAGGTTGTTTCCATGTTTTGGCTCTTGTGAATAGTGCTGCTATGAATATACGGGTGCATGTATCTTTCTGAATTATGGTTTTGTCTGGATATATGCCCAGGAGTGGGATTGCAGGATCATATGGTAGTTCTATTTTTAGTTTCCTGAGGAACCTCCATACTGTTTTCCATAGTGGCTACACCAACTTAAACTTCCACCAACAGTGTAGGAGGGTTCCCTTTTCTCCGTGGAGCATTTTCAAAAGCTAATCACACATGAGGCCACCCACCCACCCTGATAAATACTAACACTTCTGTACCATCCCAGCCATGTTCTCTCAATACAGTGCAATGCAATGAGAAAACAAGATGGGAGGGAAAAATCCCCAAATTTTCCATGTATTTGGAAATGTTAAAGCACTTCTAAATAATTCATGATCAAAAAAGAAATCACTTGGAAAAGAGAAATAGGCGGGAGAGAAGAGGCAGACAGGTGAGGGGTCAATGGGAGCAGCTGGCTTGGGTGAAAATGGCCATGGATGAAAGAAAAATGGTTTTGTGATTTGTTGAAGAGGTAAATTTGGTAGAAAGAAAGCGCACTGTGGCTGTCTCCCATCTTCCTGACTAAAGCATGGAATCTCCTTCCGATTTTCTGTGGCATGTCGGTCAGGCCTGGGGAGATGCTGGCCCCCTGGCATCTCCAGCATCTCCAGCTCAGTGTCTGGAGGCACTGAGCACAGCCTGGATCTCTCCTTCCCCCTGCCCTGCTCTGCACGGGTGTCTGTACGTTTTCCACGGCTCTGAGTCTGGGAAATCTGGTGTGCGTGGCTGAGGGACACGAGCTCCACTCATCCCCATGGTGCTTTCCTGGAAACCTGATGAAACAGCATTATAATTAAGGTCACATCCTGACCAAGGACTTAGCAGCAGATAACTCATAGACCTGATGCCCCCACCATGTAAATATTAATGCAATGGTTATAGAATTAAGAGATCACCTAATCCAACCTCCTTAATTTACAATTATACTAAATGTTCCATAAAGATAACCATGCCAGAGTTGCTCACCACTATATTTTCAGGACTAGCACAAAGAATAAGATACAGGTGTTCTAATTGTGTTTTCTTAGATTCTGTCTTTGTCTGCTTGACATCCATTCATCACTGGGCCAATTATGTTAACTATATTTTCTCCCCCCAGCTTTATTGAGGTATGATTAACAAATAAAAACTGTACGTATTTAAGGTATACAGTGTGAGATTTTGATATACCTTGGGAAATGCAAGCTAACTAACATATCCATCACTTCATGTAGTTACTTTTTATGTGTGTGGTGAAAACATTTAAGATTTACTTTGAGCAAGTTTCAAGTATACAATAGAGTATTTTAGTCACCATATGGTGCATTAGATCTCCAGAACTTATTCCTCTAGCATAACTGAAACTTTGTGCTCTTTGACCAACATCTCCCCATTTCCCCCACCACCCACCTGCCAGCCCATAGCAACCAACATTCTACTCTCTACTTCTGTGAGTTTGACTTTTTTAGCCCTACGTATAAATGAGATCATGCAGTATTTGTCTTTCCGTGCCTGGTTTGTTTCACTAAGCCTAACATCCTCCAGGTTCATCCAGGTTGTTGCAGATAAAAGGATTTCCTTTTTTTTTTTTTGTATGGCTGAGTAATATTCCTGTGTGTGTGTGTGTGTCATATCTTTTATCCATTCATCTGTTGATGGATACTTGGAATGGTTCCATATCTTGGCTGTTGTGAATAGCGCTGCAACGAACATGGGAGTGCAGATATCTTTTCAAGACAGTGATTTCGTTTTCTTCAGATATATACCCAGATGTTGGATTGCTGGATCCTATGGTAGCTCTATTTTTAATTTCTTCAGGAACCTCCATACTGTTTTTCATAGTGGCTGCACCAGTTTACATTCCCACCAACAGTGCACAAGGGTCCCCTTTCTCCACATCCTTGCCCACACGTGTCACCTTTTGTCTTTTGATAATAGCCATTCTAACAGATACAAGGTGATACCTTTTTTTTCTTTTTTTTGCTTTTGATGTGTATTTCCCTGATGATTAGTAATGATGAGCATTTTTCATGTGCCTTTTGACCATTTGTATGTCTTCTTTTGAGAAATATCCCTTCAGGTCCTTTGTCCATTTTTTACAGGTCATTTTTTTCTTGCTATTGAGTTGTTTGAGCTCCTTGTGTATTTTGGATATTAACTCCTTATCAGATATGGCTTGCAAATATTTTCTTTTATTCCATAGATTGTATCTTCACTCTGTTGATTGTTTCCTTTGCTGTGCACAAACTTTCTAGTTTGATACAATTCCATTTGTTTATTTTTGCTTTTGTTGCCTGTGCTCTGTTTTCATATTCAAAATATCATTATCTACACCAATGTCAATAAGCTTTTCCTCTATTTTTTTCTTCCAGTAGTTTTATAGTTTCAGTTCTTAACGTTTACGTCTGTAATCCATTTTGAGTTGATTGTTGTATATGGTGGGAGGCAAGGGTCTAATTGCATTCTTCTGCTGTTGATATCCAGTTTTCCCAGCACTATCTGTTGAAGAGACTGTCTTTTCCCCCATTGTGTGTTATTGGCACCTTTGTTGAAGATCAATTGACCATAATATGTGGATTTATTTATGGACTCTCTATTCTTTTCCATTGGCCTATGTATTCGTTTTTATGTTAGTATCATACTGCTTTAGTTATTATAGCTTTATAGTATATTTTCCTGCTAAAGATTGCTGTGGCTATTCATGATCTTCTGTGGTTCTATACAAATTTTAGGATTTTTTTTTTTATTTCTGTGAAAAATGTCATTGGAATTTTGATAGGGATTGCCTTGAATATGTAGATCACTTTGGGTAATGTGACTATTTTAACATTTTGATTAATTCTCTAACATGGGATATTTTTCCATTTATTTGTGTCTTCTTCAGTTCATTCTATCTGTGTTTTATAGTTTTCATTGTACAGATATTTCACCTCTGTGACTACATTTATTCCTAAGTGTTTTAATTTTTTGATACTACTGTAAATGGAATTTTCTTAATTTCTTTTTCAAATAGTTCATTGTTAGCATATAGAAACAGAACTGATTTTTGTATGTTGATTTTGTGTCCTATAACTTTACTGTGTTTATTAGTTCTAACGGTTTTTTGGTGGAGTCTTTAGGGTTTTCTATATACAACATCACGTCATCTGCAAACGGAGACAGTTTTACTTCTTCCTTTCCAATTTGAATGCCTTGTATTTATTTTTCTTGCCTGATTGCTCTGGGTAGGACTTCCAGTACTAGGTTGAATAGGAGAACATCCTTGTCTTGTTCCTAATCTTAGAGGAAAATCTTTCAGCTTTTCACTATTTACAATGATGTTAACTGTGGGCTTGTCATATGTGGCCTTTAGTATGTTGAGGTACATTCTTACTATACCTGATTAGTTGAGTTTTTTTTTTAATCATGAAAGCGTGTTGAATTTTATCAAATGCCGTTTCACCACCTATTGAGATGATTATGATTTTTATCCTTTCTTCTGTTAATATGTTGTATTGTCACATTGATTGATTTGCGTATGTTGAAACATCCTTGAATCCCAGGGATAAATGCCACTTAATCATGGCATATGATCTTTTAAATATGATGTTGAATTTGGTTTGCTAGTATTTTGTTGAGGATTTTTGCATCTATCTTCATCAGGGTTATTGGCCTGTAATTTTCTTTTCTCATAGTGTCCTTGTCTGCCTTTGGTATGAGAGTAATGCTAGCCTCATAAAATGAGTTTGGAACTGTTCCTTCCTCTCCAGTTTTTTGGAAGAGTTTGAGAAGGATTGGCATTAATTCTTCTTTAAATATTTGCTAGAATTCACCAGTGAAGCCATCAGGTCATGGACTTTTTTTGTTGGGAGGTTTTTGGTTACTGATTCAATCTCCTTACTCACGATTGGTCTATTCAGATTTTCTATTTTTTCATGATTAAGTCTTGATAGGTTGTAGGTTTCTAAACGTTGATCCATTTCTCTAGGTTAAGCAATTTGTTGGCATATAATTGTTCATAGTACTCTTTTAATCCTTAGTATTTCTGTGGTGTTAGTTGTAATATTTCCTATTTCATTTACAATTTTATTTATTTGAGGCTTCTCTCTTTTTTCTTTTCTAGCTAAATAGTGGTCAATTTTTTTTCTTTTTAAAGAACGACTCTTTGTTTTATTGATCTTTTAAATTGTTTTTCAAGTCTCTATTTATTTCTTCTCTGATCTTTATTTTCCATTCTTCTGCTAACTTTGGGCTTGTTTGTTCTTCCTTTTCTAGTTCCTTGAGTTATTAAAGTTAGATTGTTTATTTGAAATCTTTCTGTTTTCTTATTGTAAGAATTTATTTCTATAAACTTTCCTTTTGGAGCTGCTTTTGCTGCTTCCCATAGTTTTTGTATGTTGTGTTCCATTTTCATTTGTTTCAAGGTAATTTTTTTTTTTTTTTAGCGGTACGTGGGCCTCTCACTGCTGTGGCCTCTCCCGTTGCGGAGCACAGGCTCAGGATGCGCGTGCCCAGCGCCCATGGCTCATGGGCCCAGCCGCTCAGCAGCATGTGGGATCCTCCCGGACTGGGGCACGAACCCTCATCCCCTGCATCGGCAGGTGGACTCTCAACCACTGTGCCACCAGGGAAGCCCTGTTTCAAGGTAATTTTGATTTCTTTTTAAATTTATTCTTTGACTCATTGATTATTCAGATGCATGCTATCAATTTTCCATGTTTGTGAATTTTCCAATTTTCCTCCTATTATTCATTTCTACTTTTATACCACTGTGATTGGAAAAGATACCTGATATGATTTCATACTTCTAAAATGTGTTAAGATGTGTTTTGTGGCTTAACCTATCATCTATCCTGGAGAGTGCTCAGTGTGCACTTGAAAAGAATGAGTATTCTGCTGCTGTTGGATGGAATGTTCTGTTTGTCTGTTAATTCCATTTGGTCTAAAGGGTAGTTCAAGTCCAGTGTTTCCTTATTGATTTTCTGTTTGGGCCATCTATGCATTGCTGAAGTGAGATATTTAAGTCCCCTTTTATTATTATATTGCTGTCTATTTATCCTTCCAGCTTATTAATATTTGTTTTGTATATTCAGGTCATTCAATGTTGAGTACATACACATTTACAACTGTCATATCCTCTTAACGAATTGACCCCTTTTTCATTGTATAATGGCCTTCTGTCCCTTATGACAGTTTTTTACTTAAAGTCTATTTTGTCTTGATGTAGATTTGTCTGGTCTGCTCTGTTTTGGTTTCCATTTACATGGAACATCTTCTTCTATACCTTCCCTTTCACCCTATGTGTGGACCTAAAGCTAAAGTGAGTCTCTTGTAAGCAGCATAGAGTTAAACTGAGTTTTTTAATCTATTCGTCCACTCTGTGTCTTCTGATTGGGCAATTTAATCCATTTATATTTAAAGTAATTATTAATAGGTAAGGACCTACTATAGCCACTTTGTTAATTAAAAAAAATTGCTTTGTAGTTCCCTTGTTGGTTTTTTTCTTTATGATTACCATGAGGCTTACATAAAGCTTCTTATAACATTTATTATAGTCCATTTTATGCTGATAACAACTTAACTTACAACCACATACAGAAACTCTACATTCTTTCCTCTCCTTATCCTACGTTTTATGTTTGATGTCACAGTGTACATCTTCTAATATTGTATATCCATTAACAAATTATTGTAGCTATAGTTTAAAAAATGCTTTGTCTCTTAACTTTTATACTACAGTTAAAATGATGTATGTACCACCATTACAGTACTAGAGTATTTGAATTTGACTATATTCTTACCTTTACAGTGAGTTTTATACTTTCATATGTTTTCATGTTGTTGGTTAGTGTCCTTTCATTTTAACCTGAAGAACTCCCTTTACAACTTCTTATAAGGCAGGTCTGTTGGCGATGGACTTCAGCTTTTTAATTTTTCAATTTTTTTGGTCTGGGAAAGTCTTTATCTCTTTTTAATTTCTGAAGGACAGCTTTGCTGGGTATAGTAATTTTGGTTGGCAGTTTTTTCTTGTGACACTTTGAATGTATCATCCCACTCTCTCCTGGCCTGTAAGATTTCTGATGAGAAATCCACTGATAGCCTTATAGGAGTTTCCTTGTATGTGACAAGTCACTTTTCTCTTGTTTCTTTCAAAGGTCTCTCTTTGTCTTTAACTTATGAGAATTTGATTATGATATGTTTTGGTGATGATCTCTTTATGTTTAGTCTATTTGGGGTTCTTTGGGCTTCATGGATCCGGATGTTCATGTACCTCTCCAGATTTGGGAGGTTTTCTCTAATTTTTAAAAATAAGCTTTCTGTCCCTTTCTCTTTCTCTGCTTCTTCTGGGACTTTAATAGTATCAGTAAATTGGTCTGCTGATGGTGTCCCATCAGCAAATTCTTGTAAGCTTTCTTTTTTTCCTGCTTCATTTCATTTTTGTTCCTCTGACTTAGTAATTTCAAGTGACTTGTCTTTGAACTTGCTGATTCTTTCTTCTGCTTGATTGAGTCTCATGTTGAAGTTCTCTGTCAAATTTTTCAGTTCAGTCACTGCATTCTTCAGCTACAAAAATTGTTTGGTTATTTTTTATTGTTTCTCTTGGTTAAGCTTCTCATTTTGTTCATGTATTGTTTTTCCGATTTTGTTTAGTTTATCTGTGTTCTCTTGTAGGTCACTGGGCTCCTTTAAGATGATTATTTTGAATTCTTTGTTAGGCACTTCATAGATTTCTGTTAATTTAGGATCAGTCATTAGTGCTTTATTTTGTGCCTTTGGTGGTATCATGTGTCCCTTATTGCCTTCTGTGTATTTGAAGAAGTAGTCACTTCTCCCAGGCTTTACACACTGGCTTTTGCAGGGAAGACTCTTCACCAGTCAATCTGTCCAGAGATTCTGGGCAGGCCAGCTGATGGGTTCCATAGGCTGGCTTGCTGCTGGATGGAGTCCTTAAGGGGCTGGCCTTTTGCCTAGGCCACTGGGTGGGTGGGCCTGGCACCTGGGTCCATTGGAGCCAGCCTGGTGCCTGGGTCTTCAGGGGTGTACCTGGAACATGAGTATACTGGGATGGGCCTGGAGACTGGTCCACAGGTGTGGGCTGGGATGCTGGGTCCATGGAACTGGCCTGGTTGCTGGGGTCCACAGGGTCAGGCTTGGAGACTGGGTCTGCAGGGATGGTCTGGGAACCTGGGTCTGTGGGGGCCAGCCTGGAGCTGGGGTGGGCTTTGAGCCCAAGTCCTCAGACCAGTTTGGCATTGGGATGGGCCTGATGCCTGGGTCTACAGGGATGGACCTGGTCCTGAGTCTTTGGGGGCTGGCTTGGTACCAGGGCCCACAGGAACAGGTATTGAGCCTGGATCCATGGAGGCTGGCCTGGTACTGGGTTAGCCTGGAGCCTGAGATCATGGTGACGGGCCTGGAGCCTGAGTCTGTGGGGGTTGACCTGGGGCCTGGGTCCATAGGGGAAGTGCTGGAGCCAGGGCCTTACATGCTGGCCCAGCACCAGGGTTCACTGGGACAGGCCTGATGCTGTGGTCCACAGCAAAGATGAGTGCTCATTTTACTCTCCTTCCTCCATGAAGTGGGTATCTTTTTCCATGCTGCACTGTAAGGAGTTGGGGGAGGGCTGGCACAGAGCCTTAGTCCATTCAGGCTGCTCTACCAAAATACTATAGACTGAGTGGATTATAAACACAGAAATTTATTTCTCATGGTCCTGGAGGCTGCACACCAAAATCAGGGTGCCAGCATGGTTGGGTTCTGGTGCACTGCAGAATGCTGACCTCTCTCTGTGTCCTCACGTGTTGGAAAGGGCAAGGGAGCTCTCCTGGCCCTCTTTTATAAGGACACTAATCTCATGCATGAGCGCTCTACCTCCCAAAGATCTCCCAAAGGCCCTACCACCTAGCACCATCACAGGGGACATTAGGTTTCAACATACGGATCTTGGGAGAGCACAGACATTCAGACCATAGTACATGGGTGATGTGAAACTGTCCTTCCTACCATCTTCATTGCATCTTTTCTTATTTCCCTGCTCTACTCAGGTGCTGTAAACTCTCACCTGGATTCCTCAGCCCTTGTGAAGGTATTTCCACGTGTGGATGCCTGTTCAGATTGATGTTTTTTGAGGGACAAGGGCTGGGAACGATTTTGCCGTCTCGCTGGTGTCACTCCTAGTGAGTATACTTTCCTACTTTATGCATTCTTTTTTTAAAATTATTTATTTATTTATTTGCGGTACGCGGGCCTCTCACTGTTGTGGCCTCTCCCGTTGCAGAGCACAGGCTCCGGACGCGCAGGCTCAGCGGCCATGGCTCACGGGCCCAGCCACTCCGCGGCATGTGGGATCCTCCCGGACCGGGGCACGAACCCGCGTCCCCTGCATCGGCAGGCGGACTCTCAACCGCTGCGCCACCAGGGAAGCCCTTTTTTTTAATTTTTAAAAATTTTTTTAAATTTTTGGCTGTGGTGGGTCTTTGTTGCTGCATGCGGGCTTTCCTCTAGTTGTGGAGAGGGGAGGCTACTCTTCGTTGCGGTGCGTGGGCTTCTCTTGTTGTGGAGCAGAGGCTCTAGGCACGTGAGCTTCAGTAGTTGTGGCATGTGGGAGTTGTGGCTCTCGGGTTCTAGAGCACAGGCTCAGTAGTTGTGGCACATGGGCTTAGTTGCTTCGCAGTATGTGGCATCCTCCCAGACCAGGGCTCAAACCCGTGTCCCCTGAATTGGCAGGCAGATTCTTAACCTCTGCACCACCAGGGAAGCCCCTATTTTATGCATTCTTGATACTCTGGCATTTGGGGGTCTTGTAGACCCTGGGCGAGACTGCCCTTCCCAGAACTAGCCGGTTCTTAGAGCTAGCAAAGGGCTTGGGCGGGGGCACACCTTTCCCAGGCAAATCAAACAATCCCAAGTCTATCCTCAACCAGCTCTTTATCTAACTCTCACACACCAGGTCAATATTTTCTCTGCCCTGAACCATCCCGGGGCCAGGTACCAGGCAACTAGAGACCACCCATATTGCCCAAAGCCTCCTGGAATTATTCAGTCTAGTCAGTCCTGAGCTCTTCATCCTACACTGCTTCCTGCAGAAGCCCCAGTACAGGCTCTGACTCGGCTTTCCCTCACTCCTGTCTTCGGCCTCCTGAGCATCCTGAGTTTCCCCTGTAGCCCTGCTTGGAGTGGTGTGTTCCCTTCTCTTGGGAAAGGTATGTAATAAACTCTTCTCTCAATGGCGTTGGCCTCTCTGTGTCTCCTCCATCAATTAAAATCCCACAGTACATTTCAGAACAGAAGGTGCCTAATAAATACACGACTGTCTCAATGAATGAAAGAGTGAATGGATGAATTAAAAATAATGTCCACAGATCTTAAGTGGCTTGTCCAAGGTCACCCGGCCAGGCAACAGTCACAATCTGAAACCCTCTGTCTCTCAACTTTTATTTGTTGCTGCCTTCCTTTGGGACTCAGAGTACTTGCCCTGTTGGTGAACAAGGAGCTGGCATATCTAAAGAATACACACAGTCAAAAAAAAAATACAACTCTATCATATCGTAAATTTGATCTCTCGAAACCGTTTTTTCAGGCTATCGCAAAATAAAATGTGTATTTCCTTCCTAACTGTATTTGCTTTTTCAGAATTTAAGAGGTTTTTAGGGATGATTCCTATGTTTCTTTTTAAAAGCTGTTTCGGATTCTTGTTAGTGTCCTTTGATGCATAAGAGTTTTTAATTTTGATGAAGTCCAATTATCAATTTTAATTTATTGCTTGAACTTCTGTTGTTATATTTAAGAGACCATTGCCTAATCCAGGGTCATAAAGATTTATCCTATATGTTTCCCTCTAACAGTTTCACAGTACAAAGTTTAACATTTGTGTATGCCAGCTGTAGTACTGTATTACTGTACTTTTCAGGGTACTGTACTGTAGATTAAAAATGTTTTCTTTAAAAAAAAAATTTAACATTTGGAAAATAAAATAAAATAAAGCTGTTTCGTGGAGAGGTGAATGGAGACCCTCTTCTTCTTGTAGTAAGTTGCCCTGCAGCAAGCAGAAGCTTCTAGAACTGTCCCACCAGTGAATCTTCTCAAAGGCAGTTCTTGCATCTTCCAAGTTTTTGAAGGCATTGCTATGGGACTTCAGCTGGGAGGGCTTGAAGAACAGGGTCTCTGGAATCTTTTTCATGTTGTTTCAGTGCTTTACCATCTTCTACTACCAAGGGCAGCCTGAAGGGTGAGAGTGAAAGGGAGGCAGCAGAAGCAAAGGTCTTAGAGATTGAAGACCTTCTCTTGTGACCTTTCTTCCCCTCATTGCTGCCCGAGTGCAAGAAGCCCTGCGGGTTAAACCAAGGAAGGACTGTAGGCTTTGGGGAACTGTTGTTCTATGAGATGATCTGAGTGGCGGAGGATGAGAGCAGGGAAATGCAAGCTAGAAACTAGGGGCTGTCTATATACTGTGACGGCTCAGAGAGGAGTCCTCACGCCAGTCAGACTTGGGTTTGAATTCTACTCGTATAACCTTAAATATGCTGACTAAGTCTCAGAACGTGCATCTGTATAATGGGACTTACAACACCCACCTTCCCCCGTTATTTTCAGAATTAGATGACATAGTAACACAGAATCAATTAAGTGCTCACCAAAAGGAAGCTGCTGTGGCATTTCTTGGGCAGATCTACAGGGAAGTGATAGTTTCACAGAAAAGGTCTTAAACGTTTGATGTTGATGTGAACGTGGCTGGTATCTGCCCAGGGCCAGATCACCTTAAATGCCCAGGCTTGGAGACTTCAAGGTGGGGGAGAGAATTGCAAATTTGGACAGACTCGCAGAATCATTCCTTCCCGGAGCTGGGAGATCTGCCAGGGGAGGCCCAGCAGTTGCTGATCTCATTTCTGTGTTCCCTGTGTGCATCCTGGGACAGAGTTTGGCTGGTCCCCAGCTCGCACCACAGTTAATGGGATGTGCTCAGTTCTAGGAATTTGATAGTCAACACTGGACAGGCGTTACTGATCACCTACTGTGTACAGTGCGCTAGGCTTACAGAGTCTATTCTTGTCCCTCCTCATGAACCAAATGAGAAGCTGAACTTTCCTGGAAGCAAACAGGCTGGAAACTACCTGCTTCTGTCCAGGGCTGAGGTTGTCCAGAGCACTGTGGAAAAGAGTCATTGTTGATCATAAAGTCAGTGGCTCTTTGTGACTTTCCAGTACAACTTAACCAAAGGTCATTGCAAAACTTCAGGAGGAAAAGGTAGAACAATGTGATTTTCAAAGCTGTGAGTTTCTGAGAATTAAAAAAAGTAATAATTCAAGGGTAATTTTTCAAAGATAAGTATCATCCTATTGAATTTTTTCTTATTTGCATAAATGTTTATTTTTAAACTTTAAAAACAGTGTATGCACTCTTACCATATGCAAAAATTAACTCAAAATGGAGCAAAGACCTAAAGATAAGAGCTAAAACTTCTTTCTTTTAGGAGAAAACATAGGGGGAAAGCTTCATGGCATTGGAGTTGGCAACAGTGTTTTGGCCGACACCAAAAGCACAGGCAATAACAACAACAACAAAAAATAGACAAACTGGACTTCCACAAAATTAAAACTTTTGTGTATCAAAGGACACAATCAACAGAGTGAAAAGGCAACCCATTGTATGGGGAAAATATCTGCAAATTATATATCTGATAAAGGATTAATATTTAGAATATATAAGGAACTCCTACAACTCAACAACAAAAAACAATTTGATCTAAAAATGGACTTGAGAGAAAGGACTTGAATAGACATTTCCCCAAAGAAGATATCCAAAGAAGACATAAAATAACCAATAAGCACATGAAAAGATGTTCAACATCATGAGTCATTAGGGAAATGCAAATCAAAATCACAAGATACCACTTCACACCCATAAGGAATGGCTATTATCAAAAAGTCAGAAGATAGCAAGTGTTGACAAGGAATGAAGAAATTGGAACCCTTGTACTTTGCTGGTCAAAGTGTGAAATGCTGTGGAAAACAGTTTGGAAGTTCTTCAAAAAGTTAAAACTGGAATTACCATATAATCCAGCAATTTCACTCCAGGTAATATACCCAAAAGAACTGAAAGCAAGGACTTGAACAGATACGTGCACACCAACGTTAATAGCAACATTATTTACAGTAACCAAAAGGTGGAAACGACACATATGTCCATCAACAGATGAATGGATAAGAAAACATGTGGTATATATATTCAATGGAATGTCATCCAGCCCTAAAAAGAAATGAAATTTTGACACATACTGCAACATGAACGTACCTTAAAGACATTACACAAAGTGAAGTAAGGCAGACACAAAGAGACAAGTATTGTATGAGTCTACTGGTCTGAGGTACCTGGAGTAGTCAAACTCCTAGGGATGGATGGAAAATGAAATGGTGGTTTCCAAGGGCTGGGATCAGGGAGATGGGAAGTTAGTGTTCAAGTGGTACAGAATTTCTGTTTGAGAAGATGAAAACGTTCCGGAGATGATGGTGGTGATGGTTGCCCCACAGTGTGAATGTACCACTGAACTGTATACCTAAAAGTTGTTAAAATGGTAAATTTTATGTTATGTATATTTTAACACAAAAAGAGATGGAATTCTGATATACAGGATTCAACACGGATGAACCTTGAAAGCATGCTAAATGAAATAATCCGGACAGGGACTTCCCTGGAGGTCCAGTGGTTAAGACTCTACACTTCCAGTGCAGGGGGCGCAGGTTCGATCCCTGGTCGGGGAACTAAGACCCCACATGCCAGGTGGTGCAGCCAAAAAAAAAAAAGAAAAAAAAGAAAAAGAAAGAAAAGAGCCCATGGTGTCCTACAACACACACGGTTGGGGCATAAATGACACACGGGCAATCCAGATGCTGTATTTCATCGCCTAAGATGCCATCGGCTTAAAGATGCATATTCAAAAGGACAGATATTGTATGATTCCACTAACATGAGGCACTGAGAATAGGCAGATTCGTAGAGACAGAAAGTAGCACAGCAGTTACCAAGGGCTGTGGGGAGAAGGGGTACTGGGAAATTATTGTTTCATGGATTTCTGTTTGGGATGATGAAAAGGTTCTAGAAATGAATAGTGGAGATGGTTGCACAACGTTGTGAATATACTTAATGTCACTGAACTGTACACTTAAAGTGGGTAAAATGGTAAATTTTAGGTTGTTTTTATTTTACCACAATAAAAAAAGAGTAATACGTGCTCAAGTTAAAACCATCACACAATACAAAATAACATCAAACGAGAAGGGAACACCTTCCTCCCTTCCTCTCTCCCCTCCTTTTACGTGTCTCTCGCGGTTCTCTCTGTAACTCTGAATCACCCGTGTATGTCTCTGTGCCTTGATTCTCCCAGTGTAGATGGTGTCTGGGCCTCCTCTCAAGGATGGATGAGGGACTGAGAGTACTTCCGTTAACTCCCATCAACCCTCTGCCTCTATCACCTGATTGTGGATATTTACACTATACTTTTGGATATTCTAGTGATTAATTTTTAGCTTTAAATAACACACTGAAAACTTTATCTTCCGAAACTTTCTTATTATGAAAATTTTCAAACATATGCAAAAATAGAAGAGTGTAGTAAGTCCCTGTGTATCTGGGACATAGCTTCTACTTGGAACCCATAACCAATCTTATTTTTTCCATATCCTCACTTACTTCCCTCTACCAATTATTTTGAAACAAATGTTAAGACATTGTATCATTTTACCTGTAAATATTTCAGTATGTATTTCTTTTTTGTTTCATTTTGTTTTGTTTTTTTGCGGTACGCGGGCCTCTCGCTGTTGTGGCCTCTCCCGTTGCGGAGCACAGGCTCCAGACGCTCAGGCTCAGCGGCCATGGCTCACGGGCCCAGCCACTCCGCGGCACGTGGGATCTTCCCGGACCGGGGCACGAACCCGTGTCCCCTGCATCGGCAGGCGGACTCTCAACCACTGCACCACCAGGGAAGCCCAGTATGTGTTTCTTCAAAGTCAAAAAGAGACAACATAATTGCAATGCCATTACTGTACCTAAAAAAAAAAAAAAGGGAATAATTCCTTAATAGCCAGTTACTGTTGATATTTCAGTCTCAGTTTTTTTCAGTTTGTTCAAATCAGGATCCAAATGAGGCTCTTACGTTGCAATCGCTGGACACGTCTCTTTAGACTCTTTTAGTCTGCAGCTTCCTTACTCCTCTTTTGCTGAAGAAACTGCGTTGTTTGGCCTGTAGAGTTTCCACAAGTCTGGCTTTTGATGATTGCATCTCAGTGGTGTCATTTTAAGTTGTTTTTCCCTTGTATTCCGCCCCCCCTTTTTTTTTTTAAAGAATTGGCTTTTCAAATTTTATTTATTTATTTTTGGCTGTGTTGGGTCTTTGTTGCTGCACACGGGCTTTCTCTAGTTGTGGCAAGCAGGGGCTACTCTTTGTTGCGGTGCGCGGGCTTTTCATTGCGGTGGCTTCTCTTGTTGTGGGGCACGGGCTCTAGGCGTGCGGGCTCAGTAGTTGTGGCACGCAGGCTTCAGTAGTTGTGGCTCATGGGCTCTAGAGCACAGGCTCAGTAGTTGTGGCGCATGGGCTTAGTTGCTCTGCGGCATGTGGGATCTTCCCAGAACAGGGCTCGAACCCGTGTCCCCTGCGTTGGCAGGTGGATTCTTAACTGCTGCGCCACCAGGGAAGTCCCTTGTATTCCCTTTTATTTCCTATAATTTGGTGATTACAGACTTGCTCAGACTGAGATTTGATTTTATTGCAAGAATATATATAGTTCTGTTAACTTCCACCAGGTGGTACATCATATCTGGTTGTACCTTTGTAAATGATTCCCACAGCCACCGATGACCACTGCCTAGATCCTTCGATTCCTTAGGGGTCATGTTGATCTCTCGGTCCTTATTCACTTGGTAGTAGGAATGCTTCTATAAGAAGAAATTTCCCCTTTGACTCTTTGGTTATCCTAAAACACAGGAAAAGCAGAAATAATTGATTGACTCTTTTAATTACTGAAAAACTTTTTTCATGACCAGTTTTGAAAATGTTGAGTGGATTCCCGGCATCCTCTAATGGTTACCTTTGAGTTCCTTTTCCTTTCAGGATCATGAAGAACCCACATTGGATTTGTTTCAAGCCATTGCATTTCCGTTCTTACTGATGTTCAAACTGTCCTGCCTTTGGCCCATGAGAACCTCTTCAGCTTTGGTCCTGAGTCTTCTTGGCCTGATTCTAAGGCTCTTTGGTAACTTCCTCATTTTCTAGGATGAGTAGATGTCCCAGGCTCCTGTGATACATTTGCTGCCCCAGGCCTGGATTAACCATTTCTCTTTTAGTAGAAAATAGTATTTAGAGATCACAGTTTGGGCATTTGAGTGCTCATTGCTACTAGTTTGGTTACTGTTAAATCTTTATTTCTAAATCCATAAAATCCAGACCATATTTGTTAACTCCCTTCCCCAGAGCCTCATTCCCAAGGGGCCTACTTGTTTTCTTCAACCTTGTCCATTTCTGTCAGTTATAAAATGACGTTTACACATCTTCAAGACTTGCAGCCTTGACATCTGCTCTGAGACTATGATTAGTCTTCCTCACTTTGTCTGTAGACTGATTATAAAAACTGGAAGCCAAAACCCACCATTTGCACAATTGTAATTCCGTAAATGTCATCCACTGATGAGCCTCAAAACAGGATGATTAGGTCTATCACAAGGGAAAATGTGTTCCTATCCCACTGTGCTGGAGCTCTGGAACGAAATCTTTGCAAACTTCATGGCTGAATGGAGTCTTTTTTTTTTTTTTTTTTTTTTTTGCGGTACGCGGGCCTCTCACTGTTGTGGCCTCTCCCGTTGCGGAGCACAGGCTCCGGACGCGCAGGCTCAGCGGCCACGGCTCACGGGCCCAGCCGCTCCGCAGCATGTGGGATCTTCCCGGACCGGGGCACGAACCCGCGTCCCCTGCATTGGCAGGCGGACTCTCAACCGCTGTGCCACCAGGGAAGCCCTGAATGGATTCTTTTTATAATTACAGTCAATTGCTTAATGTCATGCTCAATGTCACTTTTTATTCTGATTCATGTTTGTACTATGATGTTGTACGGCTATTTTCCCTGGAATTTCTAGCTGTTTTATTTGTTGTTGTGTTGAAGAAAGAAACATATATGCTTTCATCTGATTAAAAATTTCTAGGTTCCTAATCATAGAATTATGTAATGGAACTCACTTGCAGTTTGAAAACTTACATGGTGGAGAACTTTGGTACTTCTCATTTTAATTTTGACACACTGTTTTTCAGGCCTGTTGCAGAGTTTCAAGCTAAGATTTATTTCAGTTGCACTCCTGAGTTAATTTCACTTTTTTGTGGATCACAGATATTCCTCTCTCTCGGATTCCTATTTGCTGTGATGGCATGCATCTTCAAATACTTTTTTGTTTTTTTTTTATTTTTGAGGTTTATGGAAGATAAACTTTCTGATTTCTTCCCACCTGAAACTATTTGATCTCCTCTTTGATCGATAGTTTGGCTAGGTATAGATTCTCAGGCCTGAAATATATCTCTCCTAGAATCGTAACTGAATTTCGCTGTTGCCTTCTAGCATTTAGTGTTGTCAGTTATAAATCTCATATCTGTCTTTGTAGCAGCTCTTGGTAGTAGACTACTCACCATCCAGTCTTCCCTTTTTCCTTCTTACCGAACCCTGATTTTGTCCAAGTGTCAAGACCATTGTTTTGCCTTCTTCCCCAACCCCAGGGGGGGACTCATGATTTATTTAAACCAATCATGATAAATCCATTCTTCACATCAGAGATTGATTTAGTAATAGGCTTTTGAATGTCTCTGCTTGAGGATTTGATGATTCTAAATTGTTGCAGCCATCCTGTGACCATGAGAACAGAATGTCAGAGACAGAATAAAAGACTAAAAGAATCTGAGTTATTGATGATGTAATCACACAGTTGAATTTACCAACCCTAAAACTATCTAAGCTGATGCTTGAACAACGCATGGGTCAGTTAGGAGCACCGACCCCAACCCCATGCAGTGGATTATCCATGTATAACTTTACCGTCGGGCCTCCCGTATCCGAGGTTCCACATCTGGGGATTCAGCCAACTGCAGATCGTGCCGTACTGTAATATTACTTAACAAAAAGAAATCCAAGTATAAGTGGGCCCACACGGTTCAAACCCGTGCCGTTCAAGAGTCAGCTGTACTTTACACGGTCAGAGTTTTATTTGTAGGTAGATTTTAGACTGTCTCTTAGTTTGAGGATCACTTTGCCTCTTGGAAGAGATCAGATTTGTTACTGTTCATAACTCTTATTTTGAATCTTTGGCACCTCAACACGGCTGATTTTTGTGTTCAACATGAGGCATCTCAGGCCTAATGTTTCTCCGACCTCTTCTTCATGGAGGGATAAGGAACTCAAAAAAAAAAAAAAGTAAAGCGTCCGTACAATAAATGTGATAGGCTTGCAGAACTGAAGAGGCTGTCGAGAGTTAATTTAGTCTGCTGCCCTGACTCTAAGCAGGTCTCATGAGAAACTACCCCGTAAAATTGCTTCATATGCTTTTCATAGACACAGAAATGTCATCACCTCCCTTTGCCGTGGTGCATTCCAGTGCGTTGATGCCAAAGAAAGAGGCACGGCTTTAGAGTTTCACCGTGAAAGAAATGGGGTGGCATTTGTCCTAGTAGAACCAGTTGTTAGTCTTAGCATGTGGAAGCATTTCTTGTTGCAAGAAAACCAGCTCATGTGCAAATTGATAACATGGAAAGATTCAGGGAAGTGAGAGTTTGAACTGCAGAAATGACTTGGTTTTGCGACAGGTTTCCTAGAAGGTTCTTTAAAACACAGAGCTCACCAAATGGATTAAAAATGGAACTTCATTTCGAAAATAAAAATCCCAATTACTGCCTGTCTAATGGAGCGTTTGTTTTAAGTGACCGTGCCGTCAGATTTACAGAACCCCTCTATTAAGTGGTAGATGTGGGGAAACCTCTATTTTGGGAGTAGCACTTGCCTTTCCCCACGGGGGACTTTCCTAGGGTGGGACCTGCTCGGCTACCCTAATTCCTTCCACATGGAGGCTCCGCTATCTGCAGTTGTAAACCGTGATTCTCTGACACGCAAATCCCAGATGGTGCTTTGAATTTAAGGCCCATATTGCCTGCAGATTTCCACCACATGTGGTTTAAGTTTTTTCCGCATTGTTGCTCAATGCTTGCTCATTGAGGGGGAAGAAAAGTAGATAAATATGTAACAAAAAGAAAAAACTCTCATAGCTCTATGATTGTTAATATTTTGAAACTGATCCTTCTAGAGGTTTTCTAGGTATATTCATTAATATGTATAACTTTCTTTTTCCTTTTTTTAATTGCATTTTTATTTATATTATAGCTGATTTACAATGTTGTGTTAGTTTCAGGTGCACAGCAAAGTGGTTCAGTTATGCATATACATATATCCATTCTTTTTCAGATTCTTTTCCCATATAGGTTATTACAGAGTATTGAGTAGAGTTCCCTGTGCTATACAGTAGATCCTTGCTGGTTTTCTATTTTATATGTAGTAGTGTGTATATGTTAATCCCAAACTCCTAATTTATCCCTCCAAGTTTCCCCTTTGGTAACCATAAGTTTGTTTTTGAAGTCTGTGAGTCTGTTTCTGTTTTGTAAATAAGTTTATTTGTATCATTTTTTTAGATTCCACATATAAGTGATATCATATGATATCTGTCTTTCCCTGAGTTACTTCACTTAGTATGATAATCTCTAAGTCCATCCATGTTGCTGCAAATGGCGTTATTGCATTCTTTTTCATGGCTGAGTAATATTCCATTGTATACATGTACCACATCATCTTTATCCATTCCTCTGTCGATGGACACTTAGGTTGCTTCCGTGTCTTGGCTATTGTGAATACTGCTGCTGTGAACATAGGGGTGCATGTATCTCTTCAAATTACGGTTTTCTCTGGATATATGCCCAGGAGTGGGGCTGCAGGATCATATAGTAGCTCTACTTTTAGTTTTTCAAGGAACCTCCATACTGTTCTCCATAGTGGAGCTTTATTTTTCCTTACGAACACGGTGTTGGGCCCTGCCCTGCTCAGGGCTGCTCCCATCCTGCGTGTCACACCGTAGGCACTGCGGCTTACAGGTGACCCGGATGTACCTGTCACGAGTTACTGCTCATGAGCTGCTACTGGGCAAGGGTCCACGAGCCCATCATAGTCAACTGTGTTTATCAACATGAAGGAAAGAGCAAGGGGGCCATTGCACCCCAGAGCTACCATGTATTAAGTGCCTACTGTTTGCTCACGGAGACTGTGCCTGCGTTACCTCTGTTTCCCAGACTTACCCTGAGGGAGAGTTGGTTCCCACCTCTTTGCAGATGAGGACACGAGACTTGGCTGTGTCAGGATTTAGACTCAGATCGATTTGGCCCCAGCACCTCTATTTCCTGGGGTCCCACAGTGCGTCCAGCTGGGCAGACCAGCGGCATCTGGGGTGAAGGCGGCAGGGAGGGGAAGACGCTGTCCCTGGAGGAGGATGGAGGTGGGGATGGTCTACACTTACCTGTGACGGACTGAGCGGGCGCCCGGAGGCTGCCTTCTGCTCAGCGGGAGGGGCCGCCAGTGACCAGAACTGAGCCTCAGGGGGAGCGTCTAGGGTAGGTGAGTCAAGAGGCAGAATGAGTTCTTCTGGGCAGGGTTGGCCTGGGGAAAGCCACAGGGCTGGGAAAGCTTGGTTTGCACCCATCTGCAAAGCCCTTGAGCTTGCCCAGTCCCTGAAGGCCCGTCAGGGGCCCCAAACCCCATGCCTGCCTCTCTGGCCTCCCTGGGTGAGCCTCTCCCACAGTGTAGGTCTCCTTCCTGTCACGTCAGAACTTGGTGTCACGTGCGGCAGTCGGTCTCTCAAAAGGCTTTTCCTCCGCTAGAGTTAACTAAGGAGGTGCACGCACACTGTTGGGTTAATGGATATTATTGGCTCAGTATTCCTTCTCTCTCCCAAATACTTGCACTGGAACAGCGTTGCTGGAAATACAAAGATGAAGCTGCTACCTCCTCTTAAGCAGCTCATTACAGTGGGAGACATGACACATATAGTGGGCAGGACACGGGTACGAGGGGATGTGATAGATGTACGTGCCAAAGGTTATGTTGCTTTGTTGTTCTTGTTCTTGTTTTTTGGTTTTTGCCCCTGGAGAGAGGTGGCTGAGGACAGCCCTGGAAGGACATAATTGAGTGGGGCTTTGAGGGATGAATAGGAGCTGTATACCAGGCTGAGGGGTCACTGGACTGGGAAAGCAGCTCACCCAATGCCTGGACGTAATAATGGCTTCTGCCCCAGCTGGCTCAAGTAGGCAGAGGCCAGTAGGCTGGGCCAGACTACAGAGAGCCTCGTGTGACATCCTAAGCCGCTGGGGTTGTATCCCGTGGGCAGCTGTCCCCATCAGATTCTAAATCGTTTTAATCAGGAGAGACTTAATCTGACTTGTGTTCTGGAAAGATATTCTTGGCAACAACGAGGAGGCTGGATGAGTCACCTGGAGAAAGCGAGGCCGTATTGCAGAGACTTGGGCAATCTGGATGCTTTCAGCAGATGCTGAGAGTGCGTTTGGGTCAAGCAGGCTTTGTCCCGGGGTTCCCATGAGAGGAGACCAGCTCGGGCCTCAGGGAGAGAAAGACAGCCTCAAGGACATGTGGGGGTGGCGGCAGGTCCCCAGGGAGGTAAGAGGGGCCGTCACCGCCACCTCAGCCCTCAGCCCCTCTTCCTCCCTCTGGGGGGCGACAGGGCCCTGACACTGCCTTCACAGTCCCTCAAAGAAACGAAGGCCTCGGGCATTCATGAATCGCAGTAAATCCTGGCCGGGGCCAGTGGCAGGCCCTGGATCCCTTCCCTGTGTTCATTTTTAATGGCCATCAAGCTTTGTGAAACTCCGTTGCCTCCGGAGGTGGGGGGCAACACAAGAAGCAGGCCCCGAGCTGGGCACGGGTGTCCGGGTGGGCAGAAGGGCTCCAACCCCAAGAGACAGCCAGTTACAGAGAGTGGGGAGACTTCCAGGCCGGGAGAGCCAGGGTGGGCAGGGTGTGCTGTGCCAGGTGCCTCCTGGGCAGAATAGTTGGTTTCAAAATGCAGTTACAGAGACGGTGGAGAGTCCCAGTTCAGAGCCGGGGCTGTGGAGCCAGACTGTGGGCTCAGATCCTGGCCTCGCCACTTCCTTGCCAGGTATCCTGGGAAAGCCACCTCTCTCTCTGTGCCTCGGTTTTCTCGTCTGTAATAGGGGGGCGATAATGATACCCACATCGCAGGTTTGTTGTGAGGATGAAATGAGTTGATACACCCACAGCGTTTAGAGCAGGGAGCCCCTTGCCCAGGGGCCCATTTGCTTTTCCAGAGACCCTCCTGAGGCCAGGGCTCTCAGGAGGCCAACCACCCAGACCGACCCTGGCTCCCGGCTCTTCCTCCCCGCCCAGGTAGGCGCATCTGCACCCCGAGACACCACCTTCCCCCCCGCCCCACTTCCTGCAGATCCAAGGACCAACTGATGCCCAGATACACCCGGTCAGTGGGCGGGGGAGGGGTGGCGTGGCGCTCCCACCCGGCCGTGGAGCCTCGCCCCGCCGAGTCCCACGCAGCCCAGCCCGTCCAGCCGTACCTGGACCCTCCCCCATCCCAAACTCACCCGTCGCCTGGAACTTCAAAGTGGTTTATTCTTTTCCGTTTGCATTTGGATTCCAGGAATATTTAATGGGGCGTGTTAGAGGGAACGGCCCTACTTGCCGTCTTCCTCTCGAGATTAAACAGGTGCTCGGGCCTTCTTTAGCCAAGCTCGTCAGCTGCGGCAGCTGAGGGCCCCGGGGGCCTCTGTGGCTTTGGGGCCCCCCAAATGCTCCTCTCTCTGTTCGGGGCCTCCCCGCGACTGCCCCGCCGGCCTGGCCCAAGCTGGGCAAAGGCATCTCAGCTGTGAGGCACAAAGGAGAAAACAGGTTGCTGTCAGCAGGCACCTTTGGGGAGGGGAGGGGGAGGGGGAGGGGAGGGGGGGAGGGGAGGGGAAGGGGGAGGGGAAGGGGGAGGGGGAAGGGGAGGGGAGGGGGAAGGGGAGAGGAAGGGAGAGGGAGGGGAAAGGGGGGAGGGGAGGGGGAGGGAAAGGGGGGAGGGGAGGGGAGTAGCCAGGACCCCAGGGCCTCAGGCCCAGTACCGCTGAGCCAAACCCTTGGCTCCGTGATGGGGCTGGACCTCGAGGCAGGACCTAGAGGCTGGAATCCCCTTGGTCCCTTCCAGAACTGCCAGCCCACGCAGAGGCGACGGGGTGAGGGCTCTCCCCACCCACCCCGTGCCCCCGGGACCACCTGCACCAGGGAGCCTCTGGGAGCTGGCTCGGCCTCCGGGGCCTCCCAGGCAGTGTGTCCAAGTGAGTAGGAAAATTCCAGAGCCCAGAGATGAGCCAGCAGGGTCAGCCAGCACGCAGAGCGCTGCCCTCAGAAGACCCCGCTTCTCCCTGCCCAGGCAGGACCCTCAGGAGCCTCTAGTGGACCCTCGAGGGCCACAGGAGATCGGGACTTGCCTGCCATGGTCCCAGCAGTGTCTGTGGACTTGGAGTGCTTCCTACTGGGGGTAGGTCCTGTGTCGGCTTCAAAGCTGTCTCTACAGCGAGAGAATTCCAGTCTAGGAGATGTCAGCCCAGGCAGGATCCCCAAGGGGCACAAGGAGGCTACCTGGGGACACAGTTGCCCCTGACTGTGGCTCTCCGGACGACCCTCCCAAAGGAGCGGCCAGCCTCCGCTAAGTCCAGATGCTCCCCTCCCTTCACCTCCCAGTTCCTCTCAGGAGGGGACGCGGAACATGAGGACGCTGCCCGACACGTGTGCTCACACGCACGTGTGTGTGCAGTCACAGTCCCTGACAACGTGACCACACTGCAGAGCACTTAGGAAACAGAAGGAGGAAACACCCCCAGTGCTGCCAGGATCTCACCTGAGAGCTGCTGACCAATATGAAGAGTATTTCTAAAGAAAGCAATACAGGTCACTAAAAATGAAAAAAATTTTAAGTGTCAAAAAAAGAGTATTTCTACTTACCCTTTTTTTCTTCTTTTTGTTTTTTTATTTTTCTACTTACCCTTTAAAAAAATTTTATTGACGTATAGTTGTTTTACAATATTGTGCTAATTTCTTCTGTATGGCAAAGTGACTCAGTTATACATATATATATATATTCTTTTTGTATTCTTTTCCATTATGGTTTATCACAGGATATTGAATTGCACAGATGCTATACAGTAGGACCTTGTTGTTTATCCATTCTGTAGTTTGCATCTGCTCATCCCAAACTCCCAGTCCATCCCTCGCCTACCTGCACCCCCCCCCTTTGGCAGCCACAAGTCTGTTCTCTATGTCTGTGAGTCTGTTTCTATTTTGTAGATAAGTTCATTTGTGTCATATTTGAGATTCTACATATAAGTGATATCATATGGGGTTTTTCTTTCTTTCTCTTTCTGACTGACTTTGCTTAGTACGATAATCTCTAGGTCCATCCATGTTGCTGCAAATGGCATGATTTCGTTCTTTTTTATGGCTGAGTAGTATTCCATTGTATATATGAACCACGTCTTTTTTATCCAGTCCTCTGTCAATGGACATTTAGGTCGTTTCCATGTCTTGGCTATTGTGAATAGTGCTGCTATGAACACTGGGGTGCATGTATCTTTTAGAATTCTACTTACCCTTTTTAATCTGCAAATACTAATTTAATATGCAAATACTAAAACACAATTCAGTCATTCTTCCCCTGATCCGTGGTTTCAATTACCTGCAGTCAATCACAGTCTGAAAATATTAAATGGAAAATTCCAGAAATAAACAATACATTTTAAATTGCATGCCATTCTCAGTAGCGGGATGAAATCTGCCCAGGACATGCATCACCCCTTTGTCCAGCACATCCCACCTGTTGGTCACCTCGTAGCCATTCGGTTGTCAGATACACCGTTGTGGTACCGCAGTGCTTGTGTTTAAGTGACCCTAATTGTACTTAATATTGGCCCCAAAGCACAAGCGGAGTGAGGTCGGCAATTTGGATGTGCCAACGAGCAGCTGTAAGGTGCTTCCTTAAGTGAAAAGGTGAAAGTTCTCCACTTAATAAGGAAGGCAAAACAATCGTCTGCTGAGGTTGCTGTGTGTGGTAAGAACGAATCTTCTACCCGTGAAATTGTGAAGAAGGAAAAAGAATTCCTGCCAGTTTTGCTGTCACACCTCAGACTGCAAAAGTTACAGCCACAGTGTGTGGTAAGTGCTTTCTTAAGGTGGCAAAGGCATTACATTTGTACAATAAGATGCTTTGAGAGAGAGAGACCAGATTCACATAACCTTTATTACGGTGTATTTTTATAACTGTTCTATATTATTATTAGTTATTATTGTTAATCTCTTACTCTGCCTAACTTATAAATTGAACATTGTCATAGGTATGTAAGGGAAAAACATAGCATATACAGGGCTGGGTGCTCTCGCAGGCATCCACTGGGGTCTTGGGACGTATCCTCTTTGGATAAGGGGCGGGGGATGACTGTAGAAGCTTTACTGTTTTTCTTTTTTCTTTTTTTTTTTGGGCTGCATTGGATCTTCGTTGCTGCATGCGGGCTTTCTCTAGTTGCAGCGAGTGGGGGCTACTCTTTGTTGTGGTGCGTGGGTTTCTCATTGCGGTGGCTTCTCTTGTTGCAGAGCATGGGCTCTAGGTACGTGGGCTTCAGTAGTTGCAGCACTTGGGCTCAGTAGTTGTGGCACGTGGGCTCAGTAGTTGTGGCACATGGGCTTAGTCGCTTGTGGGATCTTCCCAGACCAGGGAATCAAACCCATGTCCCCTGCAGTGGAAGCGCGGAGTCTTAATCACTGGGCTGCCAGGGAAGTCCCTGTTGGAAGAATTTCAGATGTAGAGTCTTAACAGGTATCACTTAAAATGAGAGATTAATATTCCAGGAAATGGATGTACAGTGGATGATAGTCCACATGTTGTGCTGGGCATTTAAGAGAGTTCTGTTTTTTCGGGGCTCCGAGCTTGGACCACATTTTAAATGGGTCTCTGGGAGAGATGAACCACAGGCTTCACGTTTCTTGTACGAGTCCAGCACCGCAGACTGGGGCCACCGTCTTTCATCCCTGGGCTGAGTGGGGATGAGTCAGTGCAAGCCCAGCACCCCTGCTGGGTCAGCGCAGCTGCCTGTTGGGACGGACGTTAGAGATTATTGTGCCATCTCGGGCAGGGGACACTTTCTCTCTGTACTCCCCCACCTGGGGGCCCCCTCTCTGTGGTCCTTGAGCTAGCCCTTCCTGCCGGCATGGGACCCTCCAGCCGTTTGTCTGTCTCCTCGATAGAGCGTGAGCCCTTGAGCACGGGGACTACGTTATGCTCATCTTTGAACCCCGCATGCCTGGGAACAGGACGTGGTAAATTCTTTTTTTTTTTTTAACTTTTTATTTTATACTGGAGTATAGTTGATTAACAATGTTGTGTTAGTTTCAGGCATACAGCAAAGTGATTCACTTATACCTATGTATGTATCTATTCTTTTTCAAATTCTTTTCCCACTTAGGTTGTTACATAGTATTGAGCAGAGTTCCCTGTGCTATATAGTAGGTCCTTGTTGGTTATCCGTTTTAAATATAGCAGTGTGTACAAACCATAAACAAAACAAAAAGACAACCCAGAGAATGGGAGAAAATATTTGCGAACGATGCAACCAACAAGGGAATAGTCTCCAAAACTTACAAACAGCTCATGCAGCTTAATATCATAAAAACAAACAACCCAATCCCAAAATGGGCAGAAGACCTAAGCAGACATTTCTCCAAAGAAGACATACAGATTGCCAACAAAAACATGGAAGGATGCTCAACATCGCTAACCGTTAGAGAAATGCAAATCAAAACTACAGTGAGGTATCACCTCACACCAGTCAGAATAGCCGTATTCCAAAAAATCTGCAAACAACAAATGCTGGAGAGGCTGTGGAGAAAAGGGAACCCCCCTGCACTGTTGGTGGGAATGGAAATTGATACAGCCACTATGGAGAACTGTATGGAGGATCCTTAAAAAACTAAAAATGGAACTACCATACGATCCTGCAATCTCACTCCTGGGCACATACCCAGAGAAAAACATGGTCTGAAAGGATACATGCAGCCCAGCGGTCATTGCAGCGGTGTTTATAATAGCTAGGACTTGTAAGGACGTGGTGAAGTCTTCACAAATACCTGGGCTGGAAGGAAGGAGGGTGGAGGGGAGGTGGGACAGTCACTTCCTCTCGCATGGTAATCGACATTTTCACGATCGAGTGATCGAGTTTTTGGGGGTGGTGGGGAGCTCTGTTTATAGCTTGCCAAGCTTTTTTCTTTTGAATTGGAAGAGTGGTATAAAAAGCAGTCGCAGACAAGCCTGTCTTCACCAACCCGGGAAATGGAGAGACTGGAGGACCTCTGCACGTAGCCCCGCGGCCGCAGGGATCCCAGCGAATACCATCCCCAACAAAGGTATGTTTCTCGGGCCTCTCCCTCTTAGAGCCTCAATTTCCTAATGTGAAAATGTGAATAATAAAATCGCCCACCTCGGGGCTGTCAGTGCGGATGAACTGAGCTGCTCCGTGTCATTCACTCAGAAATCCTGGGCACGTACAAAAGGTCCAGCCCATCTGAATTGAACCAAAGTCAAAATCTGACCTTAACACCTGTAGGACCCCAGCCAGCAGCCGTGAACAATGGGCCATGATGCGGCCATGGACCGGTTGCTGAGGCATTGCACTTCTGCTCCCATGCTGTCCAGAAAGGAGCTGTGGGAGACGGCCCTTCGAGGAGGCTGCTTTCCTTTGATCTGCACCTTCTAATACCTCTGAAGCACTTCGCCATTTTCTGCCTGGGTCTGTTCAGGGCTGTCTCCAGGTGACTGGATCCTTCCTGTTCCTGGGCAGGGCCGGCTGCCTCAGGCCATTGGGAACGAGACCTCTGGTGGGACCCCCTGGGTGGCGTTTTTTTTTTTTTTAAACATCTTTATTGGAGTATAATTGCTTTACAATGGTGTGTTAGTTTCTGCTTTATAACAAAGTGAATCAGCTATATGTATACATCTAACCCCCATATCATGTCCTCTCCCTCTCGCATCTTCCACCCTCCCACCCTCCCTATCCCACCCCTCTAGGTGGTCACAAAGCACCGAACTGATCTCCCTGTGCTATGCGGCTGCTTCCCACTAGCTATCTATTTTACGTTTGGTAGTGTATATATGTCCATGCCACTCTCTCACTTCGTCCTAGCTTACCCTTCCCCCTCCCTGTCTCCTCAAGTCCATTCTCTAGCAGGTCTGCATCTTTATTCCCATCTTGCCCCTAAGTTCTTCATGACCTTTTTTTTTTTTTTTTTTAGATTCCATATATATATGTCAGCATATGGTATTGTTTTTCTCTTTCTGACTTACTTCACTCTGTATGACAGTCTCTAGGTCCATCCCCCTCAGTACAAATAACTCGGTTTCGTTCCTTCTTGAAGCCTACGGCGGCTCCTCTCGCTGTGGGCTTCGGCTCCGAGGAAGCAGTAGGAACGGTCGCGGCAACAAAGGCCCTTTCTGACCAGTGGCGTCTCATGATGCCTTTGGGTTGCTGCCCTCGGAGGTTGCTGCGGCGTCCCTGAACCGACCGGCATGGAGTCCGGCGACATAAACATGAACTCTACAGACTGTGACGTCGCGGGACGCTGTTGATGTTTGCAAGGCAAAAATATCTGAGGTTTCAGCAAAGAGAACGCGCCGTGCTTCCTCTAAACCGGGGGTTCGCTTTTGCCCTGTGAACACCACAGCTCCTGTTACCTGATGCTTTCACTCCTTGCTTAAGCTGCTGGGGAGCTCACAGCCAAAACTGTGTCCTGCTTCCCTGCACCCGAGGCAGGACATTGAGTGTGCCCTTCTGTGAGGTCATCTAACCTTTATTTTCCCGTTCATGTTCCTCTTCAGTCCCTCGAAGGTTTTGATGGCCGTTATCCCCAATAAAACCTGTTGGTACGAGGCTCACAGGATCATTTCTCGACGGTCAGCAGCCTGAACAACAAGCACCCCAGCGTCTGTCCATCCCACTGTCCGCAGCCCAAAGCGCTCGGGGTGCTCGTGGCGTATTGACATTCATTTAAAATCCTGCCCTGTCATTTATTCCCTTTCAGTCCCACGTGGGGCTGGGCTCATTTTCACAGCTCTTCACAGGACTCAACACCGGCCGTAAAGAGGACTGAAAGGGGATCTGTGTGCTGGGCACAGTTTTGCTGAGTCAAAGCGATTTTCAAAAGAAATTCTCTGAGCCTTCTGACAGCCCGTTTCTAAGATCTTCCTCCCGCCCTCTCTTGTTCCTTTCTTCTCTCTGGCCCTTCTTTCCTTCCACTCCACACATATGTCCCCTAGTAGCTGAACACGTTACTTCATTTATTTGAGCCTCAGTGGTTTTTTTTCTTTTCATCCATGAAAGAGGGATATTAAAAAGTCATAGGATGATTAGGTGGATTAAATGAAATCATTCCTGTAAAACCCTGAGAAGCAGTAGAAGTGCAATGAATGTTAGCTCTATTCATTTAACAAACATTTATGAACTACTGTATGTTAAATGCTGGACACACACAAACATTTCTCAAGGAAAAAGAATTCTCCGTATTTAAATGCGTGCACGAGCACACACCCATCCACCGCCCTCCACCCCGCACAGTAGCCCAGGGGCAGCGAGGGACGGAGTTTCTGCTCGTGGTGAGGATTGTTGAACTTCTGGGACAGCCTGGGAGTGGCACCCTGCTCTGTCCTCCTCCAGAAGCCTTCAGGAGGCTGCTTTCACTACTTCTCATCTCCTTGCCTCACCTGAGTTTATGGCATCCCCCTCCTTTTTGCCTGTGAGACCCGCCGTCTCTGGTCTGGGGCTCCCTTTAAGGCCCCAGCCCTGGGCCACACGTGAGGCCGGGGAATTCCCAGGCCTGAACCCCACTGTCCACTCCCACCTAGGTGACTTCATTGTCACTACCTTTGTGCAAATCAGCCTAAAAAGGATGGGTCTCAAGTGCTTCGTTTGTCCCTTTTTTCCCAATCCTGGCCCAGTGACTTTCCGTTTCCCTCTCTGCTTCTGTGGACCTGTTGTCCCTCTGGTCCCACAGGTGCTAAACGTCCTCCATCCAGTGACTGATCTGGAGCTCGTTTCCTCCCGTCTTCCCCAGAGCGTGTGCAGGGCCCACCCATCAACATGCCCGCATAACTGAAGCCATCCACCTCCACTCAGGGCCGTGCCCGGGCAGGGGCGCGGCCTGGACATCTGCGCTGTTGCTGTAATTACTTCCTGAGCGAATCCCCGGAGCTCCTCCCTGCCGCCTGCAGGGCCTCATCACCTTGACCGGCGTCTCTGTAAAGGCCTCTCTTCTCCTCCCCACCAAGACTTTAATCCTAGACTGACCTTAGCAGTCGTTTCACCCCTGACCCTAAGAAGAGCTGTTTTCACTGAAGAACCAGACAGATGGAATCAGTTCAACTGCAGTTTGAGGGAGCTGAGTTGGCCGCTAGAAAGAACTTTCTTCCCTGAGACTCGAAGAAACTGAAATAGACTACTGACAGTGGTGATGGGATCTTTCCAAGAGAGCTCTAGGGAAGGGACTCAGAGCGGACCTCTCTTGAGACCTATTAGAGAATTGAACGTCCTCCCTCAGCCCCTCCCCAATCTAAGGAGAGTTCTTGCACTTGGAAGAGACCTAGCAATCATCTATCCCAGCCTCCCTCTCAGGGCCACGTTTGGGATACCTTCTCTTAGCATGAATCCTCCTTAATTGTTCATTTATTCATTCAGTCACTCATTTCACAATATCTGTGACTCACGGCATCCTATGCCCAGACCTCCAGTGTCCCAAGCACAGGGTGGGCACAGGTGACAACAGCAAGGTAGTGTCCGACTAACCCAGAAGGGTGAGAAAGTTGGATAACCGTTGTCTCCAGATTGTCAAGTTAATCAAAGCAATAAACCTCCTCGGTTGTTTTAGGGAATATTCTGCAAGAAAGGCTTTGCATTCGAGGGGACATTCTGTCTTCCAGCCAATGCCAATCAACAATGGCAACGAAACAGAGGTGTAATCACTGCCATGAAGAAGCCTCTTACGTGTGTAGCCCTGGAAGCGTGCGCCGTGCAACAAAGGATCTGAAACCCTGAATTAATCTTGGTGAGTAACTCAGAGCCCAGAGAATCTGAGGCAGTCATTGCCCTTTGGGACCGTCTGCACATCAAGACATGCAGTGTGTAGCTGCCGCACTTGGAATTCAAGTCGCCCAAAGCATGGCCTCAACTTAACGTTCTCCTGAAAGG